>NW_027099502.1:0-291220 GCF_031753505.1 Anomalospiza imberbis | reverse complement strand
GTCCCAGAGTGGCCGGCCGCCTCCAAAATCTCCAAACGATTAAAGATATGTCCCAGACCCAACCTGCCCCGAACCTCAAATTTGTGCTGCCCCGACAGTCTCAAGAGAACTCTACTAACTGACATCAGGAACCTGGTCTAGCAAAATTTCGTTCAAAGGGAAAAAGGGCCGGTGTTTGTCTTCAGGAGCCTGGGTCCCAGAGTGGCCGGCCGCCTCCAAAATATCCAAACGATTAAAGATATGTCCCAGACCCAACCTACCCCCACCCCAAATTTGTGCTGCCCTGACAGTCCCAAGGGAACCCTACCTGCTGACATCAGGAACCTGGGTTGACCATATTTCTTTCCTAGAAAAAATTGCTCGTGTCTTCCTGCAGGGGCCTTTGTCCCTGAGTGGCCGGACGCCTCCAAAAAATCCAAATGATTAAAGATATGTCCCAGACCAAACCTACCCCCACCTCAAACCTGTGCTGCCCTGACAGTCCAAAGGGAACCCTACAAACTGACATCAGCAACCAGGGCTGGCAACTTTTCCTTAACAGGGAATACGGCCGGTGTTTGTCTCCAAGGGCCTTTGTCCCTGAGTAGCCGGATGCCTCCAAAAAATCCAAACGATTAAAGATATGTCCCAGACTTAATCTGCCCCCACCAGAAACTTGTGCTACCCTGACAGTCCCAAAGGAACCCTATAAACTGACAAGAGGAACCTGGGCTGGCAACTTTTCCTTCACAGGGAAAAGGGCCGGTGTTTGTCTTCATGAACCTTTGTCCCAGAGTGGCCGGCCGCCTCCAAAATATCCAAACGATTAAAGATATGTCCCAGACCCAACCTGCCCCCACCTCAAGTTTGTGCTGCCCTGACAGTCCCAAGGGAAGCCTAAAACTGACATCAGGAACCAGCCTTGGCAACTTTTCCTTCACAGGGAAAATGGGTGGTCTTTTTCTTGAGGAGCCTTTGGCCTTGAGTGGCCCGCCGCCTCCAAAAAATCCAAACGATGAAGGATATGTCCCAGACCCAACATGCCCCCACCTCAAACCTGTGCTGCCCTGACAGTCCAAAGGGAACCCTACAAACTGACATCAGCAACCAGGGCTGGCAACTTTTCCTTAACAGGGAATACGGCCGGTGTTTGTCTCCAAGGGCCTTTGGCCTTGACTGGCCCGCCGCCTCCAAAAAATCCAAACAATTAAGGATATGTCCCAGACCCAACCGGCCCCCACCTCTAACCTGTGCTGCCCTGACAGTCCCAAGGGAACCCTTCAAAGTGACAGCAGGATCCTGGGCGGGAAACTTTTCCTTCCCAGCGAAAAAGGCCGGTGTTTTCCTGCAGGGACTTTGTCCCTGAGTGGCTGGACCCTTCCAAAAAATCCAAATGATTAAAGATATTTCCCAGACCCAACCGGCCCCACCTCTAACCTTTGCTACCCTGACAGCCCCAAAGGAACCCTACCTGCTGACATCAGGAATCTGGGCTGACCATATTTCTTTCCTAGAAAAAATTGCTCGTGTCTTCCTGCAGGGGCCTTTGTCCCTGAGTGGCCAGACGCCTCCAAAAAATCCAAACGACTAAAGATATGTCCCAGACCCAACCTGCCCCCACCAGAAACTTGTGCTGCCCTGAGAGTCCCAAGGGAACCCTACCTGCTGACATCAGCAACAAGGGCTGGCAACTTTTCCTTAACAGGGAATACGGCCGGTGTTTGTCTCCAAGGGCCTTTGTCCCTGAGTAGCCGGATGCCTCCAAAAAATCCAAACGATTAATGATATGTCCCAGACTTAATCTGCCCCCACCACAAACTTGTGCTACCCTGACAGTCTAAAAGGAACCCTATAAACTGAGGGGAGGAACCTGGGCTGGCAACTTTTCCTTCACAGGGAAAAGGGCCGGTGTTTGTCTTCAGGAACCTTTGTCCCAGAGTGGCCGGCCGCCTCCAAAATCTCCAAACGATTAAAGATATGTCCCAGACCCAACCTGCCCGAACCTCAAATTTGTGCTGCCCCGACAGTCTCAAGAGAACTCTACTAACTGACATCAGGAACCTGGTCTAGCAAAATTTCGTTCAAAGGGAAAAGGGCCGGTGTTTGTCTTCAGGAGCCTGGGTCCCAGAGTGGCCGGCCGCCTCCAAAATATCCAAACGATTAAAGATATGTCCCAGACCCAACCTACCCCCACCCCAAATTTGTGCTGCCCTGACAGTCCCAAGGGAACCCTACCTGCTGACATCAGGAATCTGGGCTGACCATATTTCTTTCAAAGAAAAAATTGCTTGTGTCTTCCTGCAGGGGCCTTTGTCCCTGAGTGGCCGGCCGCCTCCAAAATATCCAAACGATTAAAGATATTTCCCAGACCTAATGTGCCGCCACCTCAATGCTGTGCTGCCCTGACAGTCCCAAGGAATCCCTACCTGCTGACATCAGGAATCTGGGTTGACCATATTTCTTTCCTAGAAAAAATTGCTCGTGTCTTCCTCCAGGGGACTTTGTCCCTGAGTGGCCGGACGCCTCCAAAAAATCCAAATGATTAAAGATATGTCCCAGACCCAACCTGCCCCCACCTCAAATCTGTGCTGCCCCGACAGTCTCAAGAGAACTCTACTAACTGACATCAGGAACCTGGTCTAGCAACATTTCGTTCAAAGGGAAAAGGGCCGGTGTTTGTCTTCAGGAGCCTGGGTCCCAGAGTGGCCGGCCGCCTCCAAAATATCCAAACGATTAAAGATATGTCCCAGACCCAACCTGCCCCGCACCTCAAATATGGGCTGCCCCGACAGTCTCAAGACAACCCTACAAACTGACATTAGCAACCAGGGCTGGCAACTTTTCCTTAACAGGGAATACGGCCGGTGTTTGTCTCCAAGGGCCTTTGGCCTTGATTGGCCGGCCGCCTCCAAAATATCCAAACGATTAAAGATAAGTCCCAGACCAAACCTACCCCCACCTCAAACCTGTGCTGCCCTGACAGTCCAAAGGGAACCCTACAAACTGACATCAGCAACCAGGGCTGGCAACTTTTCCTTAACAGGGAATACGGCCGGTGTTTGTCTCCAAGGGCTTTTGTCCCTGAGTAGCCGGATGCCTCCAAAAAATCCAAACGATTAAAGATATGTCCCAGACTTAATCTGCCCCCACCAGAAACTTGTGCTACCCTGACAGTCCCAAAGGAACCCTATAAACTGACAAGAGGAACCTGGGCTGGCAACTTTTCGTTCAAAGGGAAAAGGGCCGGTGTTTGTCTTCATGAACCTTTGTCCCAGAGTGGCAGGCCGCCTCCAAAATATCCAAACGATTAAAGATATGTCCCAGACCCAACCTGCCCCCACCTCAAGTTTGTGCTGCCCTGACAGTCCCAAGGGAAGCCTAAAACTGACATCAGGAACCTGCCTTGGCAACTTTTCCTTCACAGGGAAAATGGGTGGTCTTTTTCTTGAGGAGCCTTTGGCCTTGAGTGGCCCGCCGCCTCCAAAAAATCCAAACGATGAAGGATATGTCCCAGACCCAACATGCCCCCACCTCAAACCTGTGCTGCCCTGACAGTCCAAAGGGAACCCTACAAACTGACATCAGCAACCAGGGCTGGCAACTTTTCCTTAACAGGGAATACGGCCGGTGTTTGTCTCCCAAGGGCCTTTGGCCTTGACTGGCCGGCCGCCTCCAAAAAATCCAAACAATTAAGGATATGTCCCAGACCCAACCGGCCCCCACCTCTAACCTGTGCTGCCCTGACAGTCCCAAGGGAACCCTTCAAAGTGACAGCAGGATCCTGGGCTGGACACTTTTCCTTCCCAGCGAAAATGGCCGGTGTTTTCCCTGCAGGGACTTTGTCCCTGAGTGGCTGGACCCTTCCAAAAAATCCAAATGATTAAAGATATTTCCCAGACCCAACCGGCCCCCACCTCTAACCTTTGCTACCCTGACAGCTCCAAAGGGAACCCTACAAACTGACATCAGCAACCAGGGCTGGCAACTTTTCCTTAACAGGGAATACGGCCGGTGTTTGTCTCCAAGGGCTTTTGTCCCTGAGTAGCCGGATGCCTCCAAAAAATCCAAACGATTAAAGATATGTCCCAGACTTAATCTGCCCCCACCACAAACTTGTGCTACCCTGACAGTCCCAAAGGAACCCTATAAACTGACAAGAGGAACCTGGGCTGGCAACTTTTCCTTCACAGGGAAAAGGGCCGGTGTTTGTCTTCATGAACCTTTGTCCCAGAATGGCCGGCCGCCTCCAAAATATCCAAACGATTAAAGATATGTCCCAGACCCAACCTGCCCCCACCTCAAGTTTGTGCTGCCCTGACAGTCCCAAGGGAAGCCTAAAACTGACATCAGGAACCTGCCTTGGCAACTTTTCCTTCACAGGGAAAATGGGTGGTCTTTTTCTTGAGGAGCCTTTGGCCTTGAGTGGCCCGCCGCCTCCAAAAATCCAAACGATGAAGGATATGTCCCAGACCCAACATGCCCCCACCTCAAACCTGTGCTGCCCTGACAGTCCAAAGGGAACCCTACAAACTGACATCAGCAACCAGGGCTGGCAACTTTTCCTTAACAGGGAATACGGCCGGTGTTTGTCTCCAAGGGCCTTTGGCCTTGACTGGCCGGCCGCCTCCAAAAAATCCAAACAATTAAGGATATGTCCCAGACCCAACCGGCCCCCACCTCTAACCTGTGCTGCCCTGACAGTCCCAAGGGAACCCTTCAAAGTGACAGCAGGATCCTGGGCTGGACACTTTTCCTTCCCAGCGAAAATGGCCGGTGTTTTCCTGCAGGGACTTTGTCCCTGAGTGGCTGGACCCTTCCAAAAAATCCAAATGATTAAAGATATTTCCCAGACCCAACCGGCCCCCACCTCTAACCTTTGCTACCCTGACAGCTCCAAAGGGAACCCTACAAACTGACATCAGCAACCAGGGCTGGCAACTTTTCCTTAACAGGGAATACGGCCGGTGTTTGTCTCCAAGGGCTTTTGTCCCTGAGTAGCCGGATGCCTCCAAAAAATCCAAACGATTAAAGATATGTCCCAGACTTAATCTGCCCCCACCACAAACTTGTGCTACCCTGACAGTCCCAAAGGAACCCTATAAACTGACAAGAGGAACCTGGGCTGGCAACTTTTCCTTCACAGGGAAAAGGGCCGGTGTTTGTCTTCATGAACCTTTGTCCCAGAGTGGCCGGCCGCCTCCAAAATATCCAAACGATTAAAGATATGTCCCAGACCCAACCTGCCCCCACCTCAAGTTTGTGCTGCCCTGACAGTCCCAAGGGAAGCCTAAAACTGACATCAGGAACCTGCCTTGGCAACTTTTCCTTCACAGGGAAAATGGGTGGTCTTTTTCTTGAGGAGCCTTTGGCCTTGAGTGGCCCGCCGCCTCCAAAAAATCCAAACGATGAAGGATATGTCCCAGACCCAACATGCCCCCACCTCAAACCTGTGCTGCCCTGACAGTCCAAAGGGAACCCTACAAACTGACATCAGCAACCAGGGCTGGCAACTTTTCCTTAACAGGGAATACGGCCGGTGTTTGTCTCCAAGGGCCTTTGGCCTTGACTGGCCGGCCGCCTCCAAAAAATCCAAACAATTAAGGATATGTCCCAGACCCAACCGGCCCCCACCTCTAACCTGTGCTGCCCTGACAGTCCCAAGGGAACCCTTCAAAGTGACAGCAGGATCCTGGGCTGGACACTTTTCCTTCCCAGCGAAAATGGCCGGTGTTTTCCTGCAGGGACTTTGTCCCTGAGTGCTGGACCCTTCCAAAAAATCCAAATGATTAAAGATATTTCCCAGACCCAACCGGCCCCCACCTCTAACCTTTGCTACCCTGACAGCCCCAAAGGAACCCTACCTGCTGACATCAGGAATCTGGGCTGACCATATTTCTTTCCTAGAAAAAATTGCTCGTGTCTTCCTGCAGGGGCCCTTGTCCCTGAGTGGCCGGCCGCCTCCAAAAAATCCAAACGATTAAAGATATGTCCCAGACCCAACCTGCCCCCACCTCAAAACTGTGCTGCCTTGACAGTCCAACGGGAACTCTACATGCAGACATCAGCAACCTGGACCGACAACTTTTCCTTACAGGGAAAAGGAGCGGTCTTTTTCTCGAGGAGCCTGTGGCCTTGAGTGGCCGGCTACCTCCAAAAAATCCAAACGATTAAAGATATGTCCCAAATCTAACCTGCCCCCACCTCAAATTTGTGCTGCCTTGACAGTCCCAAGGGAACCCTACCTGCTGACATCAGGAACCTGGGTTGACCATATTTCTTTCCTAGAAAAAATTGCTCGTGTCTTCCTGCAGGGGCCTTTGTCCCTGAGTGGCCAGACGCCTCCAAAAAATCCAAACGACTAAAGATATGTCCCAGACCCAACCTGCCCCCACCAGAAACTTGTGCTGCCCTGAGAGTCCCAAGGGAACCCTACCTGCTGACATCAGCAACAAGGGCTGGCAACTTTTCCTTAACAGGGAATACGGCCGGTGTTTGTCTCCAAGGCCTTTGTCCCTGAGTAGCCGGATGCCTCCAAAAAATCCAAACGATTAATGATAGGTCCCAGACTTAATCTGCCCCCACCACAAACTTGTGCTACCCTGACAGTCTAAAAGGAACCCTATAAACTGAGGGGAGGAACCTGGGCTGGCAACTTTTCCTTCACAGGGAAAAGGGCCGGTGTTTGTCTTCAGGAACCTTTGTCCCAGAGTGGCCGGCCACCTCCAAAATCTCCAAACGATTAAAGATATGTCCCAGACCCAACCTGCCCCGAACCTCAAATTTGTGCTGCCCCGACAGTCTCAAGAGAACTCTACTAACTGACATCAGGAACCTGGTCTAGCAAAATTTCGTTCAAAGGGAAAAGGGCCGGTGTTTGTCTTCAGGAGCCTGGGTCCCAGAGTGGCCGGCCCGCCTCCAAAATATCCAAACGATTAAAGATATGTCCCAGACCCAACCTACCCCCACCCCAAATTAGTGCTGCCCTGACAGTCCCAAGGGAACCCTACCTGCTGACATCAGGAACCTGGGTTGACCATATTTCTTTCCTAGAAAAAATTGCTCGTGTCTTCCTGCAGGGGCCTTTGTCCCTGAGTGGCCGGACGCCTCCAAAAAATCCAAATGATTAAAGATATGTCCCAGACCAAACCTACCCCCACCTCAAACCTGTGCTGCCCTGACAGTCCAAAGGGAACCCTACAAACTGACATCAGCAACCAGGGCTGGCAACTTTTCCTTAACAGGGAATACGGCCGGTGTTTGTCTCCAAGGGCTTTTGTCCCTGAGTAGCCGGATGCCTCCAAAAAATCCAAACGATTAAAGATATGTCCCAGACTTAATCTGCCCCACCAGAAACTTGTGCTACCCTGACAGTCCCAAAGGAACCCTATAAACTGACAAGAGGAACCTGGGCTGGCAACTTTTCCTTCACAGGGAAAAGGGCCGGTGTTTGTCTTCATGAACCTTTGTCCCAGAGTGGCCGGCCGCCTCCAAAATATCCAAACGATTAAAGATATGTCCCAGACCCAACCTGCCCCCACCTCAAGTTTGTGCTGCCCTGACAGTCCCAAGGGAAGCCTAAAACTGACATCAGGAACCTGCCTTGGCAACTTTTCCTTCACAGGGAAAATGGGTGGTCTTTTCTTGAGGAGCCTTTGGCCTTGAGTGGCCCGCCGCCTCCAAAAAATCCAACGATGAAGGATATGTCCCAGACCCAACATGCCCCCACCTCAAACCTGTGCTGCCCTGACAGTCCAAAGGGAACCCTACAAACTGACATCAGCAACCAGGGCTGGCAACTTTTCCTTAACAGGGAATACGGCCGGTGTTTGTCTCCAAGGGCCTTTGGCCTTGACTGGCCGGCCGCCTCCAAAAAATCCAAACAATTAAGGATATGTCCCAGACCCAACCGGCCCCCACCTCTAACCTGTGCTGCCCTGACAGTCCAAGGGAACCCTTCAAAGTGACAGCAGGATCCTGGACTGGACGCTTTCCTTCCCAGCGAAAATGGCCGGTGTTTTCCTGCAGGGACTTTGTCCCTGAGTGGCTGGACCCTTCCAAAAAATCCAAATGATTAAAGATATTTCCCAGACCCAACCGGCCCCCACCTCTAACCTTTGCTACCCTGACAGCCCCAAAGGAACCCTACCTGCTGACATCAGGAATCTGGGCTGACCATATTTCTTTCCTAGAAAAAATTGCTCGTGTCTTCCTGCAGGGGCCTTTGTCCCTGAGTGGCCAGACGCCTCCAAAAAATCCAAACGACCTAAAGATATGTCCCAGACCCAACCTGCCCCCACCAGAAACTTGTGCTGCCCTGAGAGTCCCCAAGGGAACCCTACCTGCTGACATCAGCAACCAGGGCTGGCAACTTTTCCTTAACAGGGAATACGGCCGGTGTTTGTCTCCAAGGGCTTTTGTCCCTGAGTAGCCGGATGCCTCCAAAAAATCCAAACGATTAATGATATGTCCCAGACTTAATCTGCCCCCACCACAAACTTGTGCTACCCTGACAGTCTCAAAGGAACCCTATAAACTGAGGGGAGGAACCTGGGCTGGCAACTTTTCCTTCACAGGGAAAAGGGCCGGTGTTTGTCTTCAGGAGCCTGGGTCCCAGAGTGGCCGGCCGCCTCCAAAATATCCAAACGATTAAAGATATGTCCCAGACCCAACCTGCCCCGCACCTCAAATATGGGCTGCCCCGACAGTCTCAAGACAACCCTAAAACTGACATCAGCAACCAGGGCTGGCAACTTTTCCTTAACAGGGAATACGGCCGGTGTTTGTCTCCAAGGGCCTTTGGCCTTGACTGGCCGGCCGCCTCCAAAATATCCAAACGATTAAAGATAAGTCCCAGACCAAACCTACCCCCACCTCAAACCTGTGCTGCCCTGACAGTCCAAAGGGAACCCTACAAACTGACATCAGCAACCAGGGCTGGCAACTTTTCCTTAACAGGGAATACGGCCGGTGTTTGTCTCCAAGGGCTTTTGTCCCTGAGTAGCCGGATGCCTCCAAAAAATCCAAACGATTAAAGATATGTCCCAGACTTAATCTGCCCCCACCAGAAACTTGTGCTACCCTGACAGTCCCAAAGGAACCCTATAAACTGACAAGAGGAACCTGGGCTGGCAACTTTTCGTTCAAAGGGAAAAGGGCCGGTGTTTGTCTTCATGAACCTTTGTCCCAGAGTGGCCGGCCGCCTCCAAAATATCCAATCGATTAAAGATATGTCCCAGACCCAACCTGCCCCCCACCTCAAGTTTGTGCTGCCCTGACAGTCCCAAGGGAAGCCTAAAACTGACATCAGGAACCTGCCTTGGCAACTTTTCCTTCACAGGGAAAATGGGTGGTCTTTTTCTTGAGGAGCCTTTGGCCTTGAGTGGCCCGCCGCCTCCAAAAAATCCAAACGATGAAGGATATGTCCCAGACCCAACATGCCCCACCTCAAACCTGTGCTGCCCTGACAGTCCAAAGGGAACCCTACAAACTGACATCAGCAACCAGGGCTGGCAACTTTTCCTTAACAGGGAATACGGCCGGTGTTTGTCTCCAAGGGCTTTTGTCCCTGAGTAGCCGGATGCCTCCAAAAAATCCAAACGATTAAAGATATGTCCCAGACTTAATCTGCCCCCACCACAAACTTGTGCTACCCTGACAGTCCCAAAGGAACCCTATAAACTGACAAGAGGAACCTGGGCTGGACACTTTTCCTTCCCAGCGAAAATGGCCAGTGTTTTCCTGCAGGGACTTTGTCCCTGAGTGGCTGGACCCTTCCAAAAAATCCAAATGATTAAAGATATTTCCCAGACCCAACCGGCCCCCACCTCTAACCTTTGCTACCCTGACAGCTCCAAAGGGAACCCTACAAACTGACATCAGCAACCAGGGCTGGCAACTTTTCCTTAACAGGGAATACGGCCGGTGTTTGTCTCCAAGGGCTTTTGTCCCTGAGTAGCCGGATGCCTCCAAAAAATCCAAACGATTAAAGATATGTCCCAGACTTAATCTGCCCCCACCACAAACTTGTGCTACCCTGACAGTCCCAAAGGAACCCTATAAACTGACAAGAGGAACCTGGGCTGGCAACTTTTCGTTCAAAGGGAAAAGGGCCGGTGTTTGTCTTCATGAACCTTTGTCCCAGAGTGGCCGGCCGCCTCCAAAATATCCAAACGATTAAAGATATGTCCCAGACCCAACCTGCCCCCACCTCAAGTTTGTGCTGCCCTGACAGTCCCAAGGGAAGCCTAAAACTGACATCAGGAACCTGCCTTGGCAACTTTTCCTTCACAGGGAAAATGGGTGGTCTTTTTCTTGAGGAGCCTTTGGCCTTGAGTGGCCCGCCGCCTCCAAAAAATCCAAACGATGAAGGATATGTCCCAGACCCAACATGCCCCCACCTCAAACCTGTGCTGCCCTGACAGTCCAAAGGGAACCCTACAAACTGACATCAGCAACCAGGGCTGGCAACTTTTCCTTAACAGGGAATACGGCCGGTGTTTGTCTCCAAGGGCCTTTGGCCTTGACTGGCCGGCCGCCTCCAAAAAATCCAAACAATTAAGGATATGTCCCAGACCCAACCGGCCCCCACCTCAAGTTTGTGCTGCCCTGACAGTCCCAAGGGAACCCTTCAAAGTGACAGCAGGATCCTGGGCTGGACACTTTTCCTTCCCAGCGAAAATGGCCGGTGTTTTCCTGCAGGGACTTTGTCCCTGAGTGGCTGGACCCTTCCAAAAAATCCAAATGATTAAAGATATTTCCCAGACCCAACCGGCCCCCACCTCTAACCTTTGCTACCCTGACAGCCCCAAAGGAACCCTACCTGCTGACATCAGGACCCTGGGCTGACCATATTTCTTTCCTAGAAAAAATTGCTCGTGTCTTCCTGCAGTGGCCCTTGTCCCTGAGTGGCCAGCCGCCTCCAAAAAATCCAAACGATTAAAGATATGTCCCAGACCCAACCTGCCCCCACCTCAAAACTGTGCTGCCTTGACAGTCCAACGGGAACTCTACATGCAGACATCAGCAACCTGGACCGGCAACTTTTCCTTACAGGGAAAAGGAGCGGTCTTTTTCTCGAGGAGCCTGTGGCCTTGATTGGCCGGCTACCTCCAAAAAATCCAAACGATTAAAGATATGTCCCAAATCTAACCTGCCCCCACCTCAAATTTGTGCTGCCTTGACAGTCCCAAGGGAACCCTACCTGCTGACATCAGGAACCTGGGTTGACCATATTTCTTTCCTAGAAAAAATTGCTCGTGTCTTCCTGCAGGGGCCTTTGTCCCTGAGTGGCCGGACGCCTCCAAAAAATCCAAACGACTAAAGATATGTCCCAGACCCAACCTGCCCCCACCAGAAACTTGTGCTGCCCTGAGAGTCCCAAGGGAACCCTACCTGCTGACATCAGCAACAAGGGCTGGCAACTTTTCCTTAACAGGGAATACGGCCGGTGTTTGTCTCCAAGGGCCTTTGTCCCTGAGTAGCCGGATGCCTCCAAAAAATCCAAACGATTAATGATATGTCCCAGACTTAATCTGCCCCCACCACAAACTTGTGCTACCCTGACAGTCTAAAAGGAACCCTATAAACTGAGGGGAGGAACCTGGGCTGGCAACTTTTCCTTCACAGGGAAAAGGGCCGGTGTTTGTCTTCAGGAACCTTTGTCCCAGAGTGGCCGGCCACCTCCAAAATCTCCAAACGATTAAAGATATGTCCCAGACCCAACCTGCCCCGAACCTCAAATTTGTGCTGCCCCGACAGTCTCAAGAGAACTCTACTAACTGACATCAGGAACCTGGTCTAGCAAAATTTCGTTCAAAGGGAAAAGGGCCGGTGTTTGTCTTCAGGAGCCTGGGTCCCAGAGTGGCCGGCCGCCTCCAAAATATCCAAACGATTAAAGATATGTCCCAGACCCAACCTACCCCCACCCCAAATTAGTGCTGCCCTGACAGTCCCAAGGGAACCCTACCTGCTGACATCAGGAACCTGGGTTGACCATATTTCTTTCCTAGAAAAAATTGCTCGTGTCTTCCTGCAGGGGCCTTTGTCCCTGAGTGGCCGGACGCCTCCAAAAAATCCAAATGATTAAAGATATGTCCCAGACCAAACCTACCCCCACCTCAAACCTGTGCTGCCCTGACAGTCCAAAGGGAACCCTACAAACTGACATCAGCAACCAGGGCTGGCAACTTTTCCTTAACAGGGAATACGGCCGGTGTTTGTCTCCAAGGGCTTTTGTCCCCTGAGTAGCCGGATGCCTCCAAAAAATCCAAACGATTAAAGATATGTCCCAGACTTAATCTGCCCCCACCAGAAACTTGTGCTACCCTGACAGTCCCAAAGGAACCCTATAAACTGACAAGAGGAACCTGGGCTGGCAACTTTTCCTTCACAGGGAAAAGGGCCGGTGTTTGTCTTCAGGAACCTTTGTCCCAGAATGGCCGGGCCACCTCCAAAATCTCCAAACGATTAAAGATATGTCCCAGACCCAACCTGCCCCCACCTCAAGTTTGTGCTGCCCTGACAGTCCCAAGGGAAGCCTAAAACTGACATCAGGAACCTGCCTTGGCAACTTTTCCTTCACAGGGAAAATGGGTGGTCTTTTTCTTGAGGAGCCTTTGGCCTTGAGTGGCCCGCCGCCTCCAAAAAATCCAAACGATGAAGGATATGTCCCAGACCCAACATGCCCCCACCTCAAACCTGTGCTGCCCTGACAGTCCAAAGGGAACCCTACAAACTGACATCAGCAACCAGGGCTGGCAACTTTTCCTTAACAGGGAATACGGCCGGTGTTTGTCTCCAAGGGCCTTTGGCCTTGACTGGCCGGCCGCCTCCAAAAAATCCAAACAATTAAGGATACGTCCCAGACCCAACCGGCCCCCACCTCTAACCTGTGCTGCCCTGACAGTCCCAAGGGAACCCTTCAAAGTGACAGCAGGATCCTGGACTGGACGCTTTTCCTTCCCAGCGAAAATGGCCGGTGTTTTCCTGCAGGGACTTTGTCCCTGAGTGGCTGGACCCTTCCAAAAAATCCAAATGATTAAAGATATTTCCCAGACCCAACCGGCCCCCACCTCTAACCTTTGCTACCCTGACAGCCCCAAAGGAACCCTACCTGCTGACATCAGGAATCTGGGCTGACCATATTTCTTTCCTAGAAAAAATTGCTCGTGTCTTCCTGCAGGGGCCTTTGTCCCTGAGTGGCCAGACGCCTCCAAAAAATCCAAACGACTAAAGATATGTCCCAGACCCAACCTGCCCCCACCAGAAACTTGTGCTGCCCTGAGAGTCCCAAGGGAACCCTACCTGCTGACATCAGCAACAAGGGCTGGCAACTTTTCCTTAACAGGGAATACGGCCGGTGTTTGTCTCCAAGGGCATTTGTCCCTGAGTAGCCGGATGCCTCCAAAAAATCCAAACGATTAATGATATGTCCCAGACTTAATCTGCCCCCACCACAAACTTGTGCTACCCTGACAGTCTCAAAGGAACCCTATAAACTGAGGGGAGGAACCTGGGCTGGCAACTTTTCCTTCACAGGGAAAAGGGCCGGTGTTTGTCTTCATGAACCTTTGTCCCAGAGTGGCCGGCCACCTCCAAAATCTCCAAACGATTAAAGATATGTCCCAGACCCAACCTGCCCCGAACCTCAAATTTGTGCTGCCCCGACAGTCTCAAGAGAACTCTACTAACTGACATCAGGAACCTGGTCTAGCAAAATTTCGTTCAAAGGGAAAAGGGCCGGTGTTTGTCTTCAGGAGCCTGGGTCCCAGAGTGGCCGGCCGCCTCCAAAATATCCAAACGATTAAAGATATGTCCCAGACCCAACCTACCCCCACCCCAAATTTGTGCTGCCCTGACAGTCCCAAGGGAACCCTACCTGCTGACATCAGGAATCTGGGCTGTCCATATTTCTTTCAAAGAAAAAATTGCTTGTGTCTTCCTGCAGGGGCCTTTGTCCCTGAGTGGCCGGCCGCCTCCAAAATATCCAAACGATTAAAGATATTTCCCAGACCTAATGTGCCGCCACCTCAATGCTGTGCTGCCCTGACAGTCCCAAGGAATCCCTACCTGCTGACATCAGGAATCTGGGTTGACCATATTTCTTTCCTAGAAAAAATTGCTCGTGTCTTCCTCCAGGGGACTTTGTCCCTGAGTGGCCGGACGCCTCCAAAAAATCCAAATGATTAAAGATATGTCCCAGACCCAACCTGCCCCCACCTCAAATCTGTGCTGCCCCGACAGTCTCAAGAGAACTCTACTAACTGGCATCAGGAACCTGGTCTAGCAACATTTCGTTCAAAGGGAAAAGGGCCGGTGTTTGTCTTCAGGAGCCTGGGTCCCAGAGTGGCCGGCCGCCTCCAAAATATCCAAACGATTAAAGATATGTCCCAGACCCAACCTGCCCCGCACCTCAAATATGGGCTGCCCCGACAGTCTCAAGACAACCCTAAAACTGACATCAGCAACCAGGGCTGGCAACTTTTCCTTAACAGGGAATACGGCCGGTGTTTGTCTCCAAGGGCCTTTGGCCTTGATTGGCCGGCCGCCTCCAAAATATCCAAACGATTAAAGATAAGTCCCAGACCAAACCTACCCCCACCTCAAACCTGTGCTGCCCTGACAGTCCAAAGGGAACCCTACAAACTGACATCAGCAACCAGGGCTGGCAACTTTTCCTTAACAGGGAATACGGCCGGTGTTTGTCTCCAAGGGCTTTTGTCCCTGAGTAGCCGGATGCCTCCAAAAAATCCAAACGATTAAAGATATGTCCCAGACTTAATCTGCCCCCACCACAAACTTGTGCTACCCTGACAGTCCCAAAGGAACCCTATAAACTGACAAGAGGAACCTGGGCTGGCAACTTTTCGTTCAAAGGGAAAAGGGCCGGTGTTTGTCTTCATGAACCTTTGTCCCAGAGTGGCCGGCCGCCTCCAAAATATCCAAACGATTAAAGATATGTCCCAGACCCAACCTGCCCCCACCTCAAGTTTGTGCTGCCCTGACAGTCCCAAGGGAAGCCTAAAACTGACATCAGGAACCTGCCTTGGCAACTTTTCCTTCACAGGGAAAATGGGTGGTCTTTTTCTTGAGGAGCCTTTGGCCTTGAGTGGCCCGCCGCCTCCAAAAAATCCAAACGATGAAGGATATGTCCCAGACCCAACCTGCCCCCACCTCAAACCTGTGCTGCCCTGACAGTCCAAAGGGAACCCTACAAACTGACATCAGCAACCAGGGCTGGCAACTTTTCCTTAACAGGGAATACGGCCGGTGTTTGTCTCCAAGGGCCTTTGGCCTTGACTGGCCGGCCGCCTCCAAAAAATCCAAACAATTAAGGATATGTCCCAGACCCAACCGGCCCCCACCTCTAACCTGTGCTGCCCTGACAGTCCCAAGGGAACCCTTCAAAGTGACAGCAGGATCCTGGACTGGACACTTTTCCTTCCCAGCGAAAATGGCCGGTGTTTTCCTGCAGGGACTTTGTCCCTGAGTGGCTGGACCCTTCCAAAAAATCCAAATGATTAAAGATATTTCCCAGACCCAACCGGCCCCCACCTCTAACCTTTGCTACCCTGACAGCCCCAAAGGAACCCTACCTGCTGACATCAGGAATCTGGGCTGACCATATTTCTTTCCTAGAAAAAATTGCTCGTGTCTTCCTGCAGGGGCCCTTGTCCCTGAGTGGCCGGCCGCCTCCAAAAAATCCAAACGATTAAAGATATGTCCCAGACCCAACCTGCCCCCACCTCAAAACTGTGCTGCCTTGACAGTCCAACGGGAACTCTACATGCAGACATCAGCAACCTGGACCGGCAACTTTTCCTTACAGGGAAAAGGATCGGTCTTTTTCTCGAGGAGCCTGTGGCCTTGAGTGGCCGGCTACCTCCAAAAAATCCAAACGATTAAAGATATGTCCCAAATCTAACCTGCCCCCACCTCAAATTTGTGCTGCCTTGACAGTCCCAAGGGAACCCTACCTGCTGACATCAGGAACCTGGGTTGACCATATTTCTTTCCTAGAAAAAATTGCTCGTGTCTTCCTGCAGGGGCCTTTGTCCCTGAGTGGCCGGACGCCTCCAAAAAATCCAAACGACTAAAGATATGTCCCAGACCCAACCTGCCCCCACCAGAAACTTGTGCTGCCCTGAGAGTCCCAAGGGAACCCTACCTGCTGACATCAGCAACAAGGGCTGGCAACTTTTCCTTAACAGGGAATACGGCCGGTGTTTGTCTCCAAGGGTCTTTGTCCCTGAGTAGCCGGATGCCTCCAAAAAATCCAAACGATTAATGATATGTCCCAGACTTAATCTGCCCCCACCAGAAACTTGTGCTACCCTGACAGTCTAAAAGGAACCCTATAAACTGAGGGGAGGAACCTGGGCTGGCAACTTTTCCTTCACAGGGAAAAGGGCCGGTGTTTGTCTTCAGGAACCTTTGTCCCAGAGTGGCCGGCCACCTCCAAAATCTCCAAACGATTAAAGATATGTCCCAGACCCAACCTGCCCCGAACCTCAAATTTGTGCTGCCCCGACAGTCTCAAGAGAACTCTACTAACTGACATCAGGAACCTGGTCTAGCAAAATTTCGTTCAAAGGGAAAAGGGCCGGTGTTTGTCTTCAGGAGCCTGGGTCCCAGAGTGGCCGGCCGCCTCCAAAATATCCAAACGATTAAAGATATGTCCCAGACCCAACCTACCCCCACCCCAAATTAGTGCTGCCCTGACAGTCCCAAGGGAACCCTACCTGCTGACATCAGGAACCTGGGTTGACCATATTTCTTTCCTAGAAAAAATTGCTCGTGTCTTCCTGCAGGGGCCTTTGTCCCTGAGTGGCCGGACGCCTCCAAAAAATCCAAATGATTAAAGATATGTCCCAGACCAAACCTACCCCCACCTCAAACCTGTGCTGCCCTGACAGTCCAAAGGGAACCCTACAAACTGACATCAGCAACCAGGGCTGGCAACTTTTCCTTAACAGGGAATACGGCCGGTGTTTGTCTCCAAGGGCTTTTGTCCCTGAGTAGCCGGATGCCTCCAAAAAATCCAAACGATTAAAGATATGTCCCAGACTTAATCTGCCCCCACCACAAACTTGTGCTACCCTGACAGTCCCAAAGGAACCCTATAAACTGACAAGAGGAACCTGGGCTGGCAACTTTTCGTTCAAAGGGAAAAGGGCCGGTGTTTGTCTTCATGAACCTTTGTCCCAGAGTGGCCGGCCGCCTCCAAAATATCCAAACGATTAAAGATATGTCCCAGACCCAACCTGCCCCCACCTCAAGTTTGTGCTGCCCTGACAGTCCCAAGGGAAGCCTAAAACTGACATCAGGAACCAGCCTTGGCAACTTTTCCTTCACAGGGAAAATGGGTGGTCTTTTTCTTGAGGAGCCTTTGGCCTTGAGTGGCCCGCCGCCTCCAAAAAATCCAAACGATGAAGGATATGTCCCAGACCCAACATGCCCCCACCTCAAACCTGTGCTGCCCTGACAGTCCAAAGGGAACCCTACAAACTGACATCAGCAACCAGGGCTGGCAACTTTTCCTTAACAGGGAATACGGCCGGTGTTTGTCTCCAAGGGCCTTTGGCCTTGACTGGCCGGCCGCCTCCAAAAAATCCAAACAATTAATGATATGTCCCAGACCCAACCGGCCCCCACCTCTAACCTGTGCTGCCCTGACAGTCCCAAGGGAACCCTTCAAAGTGACAGCAGGATCCTGGACTGGACGCTTTTCCTTCCCAGCGAAAAAGGCCGGTGTTTTCCTGCAGGGACTTTGTCCCTGAGTGGCTGGACCCTTCCAAAAAATCCAAATGATTAAAGATATTTCCCAGACCCAACCGGCCCCCACCTCTAACCTTTGCTACCCTGACAGCCCCAAAGGAACCCTACCTGCTGACATCAGGAATCTGGGCTGACCATATTTCTTTCCTAGAAAAAATTGCTCGTGTCTTCCTGCAGGGGCCTTTGTCCCTGAGTGGCCAGACGCCTCCAAAAAATCCAAACGACTAAAGATATGTCCCAGACCCAACCTGCCCCCACCAGAAACTTGTGCTGCCCTGAGAGTCCCAAGGGAACCCTACCTGCTGACATCAGCAACAAGGGCTGGCAACTTTTCCTTAACAGGGAATACGGCCGGTGTTTGTCTCCAAGGGCCTTTGTCCCTGAGTAGCCGGATGCCTCCAAAAAATCCAAACGATTAATGATATGTCCCAGACCCAACCTGCCCCCACCAGAAACTTGTGCTGCCCTGAGAGTCCCAAGGGAACCCTACCTGCTGACATCAGCAACAAGGGCTGGCAACTTTTCCTTAACAGGGAATACGGCCGGTGTTTGTCTCCAAGGGCCTTTGTCCCTGAGTAGCCGGATGCCTCCAAAAAATCCAAACGATTAATGATATGTCCCAGACTTAATCTGCCCCCACCACAAACTTGTGCTACCCTGACAGTCTAAAAGGAACCCTATAAACTGAGGGGAGGAACCTGGGCTGGCAACTTTTCCTTCACAGGGAAAAGGGCCGGTGTTTGTCTTCAGGAACCTTTGTCCCAGAGTGGCCGGCCACCTCCAAAATCTCCAAACGATTAAAGATATGTCCCAGACCCAACCTGCCCCGAACCTCAAATTTGTGCTGCCCCGACAGTCTCAAGAGAACTCTACTAACTGACATCAGGAACCTGGTCTAGCAAAATTTCGTTCAAAGGGAAAAGGGCCGGTGTTTGTCTTCAGGAGCCTGGGTCCCAGAGTGGCCGGCCGCCTCCAAAATATCCAAACGATTAAAGATATGTCCCAGACCCAACCTACCCCCACCCCAAATTTGTGCTGCCCTGACAGTCCCAAGGGAACCCTACCTGCTGACATCAGGAACCTGGGTTGACCATATTTCTTTCCTAGAAAAAATTGCTCGTGTCTTCCTGCAGGGGCCTTTGTCCCTGAGTGGCCGGACGCCTCCAAAAAATCCAAATGATTAAAGATATGTCCCAGACCAAACCTACCCCCACCTCAAACCTGTGCTGCCCTGACAGTCCAAAGGGAACCCTACAAACTGACATCAGCAACCAGGGCTGGCAACTTTTCCTTAACAGGGAATACGGCCGGTGTTTGTCTCCAAGGGCTTTTGTCCCTGAGTAGCCGGATGCCTCCAAAAAATCCAAACGATTAAAGATATGTCCCAGACTTAATCTGCCCCCACCACAAACTTGTGCTACCCTGACAGTCCCAAAGGAACCCTATAAACTGACAAGAGGAACCTGGGCTGGCAACTTTTCCTTCACAGGGAAAAGGGCCGGTGTTTGTCTTCATGAACCTTTGTCCCAGAGTGGCCGGCCGCCTCCAAAATATCCAAACGATTAAAGATATGTCCCAGACCCAACCTGCCCCCACCTCAAGTTTGTGCTGCCCTGACAGTCCCAAGGGAAGCCTAAAACTGACATCAGGAACCTGCCTTGGCAACTTTTCCTTCACAGGGAAAATGGGTGGTCTTTTTCTTGAGGAGCCTTTGGCCTTGAGTGGCCCGCCGCCTCCAAAAAATCCAAACGATGAAGGATATGTCCCAGACCCAACATGCCCCCACCTCAAACCTGTGCTGCCCTGACAGTCCAAAGGGAACCCTACAAACTGACATCAGCAACCAGGGCTGGCAACTTTTCCTTAACAGGGAATACGGCCGGTGTTTGTCTCCAAGGGCCTTTGGCCTTGACTGGCCGGCCGCCTCCAAAAAATCCAAACAATTAATGATATGTCCCAGACCCAACCGGCCCCCACCTCTAACCTGTGCTGCCCTGACAGTCCCAAGGGAACCCTTCAAAGTGACAGCAGGATCCTGGACTGGACGCTTTTCCTTCCCAGCGAAAAAGGCCGGTGTTTTCCTGCAGGGACTTTGTCCCTGAGTGGCTGGACCCTTCCAAAAAATCCAAATGATTAAAGATATTTCCCAGACCCAACCGGCCCCCACCTCTAACCTTTGCTACCCTGACAGCCCCAAAGGAACCCTACCTGCTGACATCAGGAATCTGGGCTGACCATATTTCTTTCCTAGAAAAAATTGCTCGTGTCTTCCTGCAGGGGCCTTTGTCCCTGAGTGGCCAGACGCCTCCAAAAAATCCAAACGACTAAAGATATGTCCCAGACCCAACCTGCCCCCACCAGAAACTTGTGCTGCCCTGAGAGTCCCAAGGGAACCCTACCTGCTGACATCAGCAACAAGGGCTGGCAACTTTTCCTTAACAGGGAATACGGCCGGTGTTTGTCTCCAAGGGCCTTTGTCCCTGAGTAGCCGGATGCCTCCAAAAAATCCAAACGATTAATGATATGTCCCAGACTTAATCTGCCCCCACCACAAACTTGTGCTACCCTGACAGTCCCAAAGGAACCCTATAAACTGACAAGAGGAACCTGGGCTGGCAACTTTTCCTTCACAGGGAAAAGGGCCGGTGTTTGTCTTCATGAACCTTTGTCCCAGAGTGGCCGGCCACCTCCAAAATCTCCAAACGATTAAAGATATGTCCCAGACCCAACCTGCCCCGAACCTCAAATTTGTGCTGCCCCGACAGTCTCAAGAGAACTCTACTAACTGACGTCAGGAACCTGGTCTAGCAAAATTTCGTTCAAAGGGAAAAGGGCCGGTGTTTGTCTTCAGGAGCCTGGGTCCCAGAGTGGCCGGCCGCCTCCAAAATATCCAAACGATTAAAGATATGTCCCAGGCCCAACCTGCCCCGCACCTCAAATATGGGCTGCCCCGACAAACTCAAGACAACCCTAAAACTGACATCAGCAACCAGGGCTGGCAACTTTTCCTTAACAGGGAATACGGCCGGTGTTTGTCTCCAAGGGCCTTTGGCCTTGATTGGCCGGCCGCCTCCAAAATATCCAAACGATTCAAGATAAGTCCCAGACTTAATCTGCCCCCACCACAAACTTGTGCTACCCTGACAGTCCCAAAGGAACCCTATAAACTGACAAGAGGAACCTGGGCTGGCAACTTTTCGTTCAAAGGGAAAAGGGCCGGTGTTTGTCTTCATGAACCTTTGTCCCAGAGTGGCCGGCCGCCTGCAAAATATCCAAACGATTAAAGATATGTCCCAGACCCAACCTGCCCCCACCTCAAGTTTGTGCTGCCCTGACAGTCCCAAGGGAAGCCTAAAACTGACATCAGGAACCTGCCTTGGCAACTTTTCCTTCACAGGGAAAATGGGTGGTCTTTTTCTTGAGGAGCCTTTGGCCTTGAGTGGCCCGCCGCCTCCAAAAAATCCAAACGATGAAGGATATGTCCCAGACCCAACATGCCCCCACCTCAAACCTGTGCTGCCCTGACAGTCCAAAGGGAACCCTACAAACTGACATCAGCAACCAGGGCTGGCAACTTTTCCTTAACAGGGAATACGGCCGGTGTTTGTCTCCAAGGGCCTTTGGCCTTGACTGGCCGGCCGCCTCCAAAAAATCCAAACAATTAAGGATATGTCCCAGACCCAACCGGCCCCCACCTCTAACCTGTGCTGCCCTGACAGTCCCAAGGGAACCCTTCAAAGTGACAGCAGGATCCTGGACTGGACACTTTTCCTTCCCAGCGAAAATGGCCGGTGTTTTCCTGCAGGGACTTTGTCCCTGAGTGGCTGGACCCTTCCAAAAAATCCAAATGATTAAAGATATTTCCCAGACCCAACCGGCTCCCACCTCTAACCTTTGCTACCCTGACAGCCCCAAAGGAACCCTACCTGCTGACATCAGGAATCTGGGCTGACCATATTTCTTTCCTAGAAAAAATTGCTCGTGTCTTCCTGCAGGGGCCCTTGTCCCTGAGTGGCCGGATGCCTCCAAAAAATCCAAACGATTAAAGATATGTCCCAGACCCAACCTGCCGCCACCTCAAAACTGTGCTGCCTTGACAGTCCAACGGGAACTCTACATGCAGACATCAGCAACCTGGACCGGCAACTTTTCCTTACAGGGAAAAGGAGCGGTCTTTTTCTCGAGGAGCCTGTGGCCTTGAGTGGCCGGCTACCTCCAAAAAATCCAAACGATTAAAGATATGTCCCAAATCTAACCTGCCCCCACCTCAAATTTGTGCTGCCTTGACAGTCCCAAGGGAACCCTACCTGCTGACATCAGGAACCTGGGTTGACCATATTTCTTTCCTAGAAAAAATTGCTCGTGTCTTCCTCCAGGGGCCTTTGTCCCTGAGTGGCCGGACGCCTCCAAAAAATCCAAACGACTAAAGATATGTCCCAGACCCAACCTGCCCCCACCAGAAACTTGTGCTGCCCTGAGAGTCCCAAGGGAACCCTACCTGCTGACATCAGCAACAAGGGCTGGCAACTTTTCCTTAACAGGGAATACGGCCGGTGTTTGTCTCCAAGGGCCTTTGTCCCTGAGTAGCCGGATGCCTCCAAAAAATCCAAACGATTAATGATATGTCCCAGACTTAATCTGCCCCCACCACAAACTTGTGCTACCCTGACAGTCTAAAAGGAACCCTATAAACTGAGGGGAGGAACCTGGGCTGGCAACTTTTCCTTCACAGGGAAAAGGGCCGGTGTTTGTCTTCAGGAACCTTTGTCCCAGAGTGGCCGGCCACCTCCAAAATCTCCAAACGATTAAAGATATGTCCCAGACCCAACCTGCCCCGAACCTCAAATTTGTGCTGCCCCGACAGTCTCAAGAGAACTCTACTAACTGACATCAGGAACCTGGTCTAGCAACATTTCGTTCAAAGGGAAAAGGGCCGGTGTTTGTCTTCAGGAGCCTGGGTCCCAGAGTGGCCGGCCGCCTCCAAAATATCCAAACGATTAAAGATATGTCCCAGACCCAACCTACCCCCACCCCAAATTTTTGCTGCCCTGACAATCCCAAGGGAACCCTACCTGCTGACATCAGGAACCTGGGTTGACCATATTTCTTTCCTGGAAAAAATTGCTCGTGTCTTCCTGCAGGGGCCTTTGTCCCTGAGTGGCCGGACGCCTCCAAAAAATCCAAATGATTAAAGATATGTCCCAGACCCAACCTGCCCCCACATCAAACCTGTGCTGCCCTGACAGTCCCAAGGGAACCCTACCTGCTGACATCAGGAATCTGGGCTGACCATATTTCTTTCAAAGAAAAAATTGCTTGTGTCTTCCTGCAGGGGCCTTTGTCCCTGAGTGGCCGGCCGCCTCCAAAATATCCAAACGATTAAAGATATTTCCCAGACCTAATGTGCCGCCACCTCAATGCTGTGCTGCCCTGACAGTCCCAAGGAATCCCTACCTGCTGACATCAGGAACCTGGGTTGACCATATTTCTTTCCTAGAAAAAATTGCTCGTGTCTTCCTCCAGGGGACTTTGTCCCTGAGTGGCCGGACGCCTCCAAAAAATCCAAATGATTAAAGATATGTCCCAGACCCAACCTGCCCCCACCTCAAATCTGTGCTGCCCCGACAGTCTCAAGAGAACTCTACTAACTGACATCAGGAACCTGGTCTAGCAACATTTCGTTCAAAGGGAAAAGGGCCGGTGTTTGTCTTCAGGAGCCTGGGTCCCAGAGTGGCCGGCCGCCTCCAAAATATCCAAACGATTAAAGATATGTCCCAGACCCAACCTGCCCCGCACCTCAAATATGGGCTGCCCCGACAGTCTCAAGACAACCCTACAAACTGACATCAGCAACCAGGGCTGGCAACTTTTCCTTAACAGGGAATACGGCCGGTGTTTGTCTCCAAGGGCCTTTGGCCTTGATTGGCCGGCCGCCTCCAAAATATCCAAACGATTAAAGATAAGTCCCAGACCAAACCTACCCCCACCTCAAACCTGTGCTGCCCTGACAGTCCAAAGGGAACCCTACAAACTGACATCAGCAACCAGGGCTGGCAACTTTTCCTTAACAGGGAATACGGCCGGTGTTTGTCTCCAAGGGCTTTTGTCCCTGAGTAGCCGGATGCCTCCAAAAAATCCAAACGATTAAAGATATGTCCCAGACTTAATCTGCCCCCACCAGAAACTTGTGCTACCCTGACAGTCCCAAAGGAACCCTATAAACTGACAAGAGGAACCTGGGCTGGCAACTTTTCCTTCACAGGGAAAAGGGCCGGTGTTTGTCTTCATGAACCTTTGTCCCAGAGTGGCCGGCCGCCTCCAAAATCTCCAAACGATTAAAGATATGTCCCAGACCCAACCTGCCCCCACCTCAAGTTTGTGCTGCCCTGACAGTCCCAAGGGAAGCCTAAAACTGACATCAGGAACCTGCCTTGGCAACTTTTCCTTCACAGGGAAAATGGGTGGTCTTTTGCTTGAGGAGCCTTTGGCCTTGAGTGGCCCGCCGCCTCCAAAAAATCAAAACGATGAAGGATATGTCCCAGACCCAACATGCCCCCACCTCAAACCTGTGCTGCCCTGACAGTCCAAAGGGAACCCTACAAACTGACATCAGCAACCAGGGCTGGCAACTTTTCCTTAACAGGGAATACGGCCGGTGTTTGTCTCCAAGGGCCTTTGGCCTTGACTGGCCGGCCGCCTCCAAAAAATCCAAACAATTAAGGATATGTCCCAGACCCAACCGGCCCCCACCTCTAACCTGTGCTGCCCTGACAGTCCCAAGGGAACCCTTCAAAGTGACAGCAGGATCCTGGACTGGACGCTTTTCCTTCCCAGCGAAAATGGCCAGTGTTTTCCTGCAGGGACTTTGTCCCTGAGTGGCTGGACCCTTCCAAAAAATCCAAATGATTAAAGATATTTCCCAGACCCAACCGGCCCCCACCTCTAACCTTTGCTACCCTGACAGTCCCAAGGGAACCCTACAAACTGACATCAGGAACCTGGGTTGACCATATTTCTTTCCTAGAAAAAATTGCTCGTGTCTTCCTGCAGGGGCCTTTGTCCCTGAGTGGCCGGACGCCTCCAAAAAATCCAAACGATTAAAGATATGTCCCAGACCCAACCTGCCCCCACCTCAAAACTGTGCTGCCTTGACAGTCCAACGGGAACTCTACATGCAGACATCAGCAACCTGGACCGGCAACTTTTCCTTAAAGGGAAAAGGAGCGGTCATTTTCTCGAGGAGCCTGTGGCCTTGAGTGGCCGGACGCCTCCAAAAAATCCAAACGATTAAAGATATGTCCCAAACCTAACCTGCCCCCACCTCAAATTTGTGCTGCCCTGACAGTCCCAAGGGAACCCTACCTGCTGACATCAGGAACCAGGGTTGACCATATTTCTTTCCTAGAAAAAATTGCTCGTGTCTTCCTGCAGGGGCCTTTGTCCCTGGGTGGCCAGACGCCTCCAAAAAATCCAAACGACTAAAGATATGTCCCAGACCCAACCTGCCCCCACCAGAAACTTGTGCTGCCCTGAGAGTCCCAAGGGAACCCTACCTGCTGACATCAGCAACAAGGGCTGGCAACTTTTCCTTAACAGGGAATACGGCCGGTGTTTGTCTCCAAGGGCCTTTGTCCCTGAGTAGCCGGATGCCTCCAAAAAATCCAAACGATTAATGATATGTCCCAGACTTAATCTGCCCCCACCACAAACTTGTGCTACCCTGACAGTCTAAAAGGAACCCTATAAACTGAGGGGAGGAACCTGGGCTGGCAACTTTTCCTTCACAGGGAAAAGGGACGGTGTTTGTCTTCAGGAACCTTTGTCCCAGAGTGGCCGGCTGCCTCCAAAATCTCCAAACGATTAAAGATATGTCCCAGACCCAACCTGCCCCGAACCTCAAATTTGTGCTGCCCCGACAGTCTCAAGAGAACTCTACTAACTGACATCAGGAACCTGGTCTAGCAACATTTCGTTCAAAGGGAAAAGGGCCGGTGTTTGTCTTCAGGAGCCTGGGTCCCAGAGTGGCCGGCCGCCTCCAAAATATCCAAACGATTAAAGATATGTCCCAGACCCAACCTACCCCCACCCCAAATTTGTGCTGCCCTGACAGTCCCAAGGGAACCCTACCTGCTGAGATCAGGAACCTGGGTTGACCATATTTCTTTCCTGGGAAAAATTGCTCGTGTCTTCCTGCAGGGGCCTTTGTCCCTGAGTGGCCGGACGCCTCCAAAAAATCCAAATGATTAAAGATATGTCCCAGACCCAACCTGCCCCCACATCAAACCTGTGCTGCCCTGACAGTCCCAAGGGAACCCTACCTGCTGACATCAGGAATCTGGGCTGTCCATATTTCTTTCAAAGAAAAAATTGCTTGTGTCTTCCTGCAGGGGCCTTTGTCCCTGAGTGGCCGGCCGCCTCCAAAATATCCAAACGATTAAAGATATTTCCCAGACCTAATGTGCCGCCACCTCAATGCTGTGCTGCCCTGACAGTCCCAAGGAATCCCTACCTGCTGACATCAGGAATCTGGGTTGACCATATTTCTTTCCTAGAAAAAATTGCTCGTGTCTTCCTCCAGGGGACTTTGTCCCTGAGTGGCCGGACGCCTCCAAAAAATCCAAATGATTAAAGATATGTCCCAGACCCAACCTGCCCCCACCTCAAATCTGTGCTGCCCCGACAGTCTCAAGAGAACTCTACTAACTGACATCAGGAACCTGGTCTAGCAACATTTCGTTCAAAGGGAAAAGGGCCGGTGTTTGTCTTCAGGAGCCTGGGTCCCAGAGTGGCCGGCCGCCTCCAAAATATCCAAACGATTAAAGATATGTCCCAGACCCAACCTGCCCCGCACCTCAAATATGGGCTGCCCCGACAGTCTCAAGACAACCCTACAAACTGACATCAGCAACCAGGGCTGGCAACTTTTCCTTAACAGGGAATACGGCCGGTGTTTGTCTCCAAGGGCCTTTGGCCTTGATTGGCCGGCTGCCTCCAAAATATCCAAACGATTAAAGATAAGTCCCAGACCAAACCTACCCCCACCTCAAACCTGTGCTGCCCTGACAGTCCAAAGGGAACCCTACAAACTGACATCAGCAACCAGGGCTGGCAACTTTTCCTTAACAGGGAATACGGCCGGTGTTTGTCTCCAAGGGCTTTTGTCCCTGAGTAGCCGGATGCCTCCAAAAAATCCAAACGATGAAGGATATGTCCCAGACCCAACCGGCCCCCACCTCTAACCTGTGCTGCCCTGACAGTCCCAAGGGAACCCTTCAAAGTGACAGCAGGATCCTGGGCTGGACGCTTTTCCTTCCCAGCGAAAATGGCCGGTGTTTTCCTGCAGGGACTTTGTCCCTGAGTGGCTGGACCCTTCCAAAAAATCCAAATGATTAAAGATATTTCCCAGACCCAACCGGCCCCCACCTCTAACCTTTGCTACCCTGACAGCCCCAAAGGAACCCTACCTGCTGACATCAGGAATCTGGGCTGACCATATTTCTTTCCTAGAAAAAATTGCTCGTGTCTTCCTGCAGGGGCCTTTGTCCCTGGGTGGCCAGACGCCTCCAAAAAATCCAAACGACTAAAGATATGTCCCAGACCCAACCTGCCCCCACCAGAAACTTGTGCTGCCCTGAGAGTCCCAAGGGAACCCTACCTGCTGACATCAGCAACAAGGGCTGGCAACTTTTCCTTAACAGGGAATACGGCCGGTGTTTGTCTCCAAGGGCCTTTGTCCCTGAGTAGCCCGATGCCTCCAAAAAATCCAAACGATTAATGATATGTCCCAGACTTAATCTGCCCCCACCACAAACTTGTGCTACCCTGACAGTCTAAAAGGAACCCTATAAACTGAGGGGAGGAACCTGGGCTGGCAACTTTTCCTTCACAGGGAAAAGGGACGGTGTTTGTCTTCAGGAACCTTTGTCCCAGAGTGGCCAGCCACCTCCAAAATCTCCAAACGATTAAAGATATGTCCCAGACCCAACCAGCCCCGAACCTCAAATTTGTGCTGCCCCGACAGTCTCAAGAGAACTCTACTAACTGACATCAGGAACCTGGTCTAGCAACATTTCGTTCAAAGGGAAAAGGGCCGGTGTTTGTCTTCAGGAGCCTGGGTCCCAGAGTGGCCGGCCGCCTGCAAAATATCCAAATGATTAAAGATATGTCCCAGACCCAACCTACCCCCACCCCAAATTTGTGCTGCCCTGACAGTCCCAAGGGAACCCTACCTGCTGAGATCAGGAACCTGGGTTGACCATATTTCTTTCCTGGGAAAAATTGCTCGTGTCTTCCTGCAGGGGCCTTTGTCCCTGAGTGGCCGGACGCCTCCAAAAAATCCAAATGATTAAAGATATGTCCCAGACCCAACCTGCCCCCACATCAAACCTGTGCTGCCCTGACAGTCCCAAGGGAACCCTACCTGCTGACATCAGGAATCTGGGCTGTCCATATTTCTTTCAAAGAAAAAATTGCATGTGTCTTCCTGCAGGAGCCTTTGTCCCTGAGTGGCCGGCCGCCTCCAAAATATCCAAACGATTAAAGATATTTCCCAGACCTAATGTGCCGCCACCTCAATGCTGTGCTGCCCTGACAGTCCCAAGGAATCCCTACCTGCTGACATCAGGAATCTGGGTTGACCATATTTCTTTCCTAGAAAAAATTGCTCGTGTCTTCCTCCAGGGGACTTTGTCCCTGAGTGGCCGGACGCCTCCAAAAAATCCAAATGATTAAAGATATGTCCCAGACCCAACCTGCCCCCACCTCAAATCTGTGCTGCCCCGACAGTCTCAAGAGAACTCTACTAACTGACATCAGGAACCTGGTCTAGCAACATTTCGTTCAAAGGGAAAAGGGCCGGTGTTTGTCTTCAGGAGCCTGGGTCCCAGAGTGGCCGGCCGCCTCCAAAATATCCAAACGATTAAGGATATGTCCCAGACCCAACCGGCCCCCACCTCTAACCTGTGCTGCCCTGACAGTCCCAAGGGAACCCTTCAAAGTGACAGCAGGATCCTGGGCTGGACGCTTTTCCTTCCCAGCGAAAATGGCCGGTGTTTTCCTGCAGGGACTTTGTCCCTGAGTGGCTGGACCCTTCCAAAAAATCCAAATGATTAAAGATATTTCCCAGACCCAACCGGCCCCCACCTCTAACCTTTGCTACCCTGACAGCCCCAAAGGAACCCTACCTGCTGACATCAGGAATCTGGGCTGACCATATTTCTTTCCTAGAAAAAATTGCTCGTGTCTTCCTGCAGGGGCCTTTGTCCCTGGGTGGCCAGACGCCTCCAAAAAATCCAAACGACTAAAGATATGTCCCAGACCCAACCTGCCCCCACCAGAAACTTGTGCTGCCCTGAGAGTCCCAAGGGAACCCTACCTGCTGACATCAGCAACAAGGGCTGGCAACTTTTCCTTAACAGGGAATACGGCCGGTGTTTGTCTCCAAGGGCCTTTGTCCCTGAGTAGCCCGATGCCTCCAAAAAATCCAAACGATTAATGATATGTCCCAGACTTAATCTGCCCCCACCACAAACTTGTGCTACCCTGACAGTCTAAAAGGAACCCTATAAACTGAGGGGAGGAACCTGGGCTGGCAACTTTTCCTTCACAGGGAAAAGGGACGGTGTTTGTCTTCAGGAACCTTTGTCCCAGAGTGGCCAGCCACCTCCAAAATCTCCAAACGATTAAAGATATGTCCCAGACCCAACCTGCCCCGAACCTCAAATTTGTGCTGCCCCGACAGTCTCAAGAGAACTCTACTAACTGACATCAGGAACCTGGTCTAGCAACATTTCGTTCAAAGGGAAAAGGGCCGGTGTTTGTCTTCAGGAGCCTGGGTCCCAGAGTGGCCGGCCGCCTCCAAAATATCCAAACGATTAAAGATATGTCCCAGACCCAACCTACCCCCACCCCAAATTTGTGCTGCCCTGACAGTCCCAAGGGAACCCTACCTGCTGAGATCAGGAACCTGGGTTGACCATATTTCTTTCCTGGGAAAAATTGCTCGTGTCTTCCTGCAGGGGCCTTTGTCCCTGAGTGGCCGGACGCCTCCAAAAAATCCAAATGATTAAAGATATGTCCCAGACCCAACCTGCCCCCACATCAAACCTGTGCTGCCCTGACAGTCCCAAGGGAACCCTACCTGCTGACATCAGGAATCTGGGCTGTCCATATTTCTTTCAAAGAAAAAATTGCTTGTGTCTTCCTGCAGGGGCCTTTGTCCCTGAGTGGCCGGCCGCCTCCAAAATATCCAAACGATTAAAGATATTTCCCAGACCTAATGTGCCGCCACCTCAATGCTGTGCTGCCCTGACAGTCCCAAGGAATCCCTACCTGCTGACATCAGGAATCTGGGTTGACCATATTTCTTTCCTAGAAAAAATTGCTCGTGTCTTCCTCCAGGGGACTTTGTCCCTGAGTGGCCGGACGCCTCCAAAAAATCCAAATGATTAAAGATATGTCCCAGACCCAACCTGCCCCCACCTCAAATCTGTGCTGCCCCGACAGTCTCAAGAGAACTCTACTAACTGACATCAGGAACCTGGTCTAGCAACATTTCGTTCAAAGGGAAAAGGGCCGGTGTTTGTCTTCAGGAGCCTGGGTCCCAGAGTGGCCGGCCGCCTCCAAAATATCCAAACGATTAAAGATATGTCCCAGACCCAACCTGCCCCGCACCTCAAATATGGGCTGCCCCGACAGTCTCAAGACAACCCTACAAACTGACATCAGCAACCAGGGCTGGCAACTTTTCCTTAACAGGGAATACGGCCGGTGTTTGTCTCCAAGGGCCTTTGGCCTTGATTGGCCGGCTGCCTCCAAAATATCCAAACGATTAAAGATAAGTCCCAGACCAAACCTACCCCCACCTCAAACCTGTGCTGCCCTGACAGTCCAAAGGGAACCCTACAAACTGACATCAGCAACCAGGGCTGGCAACTTTTCCTTAACAGGGAATACGGCCGGTGTTTGTCTCCAAGGGCTTTTGTCCCTGAGTAGCCGGATGCCTCCAAAAAATCCAAACGATGAAGGATATGTCCCAGACCCAACATGCCCCCACCTCAAACCTGTGCTGCCCTGACAGTCCAAATGGAACCCTACAAACTGACATCAGCAACCAGGGCTGGCAACTTTTCCTTAACAGGGAATACGGCCGGTGTTTGTCTCCAAGGGCCTTTGGCCTTGACTGGCCGGCCGCCTCCAAAAAATCCAAACAATTAAGGATATGTCCCAGACCCAACCGGCCCCCACCTCTAACCTGTGCTGCCCTGACAGTCCCAAGGGAACCCTTCAAAGTGACAGCAGGATCCTGGGCTGGACGCTTTTCCTTCCCAGCGAATATGGCCGGTGTTTTCCTGCAGGGACTTTGTCCCTGAGTGGCTGGACCCTTCCAAAAAATCCAAATGATTAAAGATATTTCCCAGACCCAACCGGCCCCCACCTCTAACCTTTGCTACCCTGACAGCCCCAAAGGAACCCTACCTGCTGACATCAGGAATCTGGGCTGACCATATTTCTTTCCTAGAAAAAATTGCTCGTGTCTTCCTGCAGGGGCCTTTGTCCCTGGGTGGCCAGACGCCTCCAAAAAATCCAAACGACTAAAGATATGTCCCAGACCCAACCTGCCCCCACCAGAAACTTGTGCTGCCCTGAGAGTCCCAAGGGAACCCTACCTGCTGACATCAGCAACAAGGGCTGGCAACTTTTCCTTAACAGGGAATACGGCCGGTGTTTGTCTCCAAGGGCCTTTGTCCCTGAGTAGCCGGATGCCTCCAAAAAATCCAAACGATTAATGATATGTCCCAGACTTAATCTGCCCCCACCACAAACTTGTGCTACCCTGACAGTCTAAAAGGAACCCTATAAACTGAGGGGAGGAACCTGGGCTGGCAACTTTTCCTTCACAGGGAAAAGGGACGGTGTTTGTCTTCAGGAACCTTTGTCCCAGAGTGGCCAGCCACCTCCAAAATCTCCAAACGATTAAAGATATGTCCCAGACCCAACCTGCCCCGAACCTCAAATTTGTGCTGCCCCGACAGTCTCAAGAGAACTCTACTAACTGACATCAGGAACCTGGTCTAGCAACATTTCGTTCAAAGGGAAAAGGGCCGGTGTTTGTCTTCAGGAGCCTGGGTCCCAGAGTGGCCGGCCGCCTGCAAAATATCCAAATGATTAAAGATATGTCCCAGACCCAACCTACCCCCACCCCAAATTTGTGCTGCCCTGACAGTCCCAAGGGAACCCTACCTGCTGAGATCAGGAACCTGGGTTGACCATATTTCTTTCCTGGGAAAAATTGCTCGTGTCTTCCTGCAGGGGCCTTTGTCCCTGAGTGGCCGGACGCCTCCAAAAAATCCAAATGATTAAAGATATGTCCCAGACCCAACCTGCCCCCACATCAAACCTGTGCTGCCCTGACAGTCCCAAGGGAACCCTACCTGCTGACATCAGGAATCTGGGCTGTCCATATTTCTTTCAAAGAAAAAATTGCATGTGTCTTCCTGCAGGAGCCTTTGTCCCTGAGTGGCCGGCCGCCTCCAAAATATCCAAACGATTAAAGATATTTCCCAGACCTAATGTGCCGCCACCTCAATGCTGTGCTGCCCTGACAGTCCCAAGGAATCCCTACCTGCTGACATCAGGAATCTGGGTTGACCATATTTCTTTCCTAGAAAAAATTGCTCGTGTCTTCCTCCAGGGGACTTTGTCCCTGAGTGGCCGGACGCCTCCAAAAAATCCAAATGATTAAAGATATGTCCCAGACCCAACCTGCCCCCACCTCAAATCTGTGCTGCCCCGACAGTCTCAAGAGAACTCTACTAACTGACATCAGGAACCTGGTCTAGCAACATTTCGTTCAAAGGGAAAAGGGCCGGTGTTTGTCTTCAGGAGCCTGGGTCCCAGAGTGGCCGGCCGCCTCCAAAATATCCAAACGATTAAAGATATGTCCCAGACCCAACCTGCCCCGCACCTCAAATATGGGCTGCCCCGACAGTCTCAAGACAACCCTACAAACTGACATCAGCAACCAGGGCTGGCAACTTTTCCTTAACAGGGAATACGGCCGGTGTTTGTCTCCAAGGGCCTTTGGCCTTGATTGGCCGGCCGCCTCCAAAATATCCAAACGATTAAAGATAAGTCCCAGACCAAACCTACCCCCACCTCAAACCTGTGCTGCCCTGACAGTCCAAAGGGAACCCTACAAACTGACATCAGCAACCAGGGCTGGCAACTTTTCCTTAACAGGGAATACGGCCGGTGTTTGTCTCCAAGGGCTTTTGTCCCTGAGTAGCCGGATGCCTCCAAAAAATCCAAACGATTAAAGATATGTCCCAGACTTAATCTGCCCCCACCAGAAACTTGTGCTACCCTGACAGTCCCAAAGGAACCCTATAAACTGACAAGAGGAACCTGGGCTGGCAACTTTTCCTTCACAGGGAAAAGGGCCGGTGTTTGTCTTCATGAACCTTTGTCCCAGAGTGGCCGGCCGCCTCCAAAATATCCAAACGATTAAAGATATGTCCCAGACCCATCCTGCCCCGCACCTCAAATATGGGCTGCCCCGACAGTTTCAAGACAACCCTACAAACTGACATCAGCAACCAGGGCTGGCAACTTTTCCTTAACAGGGAATACGGCCGGTGTTTGTCTCCAAGGGCCTTTGGCCTTGATTGGCCGGCCGCCTCCAAAATATCCAAACGATTAAAGATAAGTCCCAGACCAAACCTACCCCCACCTCAAACCTGTGCTGCCCTGACAGTCCAAAGGGAACCCTACAAACTGACATCAGCAACCAGGGCTGGCAACTTTTCCTTAACAGGGAATACGGCCGGTGTTTGTCTCCAAGGGCTTTTGTCCCTGAGTAGCCGGATGCCTCCAAAAAATCCAAACGATTAAAGATATGTCCCAGACTTAATCTGCCCCCACCAGAAACTTGTGCTACCCTGACAGTCCCAAAGGAACCCTATAAACTGACAAGAGGAACCTGGGCTGGCAACTTTTCCTTCACAGGGAAAAGGGCCGGTGTTTGTCTTCATGAACCTTTGTCCCAGAGTGGCCGGCCGCCTCCAAAATATCCAAACGATTAAAGATATGTCCCAGACCCAACCTGCCCCCACCTCAAGTTTGTGCTGCCCTGACAGTCCCAAGGGAAGCCTAAAACTGACATCAGGAACCTGCCTTGGCAACTTTTCCTTCACAGGGAAAATGGGTGGTCTTTTTCTTGAGGAGCCTTTGGCCTTGAGTGGCCCGCCGCCTCCAAAAAATCCAAACGATGAAGGATATGTCCCAGACCCAACATGCCCCCACCTCAAACCTGTGCTGCCCTGACAGTCTAAAGGGAACCCTACAAACTGACATCAGCAACCAGGGCTGGCAACTTTTCCTTAACAGGGAATACGGCCGGTGTTTGTCTCCAAGGGCCTTTGGCCTTGACTGGCCGGCCGCCTCCAAAAAATCCAAACAATTAAGGATATGTCCCAGACCCAACCGGCCCCCACCTCTAAACTGTGCTGCCCTGACAGTCCCAAGGGAACCCTTCAAAGTGACAGTAGGATCCTGGACTGGACGCTTTTCCTTCCCAGCGAAAATGGCCGGTGTTTTCCTGCAGGGACTTTGTCCCTGAGTGGCTGGACCCTTCCAAAAAATCCAAATGATTAAAGATATTTCCCAGACCCAACCGGCCCCCACCTCTAACCTTTGCTACCCTGACAGCCCCAAAGGAACCCTACCTGCTGACATCAGGAATCTGGGCTGACCATATTTCTTTCCTAGAAAAAATTGCTCGTGTCTTCCTGCAGGGGCCCTTGTCCCTGAGTGGCCAGACGCCTCCAAAAAATCCAAACGACTAAAGATATGTCCCAGACCCAACCTGCCCCCACCAGAAACTTGTGCTGCCCTGAGAGTCCCAAGGGAACCCTACCTGCTGACATCAGCAACAAGGGCTGGCAACTTTTCCTTAACAGGGAATACGGCCGGTGTTTGTCTCCAAGGGCCTTTGTCCCTGAGTAGCCGGATGCCTCCAAAAAATCCAAACGATTAATGATATGTCCCAGACTTAATCTGCCCCCACCACAAACTTGTGCTACCCTGACAGTCTAAAAGGAACCCTATAAACTGACAAGAGGAACCTGGGCTGGCAACTTTTCCTTCACAGGGAAAAGGGCCGGTGTTTGTCTTCAGGAACCTTTGTCCCAGAGTGGCCAGCCACCTCCAAAATCTCCAAACGATTAAAGATATGTCCCAGACCCAACCTGCCCCGAACCTCAAATTTGTGCTGCCCCGACAGTCTCAAGAGAACTCTACTAACTGACATCAGGAACCTGGTCTAGCAACATTTCGTTCAAAGGGAAAAGGGCCGGTGTTTGTCTTCAGGAGCCTGGGTCCCAGAGTTGCCGGCCGCCTCCAAAATATCCAAACGATTAAAGATATGTCCCAGACCCAACCTACCCCCACCCCAAATTTGTGCTGCCCTGACAGTCCCAAGGGAACCCTACCTGCTGAGATCAGGAACCTGGGTTGACCATATTTCTTTCCTGGAAAAAATTGCTCGTGTCTTCCTGCAGGGGCCTTTGTCCCTGAGTGGCCGGACGCATCCAAAAAATCCAAATGATTAAAGATATGTCCCAGACCCAACCTGCCCCCACATCAAACCTGTGCTGCCCTGACAGTCCCAAGGGAACCCTACCTGCTGACATCAGGAATCTGGGCTGACCATATTTCTTTCAAAGAAAAAATTGCTTGTGTCTTCCTGCAGGGGCCTTTGTCCCTGAGTGGCCGGACGCCTCCAAAAAATCCAAATGATTAAAGATATGTCCCAGACCCAACCTGCCCCCACCTCAAATCTGTGCTGCCCCGACAGTCTCAAGAGAACTCTACTAACTGACATCAGGAACCTGGTCTAGCAACATTTCGTTCAAAGGGAAAAGGGCCGGTGTTTGTCTTCAGGAGCCTGGGTCCCAGAGTGGCCGGCCGCCTCCAAAATATCCAAACGATTAAAGATATGTCCCAGACCCAACCTGCCCCGCACCTCAAATATGGGCTGCCCCGACAGTCTCAAGACAACCCTACAAACTGACATCAGCAACCAGGGCTGGCAACTTTTCCTTAACAGGGAATACGGCCGGTGTTTGTCTCCAAGGGCCTTTGGCCTTGATTGGCCGGCCGCCTCCAAAATATCCAAACGATTAAAGATAAGTCCCAGACCAAACCTACCCCCACCTCAAACCTGTGCTGCCCTGACAGTCCAAAGGGAACCCTACAAACTGACATCAGCAACCAGGGCTGGCAACTTTTCCTTAACAGGGAATACGGCCGGTGTTTGTCTCCAAGGGCCTTTGGCCTTGACTGGCCGGCCGCCTCCAAAAAATCCAAACAATTAAGGATATGTCCCAGACCCAACCGGCCCCCACCTCTAACCTGTGCTACCCTGACAGTCCCAAAGGAACCCTATAAACTGACAAGAGGAACCTGGGCTGGCAACTTTTCCTTCACAGGGAAAAGGGCCGGTGTTTGTCTTCATGAACCTTTGTCCCAGAGTGGCCGGCCGCCTCCAAAATATCCAAACGATTAAAGATATGTCCCAGACCCAACCTGCCCCCACCTCAAGTTTGTGCTGCCCTGACAGTCCCAAGGGAAGCCTAAAACTAACATCAGGAACCTGCCTTGGCAACTTTTCCTTCACAGGGAAAATGGGTGGTCTTTTTCTTGAGGAGCCTTTGGCCTTGAGTGGCCCGCCGCCTCCAAAAAATCCAAACGATGAAGGATATGTCCCAGACCCAACATGCCCCCACCTCAAACCTGTGCTGCCCTGACAGTCCAAAGGGAACCCTACAAACTGACATCAGCAACCAGGGCTGGCAACTTTTCCTTAACAGGGAATACGGCCGGTGTTTGTCTCCAAGGGCCTTTGGCCTTGACTGGCCGGCCGCCTCCAAAAAATCCAAACAATTAAGGATATGTCCCAGACCCAACCGGCCCCCACCTCTAACCTGCGCTACCCTGACAGTCCCAAAGGAACCCTATAAACTGACAAGAGGAACCTGGGCTGGCAACTTTTCCTTCACAGGGAAAAGGGCCGGTGTTTGTCTTCATGAACCTTTGTCCCAGAGTGGCCGGCCGCCTCCAAAATATCCAAACGATTAAAGATATGTCCCAGACCCAACCTGCCCCCACCTCAAGTTTGTGCTGCCCTGACAGTCCCAAGGGAAGCCTAAAACTGACATCAGGAACCTGCCTTGGCAACTTTTCCTTCACAGGGAAAATGGGTGGTCTTTTGCTTGAGGAGCCTTTGGCCTTGAGTGGCCCGCCGCCTCCAAAAAATCCAAACGATGAAGGATATGTCCAAGACCCAACATGCCCCCACCTCAAACCTGTGCTGCCCTGACAGTCCAAAGGGAACCCTACAAACTGACATCAGCAACCAGGGCTGGCAACTTTTCCTTAACAGGGAATACGGCCGGTGTTTGTCTCCAAGGGCCTTTGGCCTTGACTGGCCGGCCGCCTCCAAAAAATCCAAACAATTAAGGATATGTCCCAGACCCAACCGGCCCCCACCTCTAACCTGTGCTGCCCTGACAGTCCCAAGGGAACCCTTCAAAGTGACAGCAGGATCCTGGGCTGGACACTTTTCCTTCCCAGCAAAAATGGCCGGTGTTTTCCTGCAGGGACTTTGTCCCTGAGTGGCTGGACCCTTCCAAAAAATCCAAATGATTAAAGATATTTCCCAGACCCAACCGGCCCCCACCTCTAACCTTTGCTACCCTGACAGCCCCAAAGGAACCCTACCTGCTGACATCAGGAATCTGGGCTGACCGTATTTCTTTCCTAGAAAAAATTGCTCGTGTCTTCCTGCAGGGGCCCTTGTCCCTGAGTGGCCGGCCGCCTCCAAAAAATCCAAACGATTAAAGATATGTCCCAGACCCAACCTGCCCCCACCTCAAAACTGTGCTGCCTTGACAGTCCAACGGGAACTCTACATGCAGACATCAGCAACCTGGACCGCCAACTTTTCCTTACAGGGAAAAGGAGCGGTCTTTTTCTCGAGGAGCCTGTGGCCTTGAGTGGCCGGCTACCTCCAAAAAATCCAAACGATTAAAGATATGTCCCAAATCTAACCTGCCCCCACCTCAAATTTGTGCTGCCTTGACAGTCCCAAGGGAACCCTACCTGCTGACATCAGGAACCAGGGTTGACCATATTTCTTTCCTAGAAAAAATTGCTCGTGTCTTCCTGCAGGGGCCTTTGTCCCTGAGTGGCCGGACGCCTCCAAAAAATCCAAACGACTAAAGATATGTCCCAGACCCAACCTGCCCCCACATCAAACCTGTGCTGCCCTGACAGTCCCAAGGGAACCCTACCTGCTGACATCAGCAACAAGGGCTGGCAACTTTTCCTTAACAGGGAATACGGCCGGTGTTTGTCTCCAAGGGCCTTTGTCCCTGAGTAGCCGGATGCCTCCAAAAAATCCAAACGATTAATGATATGTCCCAGACTTAATCTGCCCCCACCACAAACTTGTGCTACCCTGACAGTCTAAAAGGAACCCTATAAACTGAGGGGAGGAACCTGGGCTGGCAACTTTTCCTTCACAGGGAAAAGGGACGGTGTTTGTCTTCAGGAACCTTTGTCCCAGAGTGGCCGGCCACCTCCAAAATCTCCAAACGATTAAAGATATGTCCCAGACCCAACCTGCCCCGAACCTCAAATTTGTGCTGCCCCGACAGTCTCAAGAGAACTCTACTAACTGACATCAGGAACCTGGTCTAGCAACATTTCGTTCAAAGGGAAAAGGGCCGGTGTTTGTCTTCAGGAGCCTGGGTCCCTGAGTGGCCGGCCGCCTCCAAAATATCCAAACGATTAAAGATATGTCCCACACCCAACCTACCCCCACCCCAAATTTGTGCTGCCCTGACAGTCCCAAGGGAACCCTACCTGCTGACATCAGGAACCTGGGTTGACCATATTTCTTTCCTAGAAAAAATTGCTCGTGTCTTCCTCCAGGGGCCTTTGTCCCTGAGTGGCCGGACGCCTCCAAAAAATCCAAATGATTAAAGATATGTCCCAGACCAAACCTACCCCCACCTCAAACCTGTGCTGCCCTGACAGTCCAAAGGGAACCCTACAAACTGACATCAGCAACCAGGGCTGGCAACTTTTCCTTAACAGGGAATACGGCCGGTGTTTGTCTCCAAGGGCTTTTGTCCCTGAGTAGCCGGATGCCTCCAAAAAATCCAAACGATTAAAGATATGTCCCAGACTTAATCTGCCCCCACCAGAAACTTGTGCTACCCTGACAGTCCCAAAGGAACCCTATAAACTGACAAGAGGAACCTGGGCTGGCAACTTTTCCTTCACAGGGAAAAGGGCCGGTGTTTGTCTTCATGAACCTTTGTCCCAGAGTGGCCGGCCGCCTCCAAAATATCCAAACGATTAAAGATATGTCCCAGACCCAACCTGCCCCCACCTCAAGTTTGTGCTGCCCTGACAGTCCCAAGGGAAGCCTAAAACTGACATCAGGAACCTGCCTTGGCAACTTTTCCTTCACAGGGAAAATGGGTGGTCTTTTTCTTGAGGAGCCTTTGGCCTTGAGTGGCCCGCCGCCTCCAAAAAATCCAAACGATGAAGGATATGTCCCAGACCCAACATGCCCCCACCTCAAACCTGTGCTGCCCTGACAGTCCCAAAGGAACCCTACAAACTGACATCAGCAACCAGGGCTGGCAACTTTTCCTTAACAGGGAATACGGCCGGTGTTTGTCTCCAAGGGCCTTTGGCCTTGACTGGCCGGCTGCCTCCAAAAAATCCAAACAATTAAGGATATGTCCCAGACCCAACCGGCCCCCACCTCTAACCTGTGCTGCCCTGACAGTCCCAAGGGAACCCTTCAAAGTGACAGCAGGATCCTGGGCTGGACACTTTTCCTTCCCAGCGAAAATGGCCGGTGTTTTCCTGCAGGGACTTTGTCCCTGAGTGGCTGGACCCTTCCAAAAAATCCAAATGATTAAAGATATTTCCCAGACCCAACCGGCCCCCACCTCTAACCTTTGCTACCCTGACAGCCCCAAAGGAACCCTACCTGCTGACATCAGGAATCTGGGCTGACCATATTTCTTTCCTAGAAAAAATTGCTCGTGTCTTCCTGCAGTGGCCCTTGTCCCTGAGTGGCCGGCCGCCTCCAAAAAATCCAAACGATTAAAGATATGTCCCAGACCCAACCTGCCCCCACCTCAAAACTGTGCTGCCTTGACAGTCCAACGGGAACTCTACATGCAGACATCAGCAACCTGGACCGCCAACTTTTCCTTACAGGGAAAAGGAGCGGTCTTTTTCTCGAGGAGCCTGTGGCCTTGAGTGGCCGGCTACCTCCAAAAAATCCAAACGATTAAAGATATGTCCCAAATCTAACCTGCCCCCACCTCAAATTTGTGCTGCCCTGACAGTCCCAAGGGAACCCTACCTGCTGACATCAGGAACCTGGGTTGACCATATTTCTTTCCTAGAAAAAATTGCTCGTGTCTTCCTGCAGGGGCCTTTGTCCCTGAGTGGCCGGACGCCTCCAAAAAATCCAAACGACTAAAGATATGTCCCAGACCCAACCTGCCCCCACCAGAAACTTGTGCTGCCCTGAGAGTCCCAAGGGAACCCTACCTGCTGACATCAGCAACAAGGGCTGGCAACTTTTCCTTAACAGGGAATACGGCCGGTGTTTGTCTCCAAGGGCCTTTGTCCCTGAGTAGCCGGATGCCTCCAAAAAATCCAAACGATTAATGATATGTCCCAGACTTAATCTGCCCCCACCACAAACTTGTGCTACCCTGACAGTCTAAAAGGAACCCTATAAACTGAGGGGAGGAACCTGGGCTGGCAACTTTTCCTTCACAGGGAAAAGGGACGGTGTTTGTCTTCAGGAACCTTTGTCCCAGAGTGGCCGGCCACCTCCAAAATCTCCAAACGATTAAAGATATGTCCCAGACCCAACCTGCCCCGAACCTCAAATTTGTGCTGCCCCGACAGTCTCAAGAGAACTCTACTAACTGACATCAGGAACCTGGTCTAGCAAAATTTCGTTCAAAGGGAAAAGGGCCGGTGTTTGTCTTCAGGAGCCTGGGTCCCTGAGTGGCCGGCCGCCTCCAAAATATCCAAACGATTAAAGATATGTCCCACACCCAACCTACCCCCACCCCAAATTTGTGCTGCCCTGACAGTCCCAAGGGAACCCTACCTGCTGACATCAGTAACCTGGGTTGACCATATTTCTTTCCTAGAAAAAATTGCTCGTGTCTTCCTGCAGGGGCCTTTGTCCCTGAGTGGCCGGACGCCTCCAAAAAATCCAAATGATTAAAGATATGTCCCAGACCAAACCTACCCCCACCTCAAACCTGTGCTGCCCTGACAGTCCAAAGGGAACCCTACAAACTGACATCAGCAACCAGGGCTGGCAACTTTTCCTTAACAGGGAATACGGCCGGTGTTTGTCTCCAAGGGCTTTTGTCCCTGAGTAGCCGGATGCCTCCAAAAAATCCAAACGATTAAAGATATGTCCCAGACTTAATCTGCCCCCACCAGAAACTTGTGCTACCCTGACAGTCCCAAAGGAACCCTATAAACTGACAAGAGGAACCTGGGCTGGCAACTTTTCCTTCACAGGGAAAAGGGCCGGTGTTTGTCTTCATGAACCTTTGTCCCAGAGTGGCCGGCCGCCTCCAAAATATCCAAACGATTAAAGATATGTCCCAGACCCAACCTGCCCCCACCTCAAGTTTGTGCTGCCCTGACAGTCCCAAGGGAAGCCTAAAACTGACATCAGGAACCTGCCTTGGCAACTTTTCCTTCACAGGGAAAATGGGTGGTCTTTTTCTTGAGGAGCCTTTGGCCTTGAGTGGCCCGCCGCCTCCAAAAAATCCAAACGATGAAGGATATGTCCCAGACCCAACATGCCCCCACCTCAAACCTGTGCTGCCCTGACAGTCCAAAGGGAACCCTACAAACTGACATCAGCAACCAGGGCTGGCAACTTTTCCTTAACAGGGAATACGGCCGGTGTTTGTCTCCAAGGGCCTTTGGCCTTGACTGGCCGGCCGCCTCCAAAAAATCCAAATTATTAAAGATATGTCCCAGACCGAACCTGCCCCCACCTCTCAGCTGTGCTACCCTGACAGTCCCAAGGGAACCCTTCAAAGTGACCGCAGGATCCTGGGCTGGACACTTTTCCTTCCAGGGGAAAATGGGCCGGTGTTTTCCTGCAGGGGACTTTGTCCCTGAGTGGCCGGACCCTTCCAAAAAATCCAAACGATTAAAGATATTTCCCAGACCCAACCGGCCACCACCTCAAAACTGTGCTGCCTTGACAGTCCAACGGGAACTCTACATGCAGACATCAGCAACCTGGACCGGCAACTTTTCCTTACAGGGAAAAGGAGCGGTCTTTTTCTTGAGGAACCTGTGGCCTTGAGTGGCCGGCCGCCTCCAAAAAATCCAAACGATTAAAGATATGTCCCAAACCTAACCTGCCCCCACCTCAAACCTGTGCTGCCCTGACAGTCCCAAGGGAACCCTACCTGCTGACATCAACAACAAGGGCTGGCAACTTTTCCTTAACAGTGAATATGGCCGGTGTTTGTCTCCAAGGGCCTTTGTCCCTGAGTAGCCCGATGCCTCCAAAAAATCCAAACGATTAATGATATGTCCCAGACTTAATCTGCCCCCACCAGAAACTTGTGCTGCCCTGACAGTCCCAAGGGAACCCTACCTGCTGACATCAGCAACAAGGGCTGGCAACTTTTCCTTAACAGGGAATATGGCCGGTGTTTGTCTCCAAGGGCCTTTGTCCCTGAGTAGCCGGATGCCTCCAAAAAATCCAAACGATTAATGATATGTCCCAGACTTAATCTGCCCCCACCAGAAACTTGTGCTGCCCTGACAGTCCCAAGGGAACCCTACAAACTGACATCAGCAACAAGGGCTGGCAACTTTTCCGTCACAGGGAAAAGGGCCGGTGTTTGTCTTCAGGAACCTTTGTCCCAGAGTGGCCGGCCGCCTCCAAAATCTCCAAACGATTAAAGATATGTCCCAGACCCAATCTGCCCCCACCTCAAATTTGTGCTGCCCTGACAGTCCCAAGGGAAGCCTAAAACTGACATCAGGAACCTTCCTTGGCAACTTTTCCTTCACAGGGAAAATGAGTGGTCTTTTTCTTGAGGAGCCTTTGGCCTTGAGTGGCCCGCCGCCTCCAAAAAATCCAAACGATGAAGGATATGTCCCAGACCCAACATGCCCCCACCTCAAACCTGTGCTGCCCTGACAGTCCAAAGGGAACCCTACAAACTGACATCAGCAACCTGGACCGCCAACTTTTCCTTACAGGGAAAAGGAGCGGTCTTTTTCTCGAGGAGCCTGTGGCCTTGAGTGGCCGGCTACCTCCAAAAAATCCAAACGATTAAAGATATGTCCCAAATCTAACCTGCCCCCACCTCAAATTTGTGCTGCCCTGACAGTCCCAAGGCAACCCTACCTGCTGACATCAGGAACCTGGGTTGACCATATTTCTTTCCTAGAAAAAATTGCTCGTGTCTTCCTGCAGGGGCCTTTGTCCCTGAGTGGCCGGACGCCTCCAAAAAATCCAAACGACTAAAGATATGTCCCAGACCCAACCTGCCCCCACCAGAAACTTGTGCTGCCCTGAGAGTCCCAAGGGAACCCTACCTGCTGACATCAGCAACAAGGGCTGGCAACTTTTCCTTAACAGGGAATACGGCCGGTGTTTGTCTCCAAGGGCCTTTGTCCCTGAGTAGCCGGATGCCTCCAAAAAATCCAAACGATTAATGATATGTCCCAGACTTAATCTGCCCCCACCACAAACTTGTGCTACCCTGACAGTCTAAAAGGAACCCTATAAACTGAGGGGAGGAACCTGGGCTGGCAACTTTTCCTTCACAGGGAAAAGGGACGGTGTTTGTCTTCAGGAACCTTTGTCCCAGAGTGGCCGGCCACCTCCAAAATCTCCAAACGATTAAAGATATGTCCCAGACCCAACCTGCCCCGAACCTCAAATTTGTGCTGCCCCGACAGTCTCAAGAGAACTCTACTAACTGACATCAGGAACCTGGTCTAGCAACATTTCGTTCAAAGGGAAAAGGGCCGGTGTTTGTCTTCAGGAGCCTGGGTCCCTGAGTGGCCGGCCGCCTCCAAAATATCCAAACGATTAAAGATATGTCCCACACCCAACCTACCCCCACCCCAAATTTGTGCTGCCCTGACAGTCCCAAGGGAACCCTACCTGCTGACATCAGTAACCTGGGTTGACCATATTTCTTTCCTAGAAAAAATTGCTCGTGTCTTCCTGCAGGGGCCTTTGTCCCTGAGTGGCCGGACGCCTCCAAAAAATCCAAATGATTAAAGATATGTCCCAGACCAAACCTACCCCCACCTCAAACCTGTGCTGCCCTGACAGTCCAAAGGGAACCCTACAAACTGACATCAGCAACCAGGGCTGGCAACTTTTCCTTAACAGGGAATACGGCCGGTGTTTGTCTCCAAGGGCTTTTGTCCCTGAGTAGCCGGATGCCTCCAAAAAATCCAAACGATTAAAGATATGTCCCAGACTTAATCTGCCCCCACCAGAAACTTGTGCTACCCTGACAGTCCCAAAGGAACCCTATAAACTGACAAGAGGAACCTGGGCTGGCAACTTTTCCTTCACAGGGAAAAGGGCCGGTGTTTGTCTTCATGAACCTTTGTCCCAGAGTGGCCGGCCGCCTCCAAAATATCCAAACGATTAAAGATATGTCCCAGACCCAACCTGCCCCCACCTCAAGTTTGTGCTGCCCTGACAGTCCCAAGGGAAGCCTAAAACTGACATCAGGAACCTGCCTTGGCAACTTTTCCTTCACAGGGAAAATGGGTGGTCTTTTTCTTGAGGAGCCTTTGGCCTTGAGTGGCCCGCCGCCTCCAAAAAATCCAAACGATGAAGGATATGTCCCAGACCCAACATGCCCCCACCTCAAACCTGTGCTGCCCTGACAGTCCAAAGGGAACCCTACAAACTGACATCAGCAACCAGGGCTGGCAACTTTTCCTTAACAGGGAATACGGCCGGTGTTTGTCTCCAAGGGCCTTTGGCCTTGACTGGCCGGCCGCCTCCAAAAAATCCAAATTATTAAAGATATGTCCCAGACCGAACCTGCCCCCACCTCTCAGCTGTGCTACCCTGACAGTCCCAAGGGAACCCTTCAAAGTGACCGCAGGATCCTGGGCTGGACACTTTTCCTTCCAGGGGAAAATGGGCCGGTGTTTTCCTGCAGGGGACTTTGTCCCTGAGTGGCCGGACCCTTCCAAAAAATCCAAACGATTAAAGATATTTCCCAGACCCAACCGGCCACCACCTCAAAACTGTGCTGCCTTGACAGTCCAACGGGAACTCTACATGCAGACATCAGCAACCTGGACCGGCAACTTTTCCTTACAGGGAAAAGGAGCGGTCTTTTTCTTGAGGAGCCTGTGGCCTTGAGTGGCCGGCCGCCTCCAAAAAATCCAAACGATTAAAGATATGTCCCAAACCTAACCTGCCCCCACCTCAAACCTGTGCTGCCCTGACAGTCCCAAGGGAACCCTACCTGCTGACATCAACAACAAGGGCTGGCAACTTTTCCTTAACAGTGAATATGGCCGGTGTTTGTCTCCAAGGGCCTTTGTCCCTGAGTAGCCCGATGCCTCCAAAAAATCCAAACGATTAATGATATGTCCCAGACTTAATCTGCCCCCACCAGAAACTTGTGCTGCCCTGACAGTCCCAAGGGAACCCTACCTGCTGACATCAGCAACAAGGGCTGGCAACTTTTCCTTAACAGGGAATATGGCCGGTGTTTGTCTCCAAGGGCCTTTGTCCCTGAGTAGCCGGATGCCTCCAAAAAATCCAAACGATTAATGATATGTCCCAGACTTAATCTGCCCCCACCAGAAACTTGTGCTGCCCTGACAGTCCCAAGGGAACCCTACAAACTGACATCAGCAACAAGGGCTGGCAACTTTTCCGTCACAGGGAAAAGGGCCGGTGTTTGTCTTCAGGAACCTTTGTCCCAGAGTGGCCGGCCGCCTCCAAAATCTCCAAACGATTAAAGATATGTCCCAGACCCAATCTGCCCCCACCTCAAATTTGTGCTGCCCTGACAGTCCCAAGGGAAGCCTAAAACTGACATCAGGAACCTGCCTTGGCAACTTTTCCTTCACAGGGAAAATGAGTGGTCTTTTTCTTGAGGAGCCTTTGGCCTTGAGTGGCCCGCCGCCTCCAAAAAATCCAAACGATGAAGGATATGTCCCAGACCCAACATGCCCCCACCTCAAAACTGTGCTGCCTTGACAGTCCAACGGGAACTCTACATGCAGACATCAGCAACCTGGACCGCCAACTTTTCCTTAAAGGGAAAAGGAGCGGTCTTTTTCTCGAGGAGCCTGTGGCCTTGAGTGGCCGGCTACCTCCAAAAAATCCAAACGATTAAAGATATGTCCCAAATCTAACCTGCCCCCACCTCAAATTTGTGCTGCCCTGACAGTCCCAAAGGAACCCTACCTGCTGACATCAGGAACCTGGGTTGACCATATTTCTTTCCTAGAAAAAATTGCTCGTGTCTTCCTGCAGGGGCCTTTGTCCCTGAGTGGCCGGACGCCTCCAAAAAATCCAAACGACTAAAGATATGTCCCAGACCCAACCTGCCCCCACCAGAAACTTGTGCTGCCCTGAGAGTCCCAAGGGAACCCTACCTGCTGACATCAGCAACAAGGGCTGGCAACTTTTCCTTAACAGGGAATACGGCCGGTGTTTGTCTCCAAGGGCCTTTGTCCCTGAGTAGCCGGATGCCTCCAAAAAATCCAAACGATTAATGATATGTCCCAGACTTAATCTGCCCCCACCACAAACTTGTGCTACCCTGACAGTCTAAAAGGAACCCTATAAACTGAGGGGAGGAACCTGGGCTGGCAACTTTTCCTTCACAGGGAAAAGGGACGGTGTTTGTCTTCAGGAACCTTTGTCCCAGAGTGGCCGGCCACCTCCAAAATCTCCAAACGATTAAAGATATGTCCCAGACCCAACCTGCCCCGAACCTCAAATTTGTGCTGCCCCGACAGTCTCAAGAGAACTCTACTAACTGACATCAGGAACCTGGTCTAGCAAAATTTCGTTCAAAGGGAAAAGGGCCGGTGTTTGTCTTCAGGAGCCTGGGTCCCTGAGTGGCCGGCCGCCTCCAAAATATCCAAACGATTAAAGATATGTCCCACACCCAACCTACCCCCACCCCAAATTTGTGCTGCCCTGACAGTCCCAAGGGAACCCTACCTGCTGACATCAGTAACCTGGGTTGACCATATTTCTTTCCTAGAAAAAATTGCTCGTGTCTTCCTGCAGGGGCCTTTGTCCCTGAGTGGCCGGACGCCTCCAAAAAATCCAAATGATTAAAGATATGTCCCAGACCAAACCTACCCCCACCTCAAACCTGTGCTGCCCTGACAGTCCAAAGGGAACCCTACAAACTGACATCAGCAACCAGGGCTGGCAACTTTTCCTTAACAGGGAATACGGCCGGTGTTTGTCTCCAAGGGCTTTTGTCCCTGAGTAGCCGGATGCCTCCAAAAAATCCAAACGATTAAAGATATGTCCCAGACCCAACCTGCCCCCACCAGAAACTTGTGCTACCCTGACAGTCCCAAAGGAACCCTATAAACTGACAAGAGGAACCTGGGCTGGCAACTTTTCCTTCACAGGGAAAAGGGCCGGTGTTTGTCTTCATGAACCTTTGTCCCAGAGTGGCCGGCCGCCTCCAAAATATCCAAACGATTAAAGATATGTCCCAGACCCAACCTGCCCCCACCTCAAGTTTGTGCTGCCCTGACAGTCCCAAGGGAAGCCTAAAACTGACATCAGGAACCTGCCTTGGCAACTTTTCCTTCACAGGGAAAATGGGTGGTCTTTTTCTTGAGGAGCCTTTGGCCTTGAGTGGCCCGCCGCCTCCAAAAAATCCAAACGATGAAGGATATGTCCCAGACCCAACATGCCCCCACCTCAAACCTGTGCTGCCCTGACAGTCCAAAGGGAACCCTACAAACTGACATCAGCAACCAGGGCTGGCAACTTTTCCTTAACAGGGAATACGGCCGGTGTTTGTCTCCAAGGGCCTTTGGCCTTGACTGGCCGGCCGCCTCCAAAAAATCCAAATTATTAAAGATATGTCCCAGACCGAACCTGCCCCCACCTCTCAGCTGTGCTACCCTGACAGTCCCAAGGGAACCCTTCAAAGTGACAGCAGGATCCTGGGCTGGACACTTTTCCTTCCAGGGGAAAATGGGCCGGTGTTTTCCTGCAGGGGACTTTGTCCCTGAGTGGCCGGACCCTTCCAAAAAATCCAAACGATTAAAGATATTTCCCAGACCTAACCGGCCACCACCTCAAAACTGTGCTGCCTTGACAGTCCAACGGGAACTCTACATGCAGACATCAGCAACCTGGACCGGCAACTTTTCCTTACAGGGAAAAGGAGCGGTCTTTTTCTTGAGGAGCCTGTGGCCTTGAGTGGCCGGCCGCCTCCAAAAAATCCAAACGATTAAAGATATGTCCCAAACCTAACCTGCCCCCACCTCAAACCTGTGCTGCCCTGACAGTCCCAAGGGAACCCTACCTGCTGACATCAACAACAAGGGCTGGCAACTTTTCCTTAACAGTGAATATGGCCGGTGTTTGTCTCCAAGGGCCTTTGTCCCTGAGTAGCCCGATGCCTCCAAAAAATCCAAACGATTAATGATATGTCCCAGACTTAATCTGCCCCCACCAGAAACTTGTGCTGCCCTGACAGTCCCAAGGGAACCCTACAAACTGACATCAGCAACAAGGGCTGGCAACTTTTCCTTAACAGGGAATATGGCCGGTGTTTGTCTCCAAGGGCCTTTGTCCCTGAGTAGCCGGATGCCTCCAAAAAATCCAAACGATGGATGATATGTCCCAGACTAAATCTGCCCCCACCAGAAACTTTTGCTACCCTGACAGTCTAAAAGGAACCCTATAAACGGAGGGGAGGAACCTGGGCTGGCAACTTTTCCTTCACAGGGAAAAGGGCCGGTGTTTGTCTTCATAAACCTTTGTCCCAGAGTGGCCGGCTGCCTCCAAAATCTCCAAACGATTAAAGATATGTCCCAGACCCAACCTGCCCCCACCTCAAATTTGTGCTGCCCCGACAGTCTCAAGAGAACTCTACAAACTGACATCAGGAACCTGGTTTAGCAACTTTTCGTTCAAAGGGAAAAGGGCTGGTGTTTGTCTTCAGGAGCCTGGGTCCCAGAGTGGCCGGCCGCCTCCAAAATATCCAAACGATTAAAGATATGTCCCAGACCCAACCTGCCCCCACCTCAAACCTGTGCTGCCCTGACAGTCCCAAGAGAACCCTACAAACTGACATCAGCAACCAGGGCTGGCAACTTTTCCTTAACAGGGAATACGGCCGGTGTTTGTCTCCAAGGACCTGGAGCCCTGAGTAGCCAGATGCCTCCAAAAAATCCAAACGATTAATGATATGTCCCAGACTTAATCTGCCCCCACCAGAAACTTTTGCTGCCCTGACAGTCCCAAAGGAACCCTACAAACTGACATCAGCAACAAGGGCTGGCAACTTTTCCTTCACAGGGAAAAGCGCCAGTGTTTGTCCTCTGGAGCCTGGGTCCCAGAGTGGCCAGCCGCCTCCAAAATCTCCAAACGATTAAAGATATGTCCCAGACCCAACCTGCCCCCACCTCAAATTTCTGCTGCCCTGACAGTCCCAAGGGAAGCCTAAAACTGACATCAGGAACCTGCCTTGGCAACTTTTCCTTCACAGGGAAAATGAGTGGTCTTTTTCTTGAGGAGCCTTTGGCCTTGAGTGGCCCACCGCCTCCAAAAAATCCAAACGATGAAGGATATGTCCCAGACACAACATGCCACCACCTCAAACCTGTGCTGCCCTGACAGTCCAAAGGGAACCCTACAAACTGACCTCAGCAACCAGGGCTGGCAACTTTTCCTTAACAGGGAATATGGCCGGTGTTTGTCTCCAAGGGCCTTTGGCCTTGACTGGCCGGCCGCCTCCAAAAAATCCAAATGATTAAAGATATGTCCCAGACCCAACCGGCCCCCGCCTCTCAGCTGTGCTACCCTGACAGTCCCAAGGGAACCCTTCAAAGTGACAGCAGGATCCTGGGCTGGACACTTTTCCTTCCCAGGGAAAATGGGCCGGTGTTTTCCTGCAGGGGACTTTGTCCCTGAGTGGCCGGACCCTTCCAAAAAATCCAAACGATTAAAGATATTTCCCAGACCCAACCGGCCACCACCTCAAAACTGTGCTGCCTTGACAGTCCAACGGGAACTCTACATGCAGACATCAGCAACCTGGACCGGCAACTTTTCCTTAAAGGGAAAAGGAGCGGTCTTTTTCTCGAGGAGCCTGTGGCTTTGAGTGGCCGGCCGCCTCCAAAATATCCAAACGATTAAAGATATGTCCCAAACCTAACCTGCCCCCACTTCAAACCTGTGCTGCCTTGACAGTCCCAAGGGAACCCTACCTGCTGACATCAGCAACAAGGGCTGGCAACTTTTCCTTAACAGGGAATATGGCCGGTGTTTGTCTCCAAGGGCCTTTGTCCCTGAGTAGCCGGATGCCTCCAAAAAATCCAAACGATTAATGATATGTCCCAGACTTAATCTGCCCCCACCAGAAACTTGTGCTGCCCTGACAGTCCCAAGGGAACCCTACAAACTGACATCAGCAACAAGGGCTGGCAACTTTTCCGTCACAGGGAAAAGGGCCGGTGTTTGTCTTCAGGAACCTTTGTCCCAGAGTGGCCGGCCGCCTCCAAAATCTCCAAACGATTAAAGATATGTCCCAGACCCAATCTGCCCCCACCTCAAATTTGTGCTGCCCTGACAGTCCCAAGGGAAGCCTAAAACTGACATCAGGAACCTTCCTTGGCAACTTTTCCTTCACAGGGAAAATGAGTGGTCTTTTTCTTGAGGAGCCTTTGGCCTTGAGTGGCCCGCCGCCTCCAAAAAATCCAAACGATGAAGGATATGTCCCAGACCCAACATGCCCCCACCTCAAACCTGTGCTGCCCTGACAGTCCAAAGGGAACCCTACAAACTGACATCAGCAACAAGGGCTGGCAACTTTTCCTTAACAGGGAATATGGCCGGTGTTTGTCTCCAAGGGCCTTTGGCCCTGAGTGGCCGGCCGCCTCCAAAAAATCCAAATGATTAAAGATATGTCCCAGACCCAACCGGCCCCCGCCTCTCAGCTGTGCTACCCTGACAGTCCCAAGGGAACCCTTCAAAGTGACAGCAGGATCCTGGGCTGGACACTTTTCCTTCCAGGGGAAAATGGGCCGGTGTTTTCCTGCAGGGGACTTTGTCCCTGAGTGGCCGGACCCTTCCAAAAAATCCAAACGATTAAAGATATTTCCCAGACCCAACCGGCCACCACCTCAAAACTGTGCTGCCTTGACAGTCCAACGGGAACTCTACATGCAGACATCAGCAACCTGGACCGGCAACTTTTCCTTAAAGGGAAAAGGAGCGGTCTTTTTCTCGAGGAGCCTGTGGCTTTGAGTGGCCGGCCGCCTCCAAAATATCCAAACGATTAAAGATATGTCCCAAACCTAACCTGCCCCCACCTCAAACCTGTGCTGCCCTGACAGTCCCAAGGGAACCCTACCTGCTGACATCAACAACAAGGGCTGGCAACTTTTCCTTAACAGTGAATATGGCCGGTGTTTGTCTCCAAGGGCCTTTGTCCCTGAGTAGCCCGATGCCTCCAAAAAATCCAAACGATTAATGATATGTCCCAGACTTAATCTGCCCCCACCAGAAACTTGTGCTGCCCTGACAGTCCCAAGGGAACCCTACAAACTGACATCAGCAACAAGGGCTGGCAACTTTTCCTTAACAGGGAATATGGCCGGTGTTTGTCTCCAAGGGCCTTTGTCCCTGAGTAGCCGGATGCCTCCAAAAAATCCAAACGATTAATGATATGTCCCAGACTAAATCTGCCCCCACCAGAAACTTTTGCTACCCTGACAGTCTAAAAGGAACCCTATAAACGGAGGGGAGGAACCTGGGCTGGCAACTTTTCCTTCACAGGGAAAAGGGCCGGTGTTTGTCTTCATAAACCTTTGTCCCAGAGTGGCCGGCTGCCTCCAAAATCTCCAAACGATTAAAGATATGTCCCAGACCCAACCTGCCCCCACCTCAAATTTGCGCTGCCCCGACAGTCTCAAGAGAACTCTACAAACTGACATCAGGAACCTGGTTTAGCAACTTTTCGTTCAAAGGGAAAAGGGCTGGTGTTTGTCTTCAGGAGCCTGGGTCCCAGAGTGGCCGGCCGCCTCCAAAATATCCAAACGATTAAAGATATGTCCCAGACCCAACCTGCCCCCACCTCAAACCTGTGCTGCCCTGACAGTCCCAAGAGAACCCTACAAACTGACATCAGCAACCAGGGCTGGCAACTTTTCCTTAACAGGGAATACGGCCGGTGTTTGTCTCCAAGGACCTGGAGCCCTGAGTAGCCAGATGCCTCCAAAAAATCCAAACGATTAATGATATGTCCCAGACTTAATCTGCCCCCACCAGAAACTTTTGCTGCCCTGACAGTCCCAAAGGAACCCTACAAACTGACATCAGCAACAAGGGCTGGCAACTTTTCCTTCACAGGGAAAAGCGCCAGTGTTTGTCCTCTGGAGCCTGGGTCCCAGAGTGGCCAGCCGCCTCCAAAATCTCCAAACGATTAAAGATATGTCCCAGACCCAACCTGCCCCCACCTCAAATTTGTGCTGCCCTGACAGTCCCAAGGGAAGCCTAAAACTGACATCAGGAACCTGCCTTGGCAACTTTTCCTTCACAGGGAAAATGGGTGGTCTTTTTCTTGAGGAGCCTTTGGCCTTGAGTGGCCCACCGCCTCCAAAAAATCCAAACGATGAAGGATATGTCCCAGACACAACATGCCACCACCTCAAACCTGTGCTGCCCTGACAGTCCAAAGGGAACCCTACAAACTGACCTCAGCAACCAGGGCTGGCAACTTTTCCTTAACAGGGAATATGGCCGGTGTTTGTCTCCAAGGGCCTTTGGCCTTGACTGGCCGGCCGCCTCCAAAAAATCCAAATGATTAAAGATATGTCCCAGACCCAACCGGCCCCCGCCTCTCAGCTGTGCTACCCTGACAGTCCCAAGGGAACCCTTCAAAGTGACAGCAGGATCCTGGGCTGGACACTTTTCCTTCCCAGGGAAAATGGGCCGGTGTTTTCCTGCAGGGGACTTTGTCCCTGAGTGGCCGGACCCTTCCAAAAAATCCAAACGATTAAAGATATTTCCCAGACCCAACCGGCCACCACCTCAAAACTGTGCTGCCTTGACAGTCCAACGGGAACTCTACATGCAGACATCAGCAACCTGGACCGGCAACTTTTCCTTAAAGGGAAAAGGAGCGGTCTTTTTCTCGAGGAGCCTGTGGCTTTGAGTGGCCGGCCGCCTCCAAAATATCCAAACGATTAAAGATATGTCCCAAACCTAACCTGCCCCCACCTCAAACCTGTGCTGCCCTGACAGTCCCAAGGGAACCCTACCTGCTGACATCAGCAACAAGGGCTGGCAAATTTTCCTTAACAGGGAATATGGCCGGTGTTTGTCTCCAAGGGCCTTTGTCCCTGAGTAGCCGGATGCCTCCAAAAAATCCAAACGATTAATGATATGTCCCAGACTTAATCTGCCCCCACCAGAAACTTGTGCTGCCCTGACAGTCCCAAGGGAACCCTACAAACTGACATCAGCAACAAGGGCTGGCAACTTTTCCGTCACAGGGAAAAGGGCCGGTGTTTGTCTTCAGGAACCTTTGTCCCAGAGTGGCCGGCCGCCTCCAAAATCTCCAAACGATTAAAGATATGTCCCAGACCCAATCTGCCCCCACCTCAAATTTGTGCTGCCCTGACAGTCCCAAGGGAAGCCTAAAACTGACATCAGGAACCTGCCTTGGCAACTTTTCCTTCACAGGGAAAATGAGTGGTCTTTTTCTTGAGGAGCCTTTGGCCTTGAGTGGCCCGCCGCCTCCAAAAAATCCAAACGATGAAGGATATGTCCCAGACCCAACATGCCCCCACCTCAAACCTGTGCTGCCCTGACAGTCCAAAGGGAACCCTACAAACTGACATCAGCAACAAGGGCTGGCAACTTTTCCTTAACAGGGAATATGGCCGGTGTTTGTCTCCAAGGGCCTTTGGCCCTGAGTGGCCGGCCGCCTCCAAAAAATCCAAATGATTAAAGATATGTCCCAGACCCAACCGGCCCCCGCCTCTCAGCTGTGCTACCCTGACAGTCCCAAGGGAACCCTTCAAAGTGACAGCAGGATCCTGGGCTGGACACTTTTCCTTCCCAGGGAAAATGGGCCGGTGTTTTCCTGCAGGGGACTTTGTCCCTGAGTGCTGGACCCTTCCAAAAAATCCAAACGATTAAAGATATTTCCCAGACCTAATGTGCCCCCACCTCAAAGCTGTGCTGCCCTGACAGTCCCAAGGGAACCCTACCTGCTGACATCAGGAATCTGGGCTGACCATATTTCTTTCCTAGAAAAAATTGCTCGTGTCTTCCTGCAGGGGCCTTTGTCCCTGAGTGGCTGGACGCCTTCAAAAAATCCAAACGATTAAAGATATTTCCCAGACCCAACCTGCCCCCGCCTCAAAACGGTGCTGCCTTGACAGTCCAACGGGAACTCTACATGCAGACATCAGCAACCTGGACCGGCAACTTTTCCTTACAGGGAAAAGGAGCGGTCTTTTTCTTGAGGAGCCTGTGGCCTTGAGTGGCCGGCCGCCTCCAAAAAATCCAAACGATTAAAGATATGTCCCAAACCTAACCTGCCCCCACCTCAAATTTGTGCTGCCCTGACAGTCCCAAGGGAACCCTACAAACTGACATCAGGAACCTGGGTTGACCATATTTCTTTCCTAGAAAAAATTGCTCGTGTCTTCCTGCAGGGGCCTTTGTCCCTGAGTGGCCGGACGCCTCCAAAAAATCCAAACGATTAAAGATATGTCCCAGACCCAACCTGCCCCCACCTCAAACCTGTGCTGCCCTGACAGTCCCAAGGGAACCCTACAAACTGACATCAGCAACAAGGGCTGGCAACTTTTCCTTAACAGGGAATACGGCCGGTGTTTGTCTCCAAGGGCCTTTGTCCCTGAGTAGCCGGATGCCTCCAAAAAATCCAAACGATTAATGATATGTCCCAGACTTAATCTGCCCCCACCAGAAACTTTTGCTGCCCTGACAGTCCCAAAGGAACCCTACAAACTGACATCAGCAACAAGGGCTGGCAACTTTTCCTTCACAGGGAAAAGCGCCAGTGTTTGTCCTCTGGAGCCTGGGTCCCAGAGTGGCCAGCCGCCTCCAAAATCTCCAAACGATTAAAGATATGTCCCAGACCCAACCTGCCCCCACCTCAAATTTCTGCTGCCCTGACAGTCCCAAGGGAAGCCTAAAACTGACATCAGGAACCTGCCTTGGCAACTTTTCCTTCACAGGGAAAATGGGTGGTCTTTTTCTTGAGGAGCCTTTGGCCTTGAGTGGCCGGCCGCCTCCAAAAAATCCAAACGATGAAGGATATGTCCCAGACCCAACATGCCCCCACCTCAAACCTGTGCTGCCCTGACAGTCCAAAGGGAACCCTACAAACTGACCTCAGCAACCAGGGCTGGCAACTTTTCCTTAACAGGGAATATGGCCGGTGTTTGTCTCCAAGGGCCTTTGGCCTTGACTGGCCGGCCGCCTCCAAAAAATCCAAATTATTAAAGATATGTCCCAGACCGAACCTGCCCCCACCTCTCAGCTGTGCTACCCTGACAGTCCCAAGGGAACCCTTCAAAGTGACAGCAGGATCCTGGGCTGGACACTTTTCCTTCCAGGGGAAAATGGGCCGGTGTTTTCCTGCAGGGGACTTTGTCCCTGAGTGGCCGGACCCTTCCAAAAAATCCAAACGATTAAAGATATTTCCCAGACCTAACCGGCCACCACCTCAAAACTGTGCTGCCTTGACAGTCCAACGGGAACTCTACATGCAGACATCAGCAACCTGGACCGGCAACTTTTCCTTACAGGGAAAAGGAGCGGTCTTTTTCTTGAGGAGCCTGTGGCCTTGAGTGGCCGGCCGCCTCCAAAAAATCCAAACGATTAAAGATATGTCCCAAACCTAACCTGCCCCCACCTCAAACCTGTGCTGCCCTGACAGTCCCAAGGGAACCCTACCTGCTGACATCAACAACAAGGGCTGGCAACTTTTCCTTAACAGTGAATATGGCCGGTGTTTGTCTCCAAGGGCCTTTGTCCCTGAGTAGCCCGATGCCTCCAAAAAATCCAAACGATTAATGATATGTCCCAGACTTAATCTGCCCCCACCAGAAACTTGTGCTGCCCTGACAGTCCCAAGGGAACCCTACAAACTGACATCAGCAACAAGGGCTGGCAACTTTTCCTTAACAGGGAATATGGCCGGTGTTTGTCTCCAAGGGCCTTTGTCCCTGAGTAGCCGGATGCCTCCAAAAAATCCAAACGATGGATGATATGTCCCAGACTAAATCTGCCCCCACCAGAAACTTTTGCTACCCTGACAGTCTAAAAGGAACCCTATAAACGGAGGGGAGGAACCTGGGCTGGCAACTTTTCCTTCACAGGGAAAAGGGCCGGTGTTTGTCTTCATAAACCTTTGTCCCAGAGTGGCCGGCTGCCTCCAAAATCTCCAAACGATTAAAGATATGTCCCAGACCCAACCTGCCCCCACCTCAAATTTGTGCTGCCCCGACAGTCTCAAGAGAACTCTACAAACTGACATCAGGAACCTGGTTTAGCAACTTTTCGTTCAAAGGGAAAAGGGCTGGTGTTTGTCTTCAGGAGCCTGGGTCCCAGAGTGGCCGGCCGCCTCCAAAATATCCAAACGATTAAAGATATGTCCCAGACCCAACCTGCCCCCACCTCAAACCTGTGCTGCCCTGACAGTCCCAAGAGAACCCTACAAACTGACATCAGCAACCAGGGCTGGCAACTTTTCCTTAACAGGGAATACGGCCGGTGTTTGTCTCCAAGGACCTGGAGCCCTGAGTAGCCAGATGCCTCCAAAAAATCCAAACGATTAATGATATGTCCCCAGACTTAATCTGCCCCCACCAGAAACTTTTGCTGCCCTGACAGTCCCAAAGGAACCCTACAAACTGACATCAGCAACAAGGGCTGGCAACTTTTCCTTCACAGGGAAAAGCGCCAGTGTTTGTCCTCTGGAGCCTGGGTCCCAGAGTGGCCAGCCGCCTCCAAAATCTCCAAACGATTAAAGATATGTCCCAGACCCAACCTGCCCCCACCTCAAATTTCTGCTGCCCTGACAGTCCCAAGGGAAGCCTAAAACTGACATCAGGAACCTGCCTTGGCAACTTTTCCTTCACAGGGAAAATGAGTGGTCTTTTTCTTGAGGAGCCTTTGGCCTTGAGTGGCCCACCGCCTCCAAAAAATCCAAACGATGAAGGATATGTCCCAGACACAACATGCCACCACCTCAAACCTGTGCTGCCCTGACAGTCCAAAGGGAACCCTACAAACTGACCTCAGCAACCAGGGCTGGCAACTTTTCCTTAACAGGGAATATGGCCGGTGTTTGTCTCCAAGGGCCTTTGGCCTTGACTGGCCGGCCGCCTCCAAAAAATCCAAATGATTAAAGATATGTCCCAGACCCAACCGGCCCCCGCCTCTCAGCTGTGCTACCCTGACAGTCCCAAGGGAACCCTTCAAAGTGACAGCAGGATCCTGGGCTGGACACTTTTCCTTCCCAGGGAAAATGGGCCGGTGTTTTCCTGCAGGGGACTTTGTCCCTGAGTGGCCGGACCCTTCCAAAAAATCCAAACGATTAAAGATATTTCCCAGACCCAACCGGCCACCACCTCAAAACTGTGCTGCCTTGACAGTCCAACGGGAACTCTACATGCAGACATCAGCAACCTGGACCGGCAACTTTTCCTTAAAGGGAAAAGGAGCGGTCTTTTTCTCGAGGAGCCTGTGGCTTTGAGTGGCCGGCCGCCTCCAAAATATCCAAACGATTAAAGATATGTCCCAAACCTAACCTGCCCCCACTTCAAACCTGTGCTGCCTTGACAGTCCCAAGGGAACCCTACCTGCTGACATCAGCAACAAGGGCTGGCAACTTTTCCTTAACAGGGAATATGGCCGGTGTTTGTCTCCAAGGGCCTTTGTCCCTGAGTAGCCGGATGCCTCCAAAAAATCCAAACGATTAATGATATGTCCCAGACTTAATCTGCCCCCACCAGAAACTTGTGCTGCCCTGACAGTCCCAAGGGAACCCTACAAACTGACATCAGCAACAAGGGCTGGCAACTTTTCCTTAACAGGGAATATGGCCGGTGTTTGTCTCCAAGGGCCTTTGTCCCTGAGTAGCCGGATGCCTCCAAAAAATCCAAACGATGGATGATATGTCCCAGACTAAATCTGCCCCCACCAGAAACTTTTGCTACCCTGACAGTCTAAAAGGAACCCTATAAACGGAGGGGAGGAACCTGGGCTGGCAACTTTTCCTTCACAGGGAAAAGGGCCGGTGTTTGTCTTCATAAACCTTTGTCCCAGAGTGGCCGGCTGCCTCCAAAATCTCCAAACGATTAAAGATATGTCCCAGACCCAACCTGCCCCCACCTCAAATTTGTGCTGCCCCGACAGTCTCAAGAGAACTCTACAAACTGACATCAGGAACCTGGTTTAGCAACTTTTCGTTCAAAGGGAAAAGGGCTGGTGTTTGTCTTCAGGAGCCTGGGTCCCAGAGTGGCCGGCCGCCTCCAAAATATCCAAACGATTAAAGATATGTCCCAGACCCAACCTGCCCCCACCTCAAACCTGTGCTGCCCTGACAGTCCCAAGAGAACCCTACAAACTGACATCAGCAACCAGGGCTGGCAACTTTTCCTTAACAGGGAATACGGCCGGTGTTTGTCTCCAAGGACCTGGAGCCCTGAGTAGCCAGATGCCTCCAAAAAATCCAAACGATTAATGATATGTCCCAGACTTAATCTGCCCCCACCAGAAACTTTTGCTGCCCTGACAGTCCCAAAGGAACCCTACAAACTGACATCAGCAACAAGGGCTGGCAACTTTTCCTTCACAGGGAAAAGCGCCAGTGTTTGTCCTCTGGAGCCTGGGTCCCAGAGTGGCCAGCCGCCTCCAAAATCTCCAAACGATTAAAGATATGTCCCAGACCCAACCTGCCCCCACCTCAAATTTCTGCTGCCCTGACAGTCCCAAGGGAAGCCTAAAACTGACATCAGGAACCTGCCTTGGCAACTTTTCCTTCACAGGGAAAATGAGTGGTCTTTTTCTTGAGGAGCCTTTGGCCTTGAGTGGCCCACCGCCTCCAAAAAATCCAAACGATGAAGGATATGTCCCAGACACAACATGCCACCACCTCAAACCTGTGCTGCCCTGACAGTCCAAAGGGAACCCTACAAACTGACCTCAGCAACCAGGGCTGGCAACTTTTCCTTAACAGGGAATATGGCCGGTGTTTGTCTCCAAGGGCCTTTGGCCTTGACTGGCCGGCCGCCTCCAAAAAATCCAAATGATTAAAGATATGTCCCAGACCCAACCGGCCCCCGCCTCTCAGCTGTGCTACCCTGACAGTCCCAAGGGAACCCTTCAAAGTGACAGCAGGATCCTGGGCTGGACACTTTTCCTTCCCAGGGAAAATGGGCCGGTGTTTTCCTGCAGGGGACTTTGTCCCTGAGTGGCCGGACCCTTCCAAAAAATCCAAACGATTAAAGATATTTCCCAGACCCAACCGGCCACCACCTCAAAACTGTGCTGCCTTGACAGTCCAACGGGAACTCTACATGCAGACATCAGCAACCTGGACCGGCAACTTTTCCTTAAAGGGAAAAGGAGCGGTCTTTTTCTCGAGGAGCCTGTGGCTTTGAGTGGCCGGCCGCCTCCAAAATATCCAAACGATTAAAGATATGTCCCAAACCTAACCTGCCCCCACTTCAAACCTGTGCTGCCTTGACAGTCCCAAGGGAACCCTACCTGCTGACATCAGCAACAAGGGCTGGCAACTTTTCCTTAACAGGGAATATGGCCGGTGTTTGTCTCCAAGGGCCTTTGTCCCTGAGTAGCCGGATGCCTCCAAAAAATCCAAACGATTAATGATATGTCCCAGACTTAATCTGCCCCCACCAGAAACTTGTGCTGCCCTGACAGTCCCAAGGGAACCCTACAAACTGACATCAGCAACAAGGGCTGGCAACTTTTCCGTCACAGGGAAAAGGGCCGGTGTTTGTCTTCAGGAACCTTTGTCCCAGAGTGGCCGGCCGCCTCCAAAATCTCCAAACGATTAAAGATATGTCCCAGACCCAATCTGCCCCCACCTCAAATTTGTGCTGCCCTGACAGTCCCAAGGGAAGCCTAAAACTGACATCAGGAACCTTCCTTGGCAACTTTTCCTTCACAGGGAAAATGAGTGGTCTTTTTCTTGAGGAGCCTTTGGCCTTGAGTGGCCCGCCGCCTCCAAAAAATCCAAACGATGAAGGATATGTCCCAGACCCAACATGCCCCCACCTCAAACCTGTGCTGCCCTGACAGTCCAAAGGGAACCCTACAAACTGACATCAGCAACAAGGGCTGGCAACTTTTCCTTAACAGGGAATATGGCCGGTGTTTGTCTCCAAGGGCCTTTGGCCCTGAGTGGGCCGGCCGCCTCCAAAAAATCCAAATGATTAAAGATATGTCCCAGACCCAACCGGCCCCCGCCTCTCAGCTGTGCTACCCTGACAGTCCCAAGGGAACCCTTCAAAGTGACAGCAGGATCCTGGGCTGGACACTTTTCCTTCCAGGGGAAAATGGGCCGGTGTTTTCCTGCAGGGGACTTTGTCCCTGAGTGGCCGGACCCTTCCAAAAAATCCAAACGATTAAAGATATTTCCCCAGACCCAACCGGCCACCACCTCAAAACTGTGCTGCCTTGACAGTCCAACGGGAACTCTACATGCAGACATCAGCAACCTGGACCGGCAACTTTTCCTTAAAGGGAAAAGGAGCGGTCTTTTTCTCGAGGAGCCTGTGGCTTTGAGTGGCCGGCCGCCTCCAAAATATCCAAACGATTAAAGATATGTCCCAAACCTAACCTGCCCCCACCTCAAACCTGTGCTGCCCTGACAGTCCCAAGGGAACCCTACCTGCTGACATCAACAACAAGGGCTGGCAACTTTTCCTTAACAGTGAATATGGCCGGTGTTTGTCTCCAAGGGCCTTTGTCCCTGAGTAGCCCGATGCCTCCAAAAAATCCAAACGATAATGATATGTCCCAGACTTAATCTGCCCCCACCAGAAACTTGTGCTGCCCTGACAGTCCCAAGGGAACCCTACAAACTGACATCAGCAACAAGGGCTGGCAACTTTTCCTTAACAGGGAATATGGCCGGTGTTTGTCTCCAAGGGCCTTTGTCCCTGAGTAGCCGGATGCCTCCAAAAAATCCAAACGATTAATGATATGTCCCAGACTAAATCTGCCCCCACCAGAACTTTTGCTACCCTGACAGTCTAAAAGGAACCCTATAAACGGAGGGGAGGAACCTGGGCTGGCAACTTTTCCTTCACAGGGAAAAGGGCCGGTGTTTGTCTTCATAAACCTTTGTCCCAGAGTGGCCGGCTGCCTCCAAAATCTCCAAACGATTAAAGATATGTCCCAGACCCAACCTGCCCCCACCTCAAATTTGCGCTGCCCCGACAGTCTCAAGAGAACTCTACAAACTGACATCAGGAACCTGGTTTAGCAACTTTTCGTTCAAAGGGAAAAGGGCTGGTGTTTGTCTTCAGGAGCCTGGGTCCCAGAGTGGCCGGCCGCCTCCAAAATATCCAAACGATTAAAGATATGTCCCAGACCCAACCTGCCCCCACCTCAAACCTGTGCTGCCCTGACAGTCCCAAGAGAACCCTACAAACTGACATCAGCAACCAGGGCTGGCAACTTTTCCTTAACAGGGAATACGGCCGGTGTTTGTCTCCAAGGACCTGGAGCCCTGAGTAGCCAGATGCCTCCAAAAAATCCAAACGATTAATGATATGTCCCAGACTTAATCTGCCCCCACCAGAAACTTTTGCTGCCCTGACAGTCCCAAAGGAACCCTACAAACTGACATCAGCAACAAGGGCTGGCAACTTTTCCTTCACAGGGAAAAGCGCCAGTGTTTGTCCTCTGGAGCCTGGGTCCCAGAGTGGCCAGCCGCCTCCAAAATCTCCAAACGATTAAAGATATGTCCCAGACCCAACCTGCCCCCACCTCAAATTTGTGCTGCCCTGACAGTCCCAAGGGAAGCCTAAAACTGACATCAGGAACCTGCCTTGGCAACTTTTCCTTCACAGGGAAAATGGGTGGTCTTTTTCTTGAGGAGCCTTTGGCCTTGAGTGGCCCACCGCCTCCAAAAAATCCAAACGATGAAGGATATGTCCCAGACACAACATGCCACCACCTCAAACCTGTGCTGCCCTGACAGTCCAAAGGGAACCCTACAAACTGACCTCAGCAACCAGGGCTGGCAACTTTTCCTTAACAGGGAATATGGCCGGTGTTTGTCTCCAAGGGCCTTTGGCCTTGACTGGCCGGCCGCCTCCAAAAAATCCAAATGATTAAAGATATGTCCCAGACCCAACCGGCCCCCGCCTCTCAGCTGTGCTACCCTGACAGTCCCAAGGGAACCCTTCAAAGTGACAGCAGGATCCTGGGCTGGACACTTTTCCTTCCCAGGGAAAATGGGCCGGTGTTTTCCTGCAGGGGACTTTGTCCCTGAGTGGCCGGACCCTTCCAAAAAATCCAAACGATTAAAGATATTTCCCAGACCCCAACCGGCCACCACCTCAAAACTGTGCTGCCTTGACAGTCCAACGGGAACTCTACATGCAGACATCAGCAACCTGGACCGGCAACTTTTCCTTAAAGGGAAAAGGAGCGGTCTTTTTCTCGAGGAGCCTGTGGCTTTGAGTGGCCGGCCGCCTCCAAAATATCCAAACGATTAAAGATATGTCCCAAACCTAACCTGCCCCCACCTCAAACCTGTGCTGCCCTGACAGTCCCAAGGGAACCCTACCTGCTGACATCAGCAACAAGGGCTGGCAAATTTTCCTTAACAGGGAATATGGCCGGTGTTTGTCTCCAAGGGCCTTTGTCCCTGAGTAGCCGGATGCCTCCAAAAAATCCAAACGATTAATGATATGTCCCAGACTTAATCTGCCCCCACCAGAAACTTGTGCTGCCCTGACAGTCCCAAGGGAACCCTACAAACTGACATCAGCAACAAGGGCTGGCAACTTTTCCGTCACAGGGAAAAGGGCCGGTGTTTGTCTTCAGGAACCTTTGTCCCAGAGTGGCCGGCCGCCTCCAAAATCTCCAAACGATTAAAGATATGTCCCAGACCCAATCTGCCCCCACCTCAAATTTGTGCTGCCCTGACAGTCCCAAGGGAAGCCTAAAACTGACATCAGGAACCTGCCTTGGCAACTTTTCCTTCACAGGGAAAATGAGTGGTCTTTTTCTTGAGGAGCCTTTGGCCTTGAGTGGCCCGCCGCCTCCAAAAAATCCAAACGATGAAGGATATGTCCCAGACCCAACATGCCCCCACCTCAAACCTGTGCTGCCCTGACAGTCCAAAGGGAACCCTACAAACTGACATCAGCAACAAGGGCTGGCAACTTTTCCTTAACAGGGAATATGGCCGGTGTTTGTCTCCAAGGGCCTTTGGCCCTGAGTGGCCGGCCGCCTCCAAAAAATCCAAATGATTAAAGATATGTCCCAGACCCAACCGGCCCCCGCCTCTCAGCTGTGCTACCCTGACAGTCCCAAGGGAACCCTTCAAAGTGACAGCAGGATCCTGGGCTGGACACTTTTCCTTCCCAGGGAAAATGGGCCGGTGTTTTCCTGCAGGGGACTTTGTCCCTGAGTGCTGGACCCTTCCAAAAAATCCAAACGATTAAAGATATTTCCCAGACCTAATGTGCCCCCACCTCAAAGCTGTGCTGCCCTGACAGTCCCAAGGGAACCCTACCTGCTGACATCAGGAATCTGGGCTGACCATATTTCTTTCCTAGAAAAAATTGCTCGTGTCTTCCTGCAGGGGCCTTTGTCCCTGAGTGGCTGGACGCCTTCAAAAAATCCAAACGATTAAAGATATTTCCCAGACCCAACCTGCCCCCGCCTCAAAACGGTGCTGCCTTGACAGTCCAACGGGAACTCTACATGCAGACATCAGCAACCTGGACCGGCAACTTTTCCTTACAGGGAAAAGGAGCGGTCTTTTTCTTGAGGAGCCTGTGGCCTTGAGTGGCCGGCCGCCTCCAAAAAATCCAAACGATTAAAGATATGTCCCAAACCTAACCTGCCCCCACCTCAAATTTGTGCTGCCCTGACAGTCCCAAGGGAACCCTACAAACTGACATCAGGAACCTGGGTTGACCATATTTCTTTCCTAGAAAAAATTGCTCGTGTCTTCCTGCAGGGGCCTTTGTCCCTGAGTGGCCGGACGCCTCCAAAAAATCCAAACGATTAAAGATATGTCCCAGACCCAACCTGCCCCCACCTCAAACCTGTGCTGCCCTGACAGTCCCAAGGGAACCCTACAAACTGACATCAGCAACAAGGGCTGGCAACTTTTCCTTAACAGGGAATACGGCCGGTGTTTGTCTCCAAGGGCCTTTGTCCCTGAGTAGCCGGATGCCTCCAAAAAATCCAAACGATTAATGATATGTCCCAGACTTAATCTGCCCCCACCAGAAACTTTTGCTGCCCTGACAGTCCCAAAGGAACCCTACAAACTGACATCAGCAACAAGGGCTGGCAACTTTTCCTTCACAGGGAAAAGCGCCAGTGTTTGTCCTCTGGAGCCTGGGTCCCAGAGTGGCCAGCCGCCTCCAAAATCTCCAAACGATTAAAGATATGTCCCAGACCCAACCTGCCCCCACCTCAAATTTCTGCTGCCCTGACAGTCCCAAGGGAAGCCTAAAACTGACATCAGGAACCTGCCTTGGCAACTTTTCCTTCACAGGGAAAATGGGTGGTCTTTTTCTTGAGGAGCCTTTGGCCTTGAGTGGCCGGCCGCCTCCAAAAAATCCAAACGATGAAGGATATGTCCCAGACCCAACATGCCCCCACCTCAAACCTGTGCTGCCCTGACAGTCCAAAGGGAACCCTACAAACTGACCTCAGCAACCAGGGCTGGCAACTTTTCCTTAACAGGGAATATGGCCGGTGTTTGTCTCCAAGGGCCTTTGGCCTTGACTGGCCGGCCGCCTCCAAAAAATCCAAATTATTAAAGATATGTCCCAGACCGAACCTGCCCCCACCTCTCAGCTGTGCTACCCTGACAGTCCCAAGGGAACCCTTCAAAGTGACAGCAGGATCCTGGGCTGGACACTTTTCCTTCCCAGGGAAAATGGGCCGGTGTTTTCCTGCAGGGGACTTTGTCCCTGAGTGGCCGGACCCTTCCAAAAAATCCAAACGATTAAAGATATTTCCCAGACCCAACCGGCCGCCACCTCAAAAACTGTGCTGCCTTGACAGTCCAACGGGAACTCTACATGCAGACATCAGCAACCTGGACCGGCAACTTTTCCTTAAAGGGAAAAGGAGCGGTCTTTTTCTCGAGGAGCCTGTGGCTTTGAGTGGCCGGCCGCCTCCAAAATATCCAAACGATTAAAGATATGTCCCAAACCTAACCTGTCCCCACCTCAAATTTGTGCTGCCTTGACAGTCCAAAGGGAACCCTACCTGCTGACATCAGCAACAAGGGCTGGCAACTTTTCCTTAACAGGGAATATGGCCGGTGTTTGTCTCCAAGGGCCTTTGGCCTTGACTGGCCGGCCGCCTCCAAAAAATCCAAATTATTAAAGATATGTCCCAGACCGAACCTGCCCCCACCTCTCAGCTGTGCTACCCTGACAGTCCCAAGGGAACCCTTCAAAGTGACAGCAGGATCCTGGGCTGGACACTTTTCCTTCCCAGGGAAAATGGGCCGGTGTTTTCCTGCAGGGGACTTTGTCCCTGAGTGGCCGGACCCTTCCAAAAAATCCAAACGATTAAAGATATTTCCCAGACCCAACCGGCCACCACCTCAAAACTCTGCTGCCTTGACAGTCCAACGGGAACTCTACATGCAGACATCAGCAACCTGGACCGGCAACTTTTCCTTAAAGGGAAAAGGAGCGGTCTTTTTCTCGAGGAGCCTGTGGCTTTGAGTGGCCGGCCGCCTCCAAAATATCCAAACGATTAAAGATATGTCCCAAACCTAACCTGCCCCCACCTCAAACCTGTGCTGCCTTGACAGTCCCAAGGGAACCCTACCTGCTGACATCAGCAACAAGGGCTGGCAACTTTTCCTTAACAGGGAATATGGCCGGTGTTTGTCTCCAAGGGCCTTTGTCCCTGAGTAGCCGGATGCCTCCAAAAAATCCAAACGATTAATGATATGTCCCAGACTTAATCTGCCCCCACCAGAAACTTGTGCTGCCCTGACAGTCCCAAGGGAACCCTACAAACTGACATCAGCAACAAGGGCTGGCAACTTTTCCGTCACAGGGAAAAGGGCCGGTGTTTGTCTTCAGGAACCTTTGTCCCAGAGTGGCCGGCCGCCTCCAAAATCTCCAAACGATTAAAGATATGTCCCAGACCCAACCTGCCCCCACCTCAAATTTGTGCTGCCCTGACAGTCCCAAGGGAAGCCTAAAACTGACATCAGGAACCTGCCTTGGCAACTTTTCCTTCACAGGGAAAATGAGTGGTCTTTTTCTTGAGGAGCCTTTGGCCTTGAGTGGCCCGCCACCTCCAAAAAATCCAAACGATGAAGGATATGTCCCAGACCCAACATGCCCCCACCTCAAACCTGTGCTGCCCTGACAGTCCAAAGGGAACCCTACAAACTGACATCAGCAACCAGGGCTGGCAACTTTTCCTTAACAGGGAATATGGCCGGTGTTTGTCTCCAAGGGCCGTTGGCCCTGAGTGGCCGGCCGCCTCCAAAAAATCCAAATGATTAAAGATATGTCCCAGACCCAACCGGCCCCCGCCTCTCAGCTGTGCTACCCTGACAGTCCCAAGGGAACCCTTCAAAGTGACAGCAGGATCCTGGGCTGGACACTTTTCCTTCCCAGGGAAAATGGGCCGGTGTTTTCCTGCAGGGGACTTGGTCCCTGAGTGCTGGACCCTTCCAAAAAATCCAAACGATTAAAGATATTTCCCAGACCTAATGTGCCCCTACCTCAAAGCTGTGCTGCCCTGACAGTCCCAAGGGAACCCTACCTGCTGACATCAGGAATCTGGGCTGACCATATTTCTTTCCTAGAAAAAATTGCTCGTGTCTTCCTGCAGGGGCCTTTGTCCCTGAGTGGCTGGACACCTCCAAAAAATCCAAACGATTAAAGATATTTCCCAGACCCAACCTGCCCCTGCCTCAAAACGGTGCTGCCTTGACAGTCCAACGGGAACTCTACATGCAGACATCAGCAACCTGGACCGGCAACTTTTCCTTACAGGGAAAAGGAGCGGTCTTTTTCTTGAGGAGCCTGTGGCCTTGAGTGGCCGGCCGCCTCCAAAAAATCCAAACGATTAAAGATATGTCCCAAACCTAACCTGCCCCCACCTCAAATTTGTGCTGCCCTGACAGTCCCAAGGGAACCCTACAACTGACATCAGGAACCTGGGTTGACCATATTTCTTTCCTAGAAAAAATTGCTCGTGTCTTCCTGCAGGGGCCTTTGTCCCTGAGTGGCCGGACGCCTCCAAAAAATCCAAACGATTAAAGATATGTCCCAGACCCAACCTGCCCCCACCTCAAACCTGTGCTGCCCTGACAGTCCCAAGGGAACCCTACAAACTGACATCAGCAACAAGGGCTGGCAACTTTTCCTTAACAGGGAATACGGCCGGTGTTTGTCTCCAAGGGCCTTTGTCCCTGAGTAGCCGGATGCCTCCAAAAAATCCAAACGATTAATGATATGTCCCAGACTTAATCTGCCCCCACCAGAAACTTTTGCTGCCCTGACAGTCCCAAAGGAACCCTACAAACTGACATCAGCAACAAGGGCTGGCAACTTTTCCTTCACAGGGAAAAGCGCCAGTGTTTGTCCTCTGGAGCCTGGGTCCCAGAGTGGCCGGCCGCCTCCAAAATCTCCAAACGATTAAAGATATGTCCCAGACCCAATCTGCCCCCACCTCAAATTTGTGCTGCCCTGACAGTCCCAAGGGAAGCCTAAAACTGACATCAGGAACCTGCCTTGGCAACTTTTCCTTCACAGGGAAAATGAGTGGTCTTTTTCTTGAGGAGCCTTTGGCCTTGAGTGGCCCGCCGCCTCCAAAAAATCCAAACGATGAAGGATATGTCCCAGACCCAACATGCCCCCACCTCAAACCTGTGCTGCCCTGACAGTCCAAAGGGAACCCTACAAACTGACATCAGCAACAAGGGCTGGCAACTTTTCCTTAACAGGGAATATGGCCGGTGTTTGTCTCCAAGGGCCTTTGGCCCTGAGTGGCCGGCCGCCTCCAAAAAATCCAAATGATTAAAGATATGTCCCAGACCCAACCGGCCCCCGCCTCTCAGCTGTGCTACCCTGACAGTCCCAAGGGAACCCTTCAAAGTGACAGCAGGATCCTGGGCTGGACACTTTTCCTTCCCAGGGAAAATGGGCCGGTGTTTTCCTGCAGGGGACTTTGTCCCTGAGTGCTGGACCCTTCCAAAAAATCCAAACGATTAAAGATATTTCCCAGACCTAATGTGCCCCCACCTCAAAGCTGTGCTGCCCTGACAGTCCCAAGGGAACCCTACCTGCTGACATCAGGAATCTGGGCTGACCATATTTCTTTCCTAGAAAAAATTGCTCGTGTCTTCCTGCAGGGGCCTTTGTCCCTGAGTGGCTGGACGCCTTCAAAAAATCCAAACGATTAAAGATATGTCCCAGACCCAACCTGCCCCCACCTCAAATTTCTGCTGCCCTGACAGTCCCAAGGGAAGCCTAAAACTGACATCAGGAACCTGCCTTGGCAACTTTTCCTTCACAGGGAAAATGGGTGGTCTTTTTCTTGAGGAGCCTTTGGCCTTGAGTGGCCTGCCGCCTCCAAAAAATCCAAACGATGAAGGATATGTCCCAGACCCAACATGCCACCACCTCAAACCTGTGCTGCCCTGACAGTCCAAAGGGAACCCTACAAACTGACATCAGCAACCAGGGCTGGCAACTTTTCCTTAACAGGGAATATGGCCGGTGTTTGTCTCCAAGGGCCTTTGGCCTTGACTGGCCGGCCGCCTCCAAAAAATCCAAATGATTAATGATATGTCCCAGACCCAACCTGCCCCCGCCTCTCAGCTGTGCTACCCTGACAGTCCCAAGGGAACCCTTCAAAGTGACAGCAGGATCCTGGGCTGGACACTTTTCCTTCCCAGGGAAAATGGGCCGGTGTTTTCCTGCAGGGGACTTGGTCCCTGAGTGCTGGACCCTTCCAAAAAATCCAAACGATTAAAGATATTTCCCAGACCTAATGTGCCCCCACCTCAAAGCTGTGCTGCCCTGACAGTCCCAAGGGAACCCTACCTGCTGACATCAGGAATCTGGGCTGACAATATTTCTTTCCTCGAAAAAATTGCTCGTGTCTTCCTGCAGGGGCCTTTGTCCCTGAGTGGCTGGACGCCTCCAAAAAATCCAAACGATTAAAGATATTTCCCAGACCCAACCTGCTCCCACCTCAAAACGGTGCTGCCTTGACAGTCCAACGGGAACTCTACATGCAGACATCAGCAACCTGGACCGGCAACTTTTCCTTAACAGGGAATACGGCCGGTGTTTGTCTCCAAGGGCCTTTGTCCCTGAGTAGCCGGATGCCTCCAAAAAATCCAAACGATTAATGATATGTCCCAGACTTAATCTGCCCCCACCAGAAATTTTTGCTGCCCTGACAGTCCCAAAGGAACCCTATAAACTGAGGGGAGGAACCTGGGCTGGCAACTTTTCCTTCACAGGGAAAAGGGCCGGTGTTTGTCTTCAGGAACCTTTGTCCCAGAGTGGCCGGCTGCCTCCAAAATCTCCAAACGATTAAAGATATGACCCAGACCCAACCTGCCCCCACCTCAAATTTGTGCTGCCCCGACAGTCTCAAGAGACCTCTACTAACTGACATCAGGAACCTGGTCTAGCAACTTTTCGTTCAAAGGGAAAAGGGCTGGTGTTTGTCTTCAGGAGCCAGGGTCCCAGAGTGGCCGGCCGCCTCCAAAATATCCAAACGATTAAAGATATGTCCCAGACCCAACCTACCCCCACCTCAAACCTGAGCTGCCCTGACAGTCCCAGGAGAACCATACAAACTGAAATCAGCAACCAGGGCTGGCAACTTTTCCTTAACAGGGAATACGGCCGGTGTTTGTCTCCAAGGACCTGGGGCCATGACTAGCGGGATGCCTCCAAAAAATCCAAACAATTAAGGATATGTCCCAGACCAAACCGGCCCCCACCTCTAACCTGTGCTACCCTGACAGTCCCAAGGGAACCCTTCAAAGTGACAGCAGGATCCTGGGCTGGACACTTTTCCTTCCCAGCGAAAATGGCCGGTGTTTTCCTGCAGGGACTTTGTCCCTGAGTGGCTGGACCCTTCCAAAAAATCCAAACGATTAAAGATATTTCCCAGACCTAATGTGCCCCCACCTCAAAGCTGTGCTGCCCTGACAGTCCCAAGGGAACCCTACCTGCTGACATCAGGAATCTGGGCTGACCATATTTCTTTCCTAGAAAAAATTGCTCGTGTCTTCCTGCAGGGGCCTTTGTCCCTGAGTGGCTGGACGCCTCCAAAAAATCCAAACGATTAAAGATATTTCCCAGACCCAATCTGCCCCCACCTCAAACCTGTGCTGCCCTGACAGTCCCAAGGGAACCCTACAAACTGACATCAGCAACAAGGGCCGGCAACTTTTCCTTCACAGGGAAAAGCCCCAGTGTTTGTCTCCAAGGGCCTTTGTCCCTGAGTAGATGGCTGCCTCCAAAAAATCCAAACGATTAATGATATGTCCCAGACGTAATCTGCCCCCACCTCAAACCCGTGCTGCCCTGAAAGTCCCAAAACTGACAAGAGGAACCTGGGCTGGCAACTTTTCCTTCAGAGGGAAAAGCTCCGGTGTTTGTCTTCAGGAACCTTTGTCCCAGAGTGGCCGGCCGCCTCCAAAATATCCAAACGATTAAAGATATGTCCCAGACCCAACCTGCCCCCACCTCAAACCTGTGCTGCCCTGACAGTCCCAAGAGAACCCTACAAACTGACATCAGCAACCAGGGCTGGCAACTTTTCCTTAACAGGGAATACGGCCGGTGTTTGTCTCCAAGGACCTGGGGCCCTGAGTAGCCGGATGCCTCCAAAAAATCCAAATGATTAATGATATGTCCCAGACCCAACCGGCCCCCTCCTCTCAGCTGTGCTACCCTGACAGTCCCAAGGGAACCCTTCAAATTGACAGCAGGCTCCTGGGCTGGACACTTTTCCTTCCCAGCGAAAATGCCTGGTGTTTTCCTGCAGGGACTTTGTCCCTGAGTGGCTGGACCCTTCCAAAAAATCCAAACGATTAAAGATATTTCCCAGACCTAATGTGCCCCCACCTCAAAGCTGTGCTGCCCTGACAGACCCAAGGGAACCCTACCTGCTGACATCAGGAATCTGGGCTGACCATATTTCTTTCCTAGAAAAAATTGTTTGTGTCTTCCGGCAGGGGCCTTTGTCCCTGAGTGGCCGGCCGCCTCCAAAAAATCCAAACGATTAAAGATACGTCCCAGACCAAATCTTCCCCCACCACAAACTTGTGCTGCCCTGACAGTCCGAAGAGAACGCTATAAACTGACATGAGGAACCTGGGCTGGCAACTTTTCCTTAACAGGGAAGAGGGCCAGTGTTTGTCTCTCGGGGCCTATGTCCTGGAGAGGCCGGCCGCCTCCGAAAATCCAAATGATTAAAGATATTTCCCAGACCTAATGTGCCCCCACCTCAAAGCTGTGCTGCCCTGACAGTCCCAAGGGAACCCTACAAACTGACAGCAGGAACCAGGGCTGACCTAATATCTTTCCAAGAAAAAATGACCAGTGTTTGTCTGAAGGGGTCTTTGGCCTTGACAGGCCGGACGCCTCCAAAAATCCAAACGATTAAAGATATTTCCCAGACCCAACCTGCCCCCACCTCAAAACTCTGCTGCCTTGACAGTCCAACGGGAACTCTACATGCAGACATCAGCAACCTGGACCGGCAACTTTTCCTTACAGGGAAAAGGAGCGGTCTTTTTCTTGAGGAGCCTGTGGCCTTGAGTGGCCGGCCGCCTCCAAAAAATCCAAACGATTAAAGATATGTCCCAGAACTAACCGGCACCCCCCTCAAATTTGTGCTGCCTTGACAGTCCCAAGGGAACCCTATAAACTGACATCAGGAACCTGGGCTGGCAACTTTTCCTTCACAGGGTAAAAGGGCCGGTGTTTGTCTTCAGGAACCTTTGTCCCAGAGTGGCCGGCCGCCTCCAAAAACTCCAAACGATTAAAGATATGTCCCAGACCCAACCTGCCCCCACCTCTAACCTGTGCTGCCCTGACAGTCCCAAGGGAACCCTACAAACTGACATCAGGAACCTGGGCCGGCAACTTTTCGTTCAAAGGGAAAAGGGCCGGTGTTTGTCTTCAGGAGCCTGGGTCTCAGAGTGGCCGGCCGCCTCCAAAATATCCAAACGATTAAAGATATGTCCCAGACACAACCTGACCCCACCTCAAAACTGTGCTGCCTTGACAGTCCCAAGGGAACCGTACCAACTGACATCAGCAAGCTGGGATGACAATTTTCGCTTAACAGGGAAATGGACCAGTGATAAACTTCAGAAAGATGGAAGTGCTCTCTGCCCTCTCCTGCCCAGCTCTAGGTACTAGCGGGCACTTGCCAGCCTGGCCGAGGCAAACCACCTCGAGAGATGTCACAGAGCATAAGTGGAGCACAGATGCTCAAAAGCAGCAAAGCTGAAGAGCCTGGCTCAGCTTCACTAGTGTGCAATTGACTGACTGCGGAAAACAAAGCAGCAGAGCACCGGGCTTCTGGGCGCTGTGAAGGCAATTGCCAAAACCAGGCAGCTGCTCCTTCCCAAGCACAGGCAGCTGCCTATGTTCTTGCTTGTCGACAAACTCACCGCTGCCCTTCTTTTCAGCAGCTGCCACCGTCTTCTGTGCATCTCGGAGCCTCTGGCGACGAGCAAGACTTGCCAAGGTGGGACGCATCAGGACCAAGTCAAAACCCAGGCAAGTTGTCCTGGAACGCTTTCCATTCGCTTGCCGAGAGTGAATTCAAGAGGCAGGAGAGCGGCAGCCACCGTCCTCCAGCAGTCAGAAGGCTTCGCACGCAAGCCCGCTTCTTTGCGGCTTCGCTCTTCGCCTCTTCCAAGCAACCGCGATCTCTGCCTCTCGGAGGCGAAGAAGCGGCTAATTCGCGCACAGCTCAGTAGAGCGGCAGCGCAGCGCTCCGGAGCGCCGCTTCAAGCCGAAAGACGCCGGGTAGCGGCACTTTCCTCCGGATAGCTCCGGAGCCGCGCTTCTGCCTCTCTAGTCGTCTCTATCTTAGCGAAAAGCTTTCCCACTCCATTTGGCAAGGGGAGAGTGGACCTGCACTGCACACTAACCGCGGTTTGCAAAGAAAGAGGATTTGCTGCACATTCCAAGGACACGGCTCTTTCCGAGGCAATCTGCAACCTGCTGTCAGATGGAAGTGCTCTCTGCCCTCTCCTGCCCAGCTCTAGGTACTAGCGGGCACTTGCCAGCCTGGCCGAGGCAAACCACCTCGAGAGATGTCACAGAGCATAAGTGGAGCACAGATGCTCAAAAGCAGCAAAGCTGAAGAGCCTGGCTCAGCTTGACTAGTGTGCAATTGACTGACTGCGGAAAACAAAGCAGCAGAGCACCGGGCTTCTGGGCGCTGTGAAGGCAATTGCCAAAACCAGGCAGCTGCTCCTTCCCAAGCACAGGCAGCTGCCTATGTTCTTGCTTGTCGACAAACTCACCGCTGCCCTTCTTTTCAGCAGCTGCCACCGTCTTCTGTGCATCTCGGAGCCTCTGGCGACGAGCAAGACTTGCCAAGGTGGGACGCATCAGGACCCAGTCAAAACCCAGGCAAGTTGTCCTGGAACGCTTTCCATTCGCTTGCCGAGAGTGAATTCAAGAGGCAGGAGAGCGGCAGCCACCGTCCTCCAGCAGTCGGAAGGCTTGGCACGCAAGCCCGCTTCTTTGCGGCTTCGTTCTTCGCCTCTTCCAAGCAACCGCGATCTCTGCCTCTCGGAGGCGAAGAAGCGGCTAATTCGCGCACAGCTCAGTAGAGCGGCAGCGCAGCGCTCCGGAGCGCCGCTTCAAGCCGAAAGACGCCGGGAAGCGGCACTTTCCTCCGGATAGCTCCGGAGCCGCGCTTCTGCCTCTCTAGTCGTCTCTATCTTAGCGAAAAGCTTTCCCACTCCATTTGGCAAGGGGAGAGTGGACCTGCACTGCAAACTAACCGCGGTTTGCAAAGAAAGAGGATTTGCTGCACATTCCAAGGACACGGCTCTTTCCGAGGCAATCTGCAACCTGCTGTCAGATGGAAGTGCTCTCTGCCCTCTCCTGCCCAGCTCTAGGTACTAGCGGGCACTTGCCAGCCTGGCCGAGGCAAACCACCTCGAGAGATGTCACAGAGCATAAGTGGAGCACAGATGCTCAAAAGCAGCAAAGCTGAAGAGCCTGGCTCAGCTTGACTAGTGTGCAATTGACTGACTGCGAAAAACAAAGCAGCAGAGCACCGGGCTTCTGGGCGCTGTGAAGGCAATTGCCAAAACCAGGCAGCTGCTCCTTCCCAAGCACAGGCAGCTGCCTATGTTCTTGCTTGTCGACAAACTCACCGCTGCCCTTCTTTTCAGCAGCTGCCACCGTCTTCTGTGCATCTCGGAGCCTCTGGCGACGAGCAAGACTTGCCAAGGTGGGACGCATCAGGACCCAGTAAAAACCCAGGCAAGTTGTCCTGGAACGCTTTCCATTCGCTTGCCGAGAGTGAATTCAAGAGGCAGGAGAGCGGCAGCCACCGTCCTCCAGCAGTCGGAAGGCTTCGCACGCAAGCCCGCTTCTTTGCGGCTTCGTTCTTCGCCTCTTCCAAGCAACCGCGATCTCTGCCTCTCGGAGGCGAAGAAGCGGCTAATTCGCGCACAGCTCAGTAGAGCGGCAGCGCAGCGCTCCGGAGCGCCGCTTCAAGCCGAAAGACGCCGGGAAGCGGCACTTTCCTCCGGATAGCTCCGGAGCCGCGCTTCTGCCTCTCTAGTCGTCTCTATCTTAGCGAAAAGCTTTCCCACTCCATTTGGCAAGGGGAGAGTGGACCTGCACTGCACACTAACCGCGGTTTGCAAAGAAAGAGGATTTGCTGCACATTCCAAGGACACGGCTCTTTCCGAGGCAATCTGCAACCTGCTGTCAGATGGAAGTGCTCTCTGCCCTCTCCTGCCCAGCTCTAGGTACTAGCGGGCACTTGCCAGCCTGGCCGAGGCAAACCACCTCGAGAGATGTCACAGAGCATAAGTGGAGCACAGATGCTCAAAAGCAGCAAAGCTGAAGAGCCTGGCTCAGCTTGACTAGTGTGCAATTGACTGACTGCGGAAAACAAAGCAGCAGAGCACCGGGCTTCTGGGCGCTGTGAAGGCAATTGCCAAAACCAGGCAGCTGCTCCTTCCCAAGCACAGGCAGCTGCCTATGTTCTTGCTTGTCGACAAACTCACCGCTGCCCTTCTTTTCAGCAGCTGCCACCATCTTCTGTGCATCTCGGAGCCTCTGGCGACGAGCAAGACTTGCCAAGGTGGGACGCATCAGGACCAAGTCAAAACCCAGGCAAGTTGTCCTGGAACGCTTTCCATTCGCTTGCCGAGAGTGAATTCAAGAGGCAGGAGAGCGGCAGCCACCGTCCTCCAGCAGTCGGAAGGCTTGGCACGCAAGCCCGCTTCTTTGCGGCTTCGTTCTTCGCCTCTTCCAAGCAACCGCGATCTCTGCCTCTCGGAGGCGAAGAAGCGGCTAATTCGCGCACAGCTCAGTAGAGCGGCAGCACAGCGCTCCGGAGCGCCGCTTCAAGCCGAAAGACGCCGGGAAGCGGCACTTTCCTCCGGATAGCTCCGGAGCCGCGCTTCTGCCTCTCTAGTGGTCTCTATCTTAGCGAAAAGCTTTCCCACTCCATTTGGCAAGGGGAGAGTGGACCTGCACTGCACACTAACCGCGGTTTGCAAAGAAAGAGGATTTGCTGCACATTCCAAGGACACGGCTCTTTCCGAGGCAATCTGCAACCTGCTGTCAGATGGAAGTGCTCTCTGCCCTCTCCTGCCCAGCTCTAGGTACTAGCGGGCACTTGCCAGCCTGGCCGAGGCAAACCACCTCGAGAGATGTCACAGAGCATAAGTGGAGCACAGATGCTCAAAAGCAGCAAAGCTGAAGAGCCTGGCTCAGCTTGACTAGTGTGCAATTGACTGACTGCGAAAAACAAAGCAGCAGAGCACCGGGCTTCTGGGCGCTGTGAAGGCAATTGCCAAAACCAGGCAGCTGCTCCTTCCCAAGCACAGGCAGCTGCCTATGTTCTTGCTTGTCGACAAACTCACCGCTGCCCTTCTTTTCAGCAGCTGCCACCGTCTTCTGTGCATCTCGGAGCCTCTGGCGACGAGCAAGACTTGCCAAGGTGGGACGCATCAGGACCCAGTAAAAACCCAGGCAAGTTGTCCTGGAACGCTTTCCATTCGCTTGCCGAGAGTGAATTCAAGAGGCAGGAGAGCGGCAGCCACCGTCCTCCAGCAGTCGGAAGGCTTCGCACGCAAGCCCGCTTCTTTGCGGCTTCGTTCTTCGCCTCTTCCAAGCAACCGCGATCTCTGCCTCTCGGAGGCGAAGAAGCGGCTAATTCGCGCACAGCTCAGTAGAGCGGCAGCACAGCGCTCCGGAGCGCCGCTTCAAGCCGAAAGACGCCGGGAAGCGGCACTTTCCTCCGGATAGCTCCGGAGCCGCGCTTCTGCCTCTCTAGTCGTCTCTATCTTAGCGAAAAGCTTTCCCACTCCATTTGGCAAGGGGAGAGTGGACCTGCACTGCACACTAACCGCGGTTTGCAAAGAAAGAGGATTTGCTGCACATTCCAAGGACACGGCTCTTTCCGAGGCAATCTGCAACCTGCTGTCAGATGGAAGTGCTCTCTGCCCTCTCCTGCCCAGCTCTAGGTACTAGCGGGCACTTGCCAGCCTGGCCGAGGCAAACCACCTCGAGAGATGTCACAGAGCATAAGTGGAGCACAGATGCTCAAAAGCAGCAAAGCTGAAGAGCCTGGCTCAGCTTCACTAGTGTGCAATTGACTGACTGCGAAAAACAAAGCAGCAGAGCACCGGGCTTCTGGGCGCTGTGAAGGCAATTGCCAAAACCAGGCAGCTGCTCCTTCCCAAGCACAGGCAGCTGCCTATGTTCTTGCTTGTCGACAAACTCACCGCTGCCCTTCTTTTCAGCAGCTGCCACCGTCTTCTGTGCATCTCGGAGCCTCTGGCGACGAGCAAGACTTGCCAAGGTGGGACGCATCAGGACCCAGTAAAAACCCAGGCAAGTTGTCCTGGAACGCTTTCCATTCGCTTGCCGAGAGTGAATTCAAGAGGCAGGAGAGCGGCAGCCACCGTCCTCCAGCAGTCGGAAGGCTTGGCACGCAAGCCCGCTTCTTTGCGGCTTCGTTCTTCGCCTCTTCCAAGCAACCGCGATCTCTGCCTCTCGGAGGCGAAGAAGCGGCTAATTCGCGCACAGCTCAGTAGAGCGGCAGCGCAGCGCTCCGGAGCGCCGCTTCAAGCCGAAAGACGCCGGGAAGCGGCACTTTCCTCCGGATAGCTCCGGAGCCGCGCTTCTGCCTCTCTAGTCGTCTCTATCTTAGCGAAAAGCTTTCCCACTCCATTTGGCAAGGGGAGAGTGGACCTGCACTGCACACTAACCGCGGTTTGCAAAGAAAGAGGATTTGCTGCACATTCCAAGGACACGGCTCTTTCCGAGGCAATCTGCAACCTGCTGTCAGATGGAAGTGCTCTCTGCCCTCTCCTGCCCAGCTCTAGGTACTAGCGGGCACTTGCCAGCCTGGCCGAGGCAAACCACCTCGAGAGATGTCACAGAGCATAAGTGGAGCACAGATGCTCAAAGCAGCAAAGCTGAAGAGCCTGGCTCAGCTTGACTAGTGTGCAATTGACTGACTGCGGAAAACAAAGCAGCAGAGCACCGGGCTTCTGGGCGCTGTGAAGGCAATTGCCAAAACCAGGCAGCTGCTCCTTCCCAAGCACAGGCAGCTGCCTATGTTCTTGCTTGTCGACAAACTCACCGCTGCCCTTCTTTTCAGCAGCTGCCACCGTCTTCTGTGCATCTCGGAGCCTCTGGCGACGAGCAAGACTTGCCAAGGTGGGACGCATCAGGACCCAGTAAAAACCCAGGCAAGTTGTCCTGGAACGCTTTCCATTCGCTTGCCGAGAGTGAATTCAAGAGGCAGGAGAGCGGCAGCCACCGTCCTCCAGCAGTCGGAAGGCTTCGCACGCAAGCCCGCTTCTTTGCGGCTTCGTTCTTCGCCTCTTCCAAGCAACCGCGATGATCTCTGCTTCTCGGAGGCGAAGAAGCGGCTAATTCGCGCACAGCTCAGTAGAGCGGCAGCGCAGCGCTCCGGAGCGCCGCTTCAAGCCGAAAGACGCCGGGAAGCGGCACTTTCCTCCGGATAGCTCCGGAGCCGCGCTTCTGCCTCTCTAGTCGTCTCTATCTTAGCGAAAAGCTTTCCCACTCCATTTGGCAAGGGGAGAGTGGACCTGCACTGCACACTAACCGCGGTTTGCAAAGAAAGAGGATTTGCTGCACATTCCAAGGACACGGCTCTTTCCGAGGCAATCTGCAACCTGCTGTCAGATGGAAGTGCTCTCTGCCCTCTCCTGCCCAGCTCTAGGTACTAGCGGGCACTTTCCAGCCTGGCCGAGGCAAACAACCTCGAGAGATGTCACAGAGCATAAGTGGAGCACAGATGCTCAAAAGCAGCAAAGCTGAAGAGCCTGGCTCAGCTTCACTAGTGTGCAATTGACTGACTGCGAAAAACAAAGCAGCAGAGCACCGGGCTTCTGGGCGCTGTGAAGGCAATTGCCAAAACCAGGCAGCTGCTCCTTCCCAAGCACAGGCAGCTGCCTATGTTCTTGCTTGTCGACAAACTCACCGCTGCCCTTCTTTTCAGCAGCTGCCACCGTCTTCTGTGCATCTCGGAGCCTCTGGCGACGAGCAAGACTTGCCAAGGTGGGACGCATCAGGACCAAGTCAAAACCCAGGCAAGTTGTCCTGGAACGCTTTCCATTCGCTTGCCGAGAGTGAATTCAAGAGGCAGGAGAGCGGCAGCCACCGTCCTCCAGCAGTCGGAAGGCTTCGCACACAAGCCCGCTTCTTTGCGGCTTCGCTCTTCGCCTCTTCCAAGCAACCGCGATCTCTGCCTCTCGGAGGCGAAGAAGCGGCTAATTCGCGCACAGCTCAGTAGAGCGGCAGCGCAGCGCTCCGGAGCGCCGCTTCAAGTCGAAAGACGCCGGGAAGCGGCACTTTCCTCCGGATAGCTCCGGAGCCGCGCTTCTGCCTCTCTAGTCGTCTCTATCTTAGCGAAAAGCTTTCCCACTCCATTTGGCAAGGGGAGAGTGGACCTGCACTGCACACTAACCGCGGTTTGCAAAGAAAGAGGATTTGCTGCACATTCCAAGGACACGGCTCTTTCCGAGGCAATCTGCAACCTGCTGTCAGATGGAAGTGCTCTCTGCCCTCTCCTGCCCAGCTCTAGGTACTAGCGGGCACTTGCCAGCCTGGGCGAGGCAAACCACCTCGAGAGATGTCACAGAGCATAAGTGGAGCACAGATGCTCAAAAGCAGCAAAGCTGAAGAGCCTGGCTCAGCTTCACTAGTGTGCAATTGACTGACTGCGAAAAACAAAGCAGCAGAGCACCGGGCTTCTGGGCGCTGTGAAGGCAATTGCCAAAACCAGGCAGCTGCTCCTTCCCAAGCACAGGCAGCTGCCTATGTTCTTGCTTGTCGACAAACTCACCGCTGCCCTTCTTTTCAGCAGCTGCCACCGTCTTCTGTGCATCTCGGAGCCTCTGGCGACGAGCAAGACTTGCCAAGGTGGGAGGCATCAGGACCAAGTCAAAACCCAGGCAAGTTGTCCTGGAACGCTTTCCATTCGCTTGCCGAGAGTGAATTCAAGAGGCAGGAGAGCGGCAGCCACCGTCCTCCAGCAGTCGGAAGGCTTCGCACACAAGCCCGCTTCTTTGCGGCTTCGCTCTTCGCCTCTTCCAAGCAACCGCGATCTCTGCCTCTCGGAGGCGAAGAAGCGGCTAATTCGCGCACAGCTCAGTAGAGCGGCAGCGCAGCGCTCCGGAGCGCCGCTTCAAGTCGAAAGACGCCGGGAAGTGGCACTTTCCTCCGGATAGCTCCGGAGCCGCGCTTCTGCCTCTCTAGTCGTCTCTATCTTAGCGAAAAGCTTTCCCACTCCATTTGGCAAGGGGAGAGTGGACCTGCACTGCACACTAACCGCGGTTTGCAAAGAAAGAGGATTTGCTGCACATTCCAAGGACACGGCTCTTTCCGAGGCAATCTGCAACCTGCTGTCAGATGGAAGTGCTCTCTGCCCTCTCCTGCCCAGCTCTAGGTACTAGCGGGCACTTGCCAGCCTGGCCGAGGCAAACCACCTCGAGAGATGTCACAGAGCATAAGTGGAGCACAGATGCTCAAAAGCAGCAAAGCTGAAGAGCCTGGCTCAGCTTGACTAGTGTGCAATTGACTGACTGCGAAAAACAAAGCAGCAGAGCACCGGGCTTCTGGGCGCTGTGAAGGCAATTGCCAAAACCAGGCAGCTGCTCCTTCCCAAGCACAGGCAGCTGCCTATGTTCTTGCTTGTCGACAAACTCACCGCTGCCCTTCTTTTCAGCAGCTGCCACCGTCTTCTGTGCATCTCGGAGCCTCTGGCGACGAGCAAGACTTGCCAAGGTGGGACGCATCAGGACCAAGTCAAAACCCAGGCAAGTTGTCCTGGAACGCTTTCCATTCGCTTGCCGAGAGTGAATTCAAGAGGCAGGAGAGCGGCAGCCACCGTCCTCCAGCAGTCGGAAGGCTTCGCACGCAAGCCCGCTTCTTTGCGGCTTCGCTCTTCGCCTCTTCCAAGCAACCGCGATCTCTGCCTCTCGGAGGCGAAGAAGCGGCTAATTCGCGCACAGCTCAGTAGAGCGGCAGCGCAGCGCTCCGGAGCGCCGCTTCAAGCCGAAAGACGCCGGGAAGCGGCACTTTCCTCCGGATAGCTCCGGAGCCGCGCTTCTGCCTCTCTAGTCGTCTCTATCTTAGCAAAAAGCTTTCCCACTCCATTTGGCAAGGGGAGAGTGGACCTGCACTGCACACTAACCGCGGTTTGCAAAGAAAGAGGATTTGCTGCACATTCCAAGGACACGGCTCTTTCCGAGGCAATCTGCAACCTGCTGTCAGATGGAAGTGCTCTCTGCCCTCTCCTGCCCAGCTCTAGGTACTAGCGGGCACTTGCCAGCCTGGGCGAGGCAAACCACCTCGAGAGATGTCACAGAGCATAAGTGGAGCACAGATGCTCAAAAGCAGCAAAGCTGAAGAGCCTGGCTCAGCTTCACTAGTGTGCAATTGACTGACTGCGAAAAACAAAGCAGCAGAGCACTGGGCTTCTGGGCGCTGTGAAGGCAATTGCCAAAACCAGGCAGCTGCTCCTTCCCAAGCACAGGCAGCTGCCTATGTTCTTGCTTGTCGACAAACTCACCGCTGCCCTTCTTTTCAGCAGCTGCCACCGTCTTCTGTGCATCTCGGAGCCTCTGGCGACGAGCAAGACTTGCCAAGGTGGGACGCATCAGGACCAAGTCAAAACCCAGGCAAGTTGTCCTGGAACGCTTTCCATTCGCTTGCCGAGAGTGAATTCAAGAGGCAGGAGAGCGGCAGCCACCGTCCTCCAGCAGTCGGAAGGCTTCGCACACAAGCCCGCTTCTTTGCGGCTTCGCTCTTCGCCTCTTCCAAGCAACCGCGATCTCTGCCTCTCGGAGGCGAAGAAGCGGCTAATTCGCGCACAGCTCAGTAGAGCGGCAGCGCAGCGCTCCGGAGCGCCGCTTCAAGTCGAAAGACGCCGGGAAGTGGCACTTTCCTCCGGATAGCTCCGGAGCCGCGCTTCTGCCTCTCTAGTCGTCTCTATCTTAGCGAAAAGCTTTCCCACTCCATTTGGCAAGGGGAGAGTGGACCTGCACTGCACACTAACCGCGGTTTGCAAAGAAAGAGGATTTGCTGCACATTCCAAGGACACGGCTCTTTCCGAGGCAATCTGCAACCTGCTGTCAGATGGAAGTGCTCTCTGCCCTCTCCTGCCCAGCTCTAGGTACTAGCGGGCACTTGCCAGCCTGGCCGAGGCAAACCACCTCGAGAGATGTCACAGAGCATAAGTGGAGCACAGATGCTCAAAAGCAGCAAAGCTGAAGAGCCTGGCTCAGCTTCACTAGTGTGCAATTGACTGACTGCGAAAAACAAAGCAGCAGAGCACCGGGCTTCTGGGCGCTGTGAAGGCAATTGCCAAAACCAGGCAGCTGCTCCTTCCCAAGCACAGGCAGCTGCCTATGTTCTTGCTTGTCGACAAACTCACCGCTGCCCTTCTTTTCAGCAGCTGCCACCGTCTTCTGTGCATCTCGGAGCCTCTGGCGACGAGCAAGACTTGCCAAGGTGGGACGCATCAGGACCAAGTCAAAACCCAGGCAAGTTGTCCTGGAACGCTTTCCATTCGCTTGCCGAGAGTGAATTCAAGAGGCAGGAGAGCGGCAGCCACCGTCCTCCAGCAGTCGGAAGGCTTCGCACGCAAGCCCGCTTCTTTGCGGCTTCGCTCTTCGCCTCTTCCAAGCAACCGCGATCTCTGCCTCTCGGAGGCGAAGAAGCGGCTAATTCGCGCACAGCTCAGTAGAGCGGCAGCGCAGCGCTCCGGAGCGCCGCTTCAAGCCGAAAGACGCCGGGAAGCGGCACTTTCCTCCGGATAGCTCCGGAGCCGCGCTTCTGCCTCTCTAGTCGTCTCTATCTTAGCGAAAAGCTTTCCCACTCCATTTGGCAAGGGGAGAGTGGACCTGCACTGCACACTAACCGCGGTTTGCAAAGAAAGAGGATTTGCTGCACATTCCAAGGACACGGCTCTTTCCGAGGCAATCTGCAACCTGCTGTCAGATGGAAGTGCTCTCTGCCCTCTCCTGCCCAGCTCTAGCTACTAGCGGGCACTTGCCAGCCTGGCCGAGGCAAACCACCTCGAGAGATGTCACAGAGCATAAGTGGAGCACAGATGCTCAAAAGCAGCAAAGCTGAAGAGCCTGGCTCAGCTTCACTAGTGTGCAATTGACTGACTGCGGAAAACAAAGCAGCAGAGCACCGGGCTTCTGGGCGCTGTGAAGGCAATTGCCAAAACCAGGCAGCTGCTCCTTCCCAAGCACAGGCAGCTGCCTATGTTCTTGCTTGTCGACAAACTCACCGCTGCCCTTCTTTTCAGCAGCTGCCACCGTCTTCTGTGCATCTCGGAGCCTCTGGCGACGAGCAAGACTTGCCAAGGTGGGAGGCATCAGGACCAAGTCAAAACCCAGGCAAGTTGTCCTGGAACGCTTTCCATTCGCTTGCCGAGAGTGAATTCAAGAGGCAGGAGAGCGGCAGCCACCGTCCTCCAGCAGTCGGAAGGCTTCGCACACAAGCCCGCTTCTTTGCGGCTTCGCTCTTCGCCTCTTCCAAGCAACCGCGATCTCTGCCTCTCGGAGGCGAAGAAGCGGCTAATTCGCGCACAGCTCAGTAGAGCGGCAGCGCAGCGCTCCGGAGCGCCGCTTCAAGCCGAAAGACGCCGGGAAGCGGCACTTTCCTCCGGATAGCTCCGGAGCCGCGCTTCTGCCTCTCTAGTCGTCTCTATCTTAGCGAAAAGCTTTCCCACTCCATTTGGCAAGGGGAGAGTGGACCTGCACTGCACACTAACCGCGGTTTGCAAAGAAAGAGGATTTGCTGCACATTCCAAGGACACGGCTCTTTCCGAGGCAATCTGCAACCTGCTGTCAGATGGAAGTGCTCTCTGCCCTCTCCTGCCCAGCTCTAGGTACTAGCGGGCACTTGCCAGCCTGGCCGAGGCAAACCACCTCGAGAGATGTCACAGAGCATAAGTGGAGCACAGATGCTCAAAAGCAGCAAAGCTGAAGAGCCTGGCTCAGCTTCACTAGTGTGCAATTGACTGACTGCGAAAAACAAAGCAGCAGAGCACCGGGCTTCTGGGCGCTGTGAAGGCAATTGCCAAAACCAGGCAGCTGCTCCTTCCCAAGCACAGGCAGCTGCCTATGTTCTTGCTTGTCGACAAACTCACCGCTGCCCTTCTTTTCAGCAGCTGCCACCGTCTTCTGTGCATCTCGGAGCCTCTGGCGACGAGCAAGACTTGCCAAGGTGGGACGCATCAGGACCAAGTCAAAACCCAGGCAAGTTGTCCTGGAACGCTTTCCATTCGCTTGCCGAGAGTGAATTCAACAGGCAGGAGAGCGGCAGCCACCGTCCTCCAGCAGTCGGAAGGCTTCGCACGCAAGCCCGCTTCTTTGCGGCTTCGCTCTTCGCCTCTTCCAAGCAACCGCGATCTCTGCCTCTCGGAGGCGAAGAAGCGGCTAATTCGCGCACAGCTCAGTAGAGCGGCAGCGCAGCGCTCCGGAGCGCCGCTTCAAGCCGAAAGACGCCGGGAAGCGGCACTTTCCTCCGGATAGCTCCGGAGCCGCGCTTCTGCCTCTCTAGTCGTCTCTATCTTAGCGAAAAGCTTTCCCACTCCATTTGGCAAGGGGAGAGTGGACCTGCACTGCACACTAACCGCGGTTTGCAAAGAAAGAGGATTTGCTGCACATTCCAAGGACACGGCTCTTTCCGAGGCAATCTGCAACCTGCTGTCAGATGGAAGTGCTCTCTGCCCTCTCCTGCCCAGCTCTAGGTACTAGCGGGCACTTGCCAGCCTGGCCGAGGCAAACCACCTCGAGAGATGTCACAGAGCATAAGTGGAGCACAGATGCTCAAAAGCAGCAAAGCTGAAGAGCCTGGCTCAGCTTGACTAGTGTGCAATTGACTGACTGCGAAAAACAAAGCAGCAGAGCACCGGGCTTCTGGGCGCTGTGAAGGCAATTGCCAAAACCAGGCAGCTGCTCCTTCCCAAGCACAGGCAGCTGCCTATGTTCTTGCTTGTCGACAAACTCACCGCTGCCCTTCTTTTCAGCAGCTGCCACCGTCTTCTGTGCATCTCGGAGCCTCTGGCGACGAGCAAGACTTGCCAAGGTGGGACGCATCAGGACCAAGTCAAAACCCAGGCAAGTTGTCCTGGAACGCTTTCCATTCGCTTGCCGAGAGTGAATTCAAGAGGCAGGAGAGCGGCAGCCACCGTCCTCCAGCAGTCGGAAGGCTTCGCACGCAAGCCCGCTTCTTTGCGGCTTCGCTCTTCGCCTCTTCCAAGCAACCGCGATCTCTGCCTCTCGGAGGCGAAGAAGCGGCTAATTCGCGCACAGCTCAGTAGAGCGGCAGCGCAGCGCTCCGGAGCGCCGCTTCAAGCCGAAAGACGCCGGGAAGCGGCACTTTCCTCCGGATAGCTCCGGAGCCGCGCTTCTGCCTCTCTAGTCGTCTCTATCTTAGCGAAAAGCTTTCCCACTCCATTTGGCAAGGGGAGAGTGGACCTGCACTGCACACTAACCGCGGTTTGCAAAGAAAGAGGATTTGCTGCACATTCCAAGGACACGGCTCTTTCCGAGGCAATCTGCAACCTGCTGTCAGATGGAAGTGCTCTCTGCCCTCTCCTGCCCAGCTCTAGGTACTAGCGGGCACTTGCCAGCCTGGCCGAGGCAAACCACCTCGAGAGATGTCACAGAGCATAAGTGGAGCACAGATGCTCAAAAGCAGCAAAGCTGAAGAGCCTGGCTCAGCTTCACTAGTGTGCAATTGACTGACTGCGAAAAACAAAGCAGCAGAGCACCGGGCTTCTGGGCGCTGTGAAGGCAATTGCCAAAACCAGGCAGCTGCTCCTTCCCAAGCACAGGCAGCTGCCTATGTTCTTGCTTGTCGACAAACTCACCGCTGCCCTTCTTTTCAGCAGCTGCCACCGTCTTCTGTGCATCTCGGAGCCTCTGGCGACGAGCAAGACTTGCCAAGGTGGGACGCATCAGGACCAAGTCAAAACCCAGGCAAGTTGTCCTGGAACGCTTTCCATTCGCTTGCCGAGAGTGAATTCAAGAGGCAGGAGAGCGGCAGCCACCGTCCTCCAGCAGTCGGAAGGCTTCGCACACAAGCCCGCTTCTTTGCGGCTTCGCTCTTCGCCTCTTCCAAGCAACCGCGATCTCTGCCTCTCGGAGGCGAAGAAGCGGCTAATTCGCGCACAGCTCAGTAGAGCGGCAGCGCAGCGCTCCGGAGCGCCGCTTCAAGCCGAAAGACGCCGGGAAGCGGCACTTTCCTCCGGATAGCTCCGGAGCCGCGCTTCTGCCTCTCTAGTCGTCTCTATCTTAGCGAAAAGCTTTCCCACTCCATTTGGCAAGGGGAGAGTGGACCTGCACTGCACACTAACCGCGGTTTGCAAAGAAAGAGGATTTGCTGCACATTCCAAGGACACGGCTCTTTCCGAGGCAATCTGCAACCTGCTGTCAGATGGAAGTGCTCTCTGCCCTCTCCTGCCCAGCTCTAGGTACTAGCGGGCACTTGCCAGCCTGGGCGAGGCAAACCACCTCGAGAGATGTCACAGAGCATAAGTGGAGCACAGATGCTCAAAAGCAGCAAAGCTGAAGAGCCTGGCTCAGCTTCACTAGTGTGCAATTGACTGACTGCGAAAAACAAAGCAGCAGAGCACCGGGCTTCTGGGCGCTGTGAAGGCAATTGCCAAAACCAGGCAGCTGCTCCTTCCCAAGCACAGGCAGCTGCCTATGTTCTTGCTTGTCGACAAACTCACCGCTGCCCTTCTTTTCAGCAGCTGCCACCGTCTTCTGTGCATCTCGGAGCCTCTGGCGACGAGCAAGACTTGCCAAGGTGGGAGGCATCAGGACCAAGTCAAAACCCAGGCAAGTTGTCCTGGAACGCTTTCCATTCGCTTGCCGAGAGTGAATTCAAGAGGCAGGAGAGCGGCAGCCACCGTCCTCCAGCAGTCGGAAGGCTTCGCACACAAGCCCGCTTCTTTGCGGCTTCGCTCTTCGCCTCTTCCAAGCAACCGCGATCTCTGCCTCTCGGAGGCGAAGAAGCGGCTAATTCGCGCACAGCTCAGTAGAGCGGCAGCGCAGCGCTCCGGAGCGCCGCTTCAAGTCGAAAGACGCCGGGAAGTGGCACTTTCCTCCGGATAGCTCCGGAGCCGCGCTTCTGCCTCTCTAGTCGTCTCTATCTTAGCGAAAAGCTTTCCCACTCCATTTGGCAAGGGGAGAGTGGACCTGCACTGCACACTAACCGCGGTTTGCAAAGAAAGAGGATTTGCTGCACATTCCAAGGACACGGCTCTTTCCGAGGCAATCTGCAACCTGCTGTCAGATGGAAGTGCTCTCTGCCCTCTCCTGCCCAGCTCTAGGTACTAGCGGGCACTTGCCAGCCTGGCCGAGGCAAACCACCTCGAGAGATGTCACAGAGCATAAGTGGAGCACAGATGCTCAAAAGCAGCAAAGCTGAAGAGCCTGGCTCAGCTTCACTAGTGTGCAATTGACTGACTGCGAAAAACAAAGCAGCAGAGCACCGGGCTTCTGGGCGCTGTGAAGGCAATTGCCAAAACCAGGCAGCTGCTCCTTCCCAAGCACAGGCAGCTGCCTATGTTCTTGCTTGTCGACAAACTCACCGCTGCCCTTCTTTTCAGCAGCTGCCACCGTCTTCTGTGCATCTCGGAGCCTCTGGCGACGAGCAAGACTTGCCAAGGTGGGACGCATCAGGACCAAGTCAAAACCCAGGCAAGTTGTCCTGGAACGCTTTCCATTCGCTTGCTGAGAGTGAATTCAAGAGGCAGGAGAGCGGCAGCCACCGTCCTCCAGCAGTCGGAAGGCTTCGCACGCAAGCCCGCTTCTTTGCGGCTTCGCTCTTCGCCTCTTCCAAGCAACCGCGATCTCTGCCTCTCGGAGGCGAAGAAGCGGCTAATTCGCGCACAGCTCAGTAGAGCGGCAGCGCAGCGCTCCGGAGCGCCGCTTCAAGCCGAAAGACGCCGGGAAGCGGCACTTTCCTCCGGATAGCTCCGGAGCCGCGCTTCTGCCTCTCTAGTCGTCTCTATCTTAGCAAAAAGCTTTCCCACTCCATTTGGCAAGGGGAGAGTGGACCTGCACTGCACACTAACCGCGGTTTGCAAAGAAAGAGGATTTGCTGCACATTCCAAGGACACGGCTCTTTCCGAGGCAATCTGCAACCTGCTGTCAGATGGAAGTGCTCTCTGCCCTCTCCTGCCCAGCTCTAGGTACTAGCGGGCACTTGCCAGCCTGGCCGAGGCAAACCACCTCGAGAGATGTCACAGAGCATAAGTGGAGCACAGATGCTCAAAAGCAGCAAAGCTGAAGAGCCTGGCTCAGCTTCACTAGTGTGCAATTGACTGACTGCGAAAAACAAAGCAGCAGAGCACCGGGCTTCTGGGCGCTGTGAAGGCAATTGCCAAAACCAGGCAGCTGCTCCTTCCCAAGCACAGGCAGCTGCCTATGTTCTTGCTTGTCGACAAACTCACCGCTGCCCTTCTTTTCAGCAGCTGCCACCGTCTTCTGTGCATCTCGGAGCCTCTGGCGACGAGCAAGACTTGCCAAGGTGGGACGCATCAGGACCAAGTCAAAACCCAGGCAAGTTGTCCTGGAACGCTTTCCATTCGCTTGCCGAGAGTGAATTCAAGAGGCAGGAGAGCGGCAGCCACCGTCCTCCAGCAGTCGGAAGGCTTCGCACACAAGCCCGCTTCTTTGCGGCTTCGCTCTTCGCCTCTTCCAAGCAACCGCGATCTCTGCCTCTCGGAGGCGAAGAAGCGGCTAATTCGCGCACAGCTCAGTAGAGCGGCAGCGCAGCGCTCCGGAGCGCCGCTTCAAGTCGAAAGACGCCGGGAAGTGGCACTTTCCTCCGGATAGCTCCGGAGCCGCGCTTCTGCCTCTCTAGTCGTCTCTATCTTAGCGAAAAGCTTTCCCACTCCATTTGGCAAGGGGAGAGTGGACCTGCACTGCACACTAACCGCGGTTTGCAAAGAAAGAGGATTTGCTGCACATTCCAAGGACACGGCTCTTTCCGAGGCAATCTGCAACCTGCTGTCAGATGGAAGTGCTCTCTGCCCTCTCCTGCCCAGCTCTAGGTACTAGCGGGCACTTGCCAGCCTGGCCGAGGCAAACCACCTCGAGAGATGTCACAGAGCATAAGTGGAGCACAGATGCTCAAAAGCAGCAAAGCTGAAGAGCCTGGCTCAGCTTCACTAGTGTGCAATTGACTGACTGCGAAAAACAAAGCAGCAGAGCACCGGGCTTCTGGGCGCTGTGAAGGCAATTGCCAAAACCAGGCAGCTGCTCCTTCCCAAGCACAGGCAGCTGCCTATGTTCTTGCTTGTCGACAAACTCACCGCTGCCCTTCTTTTCAGCAGCTGCCACCGTCTTCTGTGCATCTCGGAGCCTCTGGCGACGAGCAAGACTTGCCAAGGTGGGACGCATCAGGACCAAGTCAAAACCCAGGCAAGTTGTCCTGGAACGCTTTCCATTCGCTTGCCGAGAGTGAATTCAAGAGGCAGGAGAGCGGCAGCCACCGTCCTCCAGCAGTCGGAAGGCTTCGCACGCAAGCCCGCTTCTTTGCGGCTTCGCTCTTCGCCTCTTCCAAGCAACCGCGATCTCTGCCTCTCGGAGGCGAAGAAGCGGCTAATTCGCGCACAGCTCAGTAGAGCGGCAGCGCAGCGCTCCGGAGCGCCGCTTCAAGCCGAAAGACGCCGGGAAGCGGCACTTTCCTCCGGATAGCTCCGGAGCCGCGCTTCTGCCTCTCTAGTCGTCTCTATCTTAGCGAAAAGCTTTCCCACTCCATTTGGCAAGGGGAGAGTGGACCTGCACTGCACACTAACCGCGGTTTGCAAAGAAAGAGGATTTGCTGCACATTCCAAGGACACGGCTCTTTCCGAGGCAATCTGCAACCTGCTGTCAGATGGAAGTGCTCTCTGCCCTCTCCTGCCCAGCTCTAGCTACTAGCGGGCACTTGCCAGCCTGGCCGAGGCAAACCACCTCGAGAGATGTCACAGAGCATAAGTGGAGCACAGATGCTCAAAAGCAGCAAAGCTGAAGAGCCTGGCTCAGCTTCACTAGTGTGCAATTGACTGACTGCGGAAAACAAAGCAGCAGAGCACCGGGCTTCTGGGCGCTGTGAAGGCAATTGCCAAAACCAGGCAGCTGCTCCTTCCCAAGCACAGGCAGCTGCCTATGTTCTTGCTTGTCGACAAACTCACCGCTGCCCTTCTTTTCAGCAGCTGCCACCGTCTTCTGTGCATCTCGGAGCCTCTGGCGACGAGCAAGACTTGCCAAGGTGGGAGGCATCAGGACCAAGTCAAAACCCAGGCAAGTTGTCCTGGAACGCTTTCCATTCGCTTGCCGAGAGTGAATTCAAGAGGCAGGAGAGCGGCAGCCACCGTCCTCCAGCAGTCGGAAGGCTTCGCACACAAGCCCGCTTCTTTGCGGCTTCGCTCTTCGCCTCTTCCAAGCAACCGCGATCTCTGCCTCTCGGAGGCGAAGAAGCGGCTAATTCGCGCACAGCTCAGTAGAGCGGCAGCGCAGCGCTCCGGAGCGCCGCTTCAAGCCGAAAGACGCCGGGAAGCGGCACTTTCCTCCGGATAGCTCCGGAGCCGCGCTTCTGCCTCTCTAGTCGTCTCTATCTTAGCGAAAAGCTTTCCCACTCCATTTGGCAAGGGGAGAGTGGACCTGCACTGCACACTAACCGCGGTTTGCAAAGAAAGAGGATTTGCTGCACATTCCAAGGACACGGCTCTTTCCGAGGCAATCTGCAACCTGCTGTCAGATGGAAGTGCTCTCTGCCCTCTCCTGCCCAGCTCTAGGTACTAGCGGGCACTTGCCAGCCTGGCCGAGGCAAACAACCTCGAGAGATGTCACAGAGCATAAGTGGAGCACAGATGCTCAAAAGCAGCAAAGCTGAAGAGCCTGGCTCAGCTTCACTAGTGTGCAATTGACTGACTGCGAAAAACAAAGCAGCAGAGCACCGGGCTTCTGGGCGCTGTGAAGGCAATTGCCAAAACCAGGCAGCTGCTCCTTCCCAAGCACAGGCAGCTGCCTATGTTCTTGCTTGTCGACAAACTCACCGCTGCCCTTCTTTTCAGCAGCTGCCACCGTCTTCTGTGCATCTCGGAGCCTCTGGCGACGAGCAAGACTTGCCAAGGTGGGACGCATCAGGACCAAGTCAAAACCCAGGCAAGTTGTCCTGGAACGCTTTCCATTCGCTTGCCGAGAGTGAATTCAAGAGGCAGGAGAGCGGCAGCCACCGTCCTCCAGCAGTCGGAAGGCTTCGCACGCAAGCCCGCTTCTTTGCGGCTTCGCTCTTCGCCTCTTCCAAGCAACCGCGATCTCTGCCTCTCGGAGGCGAAGAAGCGGCTAATTCGCGCACAGCTCAGTAGAGCGGCAGCGCAGCGCTCCGGAGCGCCGCTTCAAGCCGAAAGACGCCTGGAAGCGGCACTTTCCTCCGGATAGCTCCGGAGCCGCGCTTCTGCCTCTCTAGTCGTCTCTATCTTAGCGAAAAGCTTTCCCACTCCATTTGGCAAGGGGAGAGTGGACCTGCACTGCACACTAACCGCGGTTTGCAAAGAAAGAGGATTTGCTGCACATTCCAAGGACACGGCTCTTTCCGAGGCAATCTGCAACCTGCTGTCAGATGGAAGTGCTCTCTGCCCTCTCCTGCCCAGCTCTAGCTACTAGCGGGCACTTGCCAGCCTGGCCGAGGCAAACCACCTCGAGAGATGTCACAGAGCATAAGTGGAGCACAGATGCTCAAAAGCAGCAAAGCTGAAGAGCCTGGCTCAGCTTCACTAGTGTGCAATTGACTGACTGCGAAAAACAAAGCAGCAGAGCACCGGGCTTCTGGGCGCTGCGAAGGCAATTGCCAAAACCAGGCAGCTGCTCCTTCCCAAGCACAGGCAGCTGCCTATGTTCTTGCTTGTCGACAAACTCACCGCTGCCCTTCTTTTCAGCAGCTGCCACCGTCTTCTGTGCATCTCGGAGCCTCTGGCGACGAGCAAGACTTGCCAAGGTGGGAGGCATCAGGACCAAGTCAAAACCCAGGCAAGTTGTCCTGGAACGCTTTCCATTCGCTTGCCGAGAGTGAATTCAAGAGGCAGGAGAGCGGCAGCCACCGTCCTCCAGCAGTCGGAAGGCTTCGCACACAAGCCCGCTTCTTTGCGGCTTCGCTCTTCGCCTCTTCCAAGCAACCGCGATCTCTGCCTCTCGGAGGCGAAGAAGCGGCTAATTCGCGCACAGCTCAGTAGAGCGGCAGCGCAGCGCTCCGGAGCGCCGCTTCAAGCCGAAAGACGCCGGGAAGCGGCACTTTCCTCCGGATAGCTCCGGAGCCGCGCTTCTGCCTCTCTAGTCGTCTCTATCTTAGCGAAAAGCTTTCCCACTCCATTTGGCAAGGGGAGAGTGGACCTGCACTGCACACTAACCGCGGTTTGCAAAGAAAGAGGATTTGCTGCACATTCCAAGGACACGGCTCTTTCCGAGGCAATCTGCAACCTGCTGTCAGATGGAAGTGCTCTCTGCCCTCTCCTGCCCAGCTCTAGCTACTAGCGGGCACTTGCCAGCCTGGCCGAGGCAAACAACCTCGAGAGATGTCACAGAGCATAAGTGGAGCACAGATGCTCAAAAGCAGCAAAGCTGAAGAGCCTGGCTCAGCTTCACTAGTGTGCAATTGACTGACTGCGAAAAACAAAGCAGCAGAGCACCGGGCTTCTGGGCGCTGTGAAGGCAATTGCCAAAACCAGGCAGCTGCTCCTTCCCAAGCACAGGCAGCTGCCTATGTTCTTGCTTGTCGACAAACTCACCGCTGCCCTTCTTTTCAGCAGCTGCCACCGTCTTCTGTGCATCTCGGAGCCTCTGGCGACGAGCAAGACTTGCCAAGGTGGGAGGCATCAGGACCAAGTCAAAACCCAGGCAAGTTGTCCTGGAACGCTTTCCATTCGCTTGCCGAGAGTGAATTCAAGAGGCAGGAGAGCGGCAGCCACCGTCCTCCAGCAGTCGGAAGGCTTCGCACGCAAGCCCGCTTCTTTGCGGCTTCGCTCTTCGCCTCTTCCAAGCAACCGCGATCTCTGCCTCTCGGAGGCGAAGAAGCGGCTAATTCGCGCACAGCTCAGTAGAGCGGCAGCGCAGCGCTCCGGAGCGCCGCTTCAAGCCGAAAGACGCCGGGAAGCGGCACTTTCCTCCGGATAGCTCCGGAGCCGCGCTTCTGCCTCTCTAGTCGTCTCTATCTTAGCGAAAAGCTTTCCCACTCCATTTGGCAAGGGGAGAGTGGACCTGCACTGCACACTAACCGCGGTTTGCAAAGAAAGAGGATTTGCTGCACATTCCAAGGACACGGCTCTTTCCGAGGCAATCTGCAACCTGCTGTCAGATGGAAGTGCTCTCTGCCCTCTCCTGCCCAGCTCTAGGTACTAGCGGGCACTTTCCAGCCTGGCCGAGGCAAACAACCTCGAGAGATGTCACAGAGCATAAGTGGAGCACAGATGCTCAAAAGCAGCAAAGCTGAAGAGCCTGGCTCAGCTTCACTAGTGTGCAATTGACTGACTGCGAAAAACAAAGCAGCAGAGCACCGGGCTTCTGGGCGCTGTGAAGGCAATTGCCAAAACCAGGCAGCTGCTCCTTCCCAAGCACAGGCAGCTGCCTATGTTCTTGCTTGTCGACAAACTCACCGCTGCCCTTCTTTTCAGCAGCTGCCACCGTCTTCTGTGCATCTCGGAGCCTCTGGCGACGAGCAAGACTTGCCAAGGTGGGACGCATCAGGACCAAGTCAAAACCCAGGCAAGTTGTCCTGGAACGCTTTCCATTCGCTTGCCGAGAGTGAATTCAAGAGGCAGGAGAGCGGCAGCCACCGTCCTCCAGCAGTCGGAAGGCTTCGCACACAAGCCCGCTTCTTTGCGGCTTCGCTCTTCGCCTCTTCCAAGCAACCGCGATCTCTGCCTCTCGGAGGCGAAGAAGCGGCTAATTCGCGCACAGCTCAGTAGAGCGGCAGCGCAGCGCTCCGGAGCGCCGCTTCAAGCCGAAAGACGCCGGGAAGCGGCACTTTCCTCCGGATAGCTCCGGAGCCGTGCTTCTGCCTCTCTAGTCGTCTCTATCTTAGCGAAAAGCTTTCCCACTCCATTTGGCAAGGGGAGAGTGGACCTGCACTGCACACTAACCGCGGTTTGCAAAGAACGAGGATTTGCTGCACATTCCAAGGACACGGCTCTTTCCGAGGCAATCTGCAACCTGCTGTCAGATGGAAGTGCTCTCTGCCCTCTCCTGCCCAGCTCTAGGTACTAGCGGGCACTTTCCAGCCTGGCCGAGGCAAACCACCTCGAGAGATGTCACAGAGCATAAGTGGAGCACAGATGCTCAAAAGCAGCAAAGCTGAAGAGCCTGGCTCAGCTTCACTAGTGTGCAATTGACTGACTGCGAAAAACAAAGCAGCAGAGCACCGGGCTTCTGGGCGCTGTGAAGGCAATTGCCAAAACCAGGCAGCTGCTCCTTCCCAAGCACAGGCAGCTGCCTATGTTCTTGCTTGTCGACAAACTCACCGCTGCCCTTCTTTTCAGCAGCTGCCACCGTCTTCTGTGCATCTCGGAGCCTCTGGCGACGAGCAAGACTTGCCAAGGTGGGAGGCATCAGGACCAAGTCAAAACCCAGGCAAGTTGTCCTGGAACGCTTTCCATTCGCTTGCCGAGAGTGAATTCAAGAGGCAGGAGAGCGGCAGCCACCGTCCTCCAGCAGTCGGAAGGCTTCGCACGCAAGCCCGCTTCTTTGCGGCTTCGCTCTTCGCCTCTTCCAAGCAACCGCGATCTCTGCCTCTCGGAGGCGAAGAAGCGGCTAATTCGCGCACAGCTCAGTAGAGCGGCAGCGCAGCGCTCCGGAGTGCCGCTTCAAGCCGAAAGACGCCGGGAAGCGGCACTTTCCTCCGGATAGCTCCGGAGCCGCGCTTCTGCCTCTCTAGTCGTCTCTATCTTAGCGAAAAGCTTTCCCACTCCATTTGGCAAGGGGAGAGTGGACCTGCACTGCACACTAACCGCGGTTTGCAAAGAAAGAGGATTTGCTGCACATTCCAAGGACACGGCTCTTTCCGAGGCAATCTGCAACCTGCTGTCAGATGGAAGTGCTCTCTGCCCTCTCCTGCCCAGCTCTAGGTACTAGCGGGCACTTTCCAGCCTGGCCGAGGCAAACAACCTCGAGAGATGTCACAGAGCATAAGTGGAGCACAGATGCTCAAAAGCAGCAAAGCTGAAGAGCCTGGCTCAGCTTCACTAGTGTGCAATTGACTGACTGCGAAAAACAAAGCAGCAGAGCACCGGGCTTCTGGGCGCTGTGAAGGCAATTGCCAAAACCAGGCAGCTGCTCCTTCCCAAGCACAGGCAGCTGCCTATGTTCTTGCTTGTCGACAAACTCACCGCTGCCCTTCTTTTCAGCAGCTGCCACCGTCTTCTGTGCATCTCGCAGCCTCTGGCGACGAGCAAGACTTGCCAAGGTGGGACGCATCAGGACCAAGTCAAAACCCAGGCAAGTTTTCCTGGAACGCTTTCCATTCGCTTGCCGAGAGTGAATTCAAGAGGCAGGAGAGCGGCAGCCACCGTCCTCCAGCAGTCGGAAGGCTTCGCACACAAGCCCGCTTCTTTGCGGCTTCGTTCTTCGCCTCTTCCAAGCAACCGCGATCTCTGCTTCTCGGAGGCGAAGAAGCGGCTAATTCGCGCACAGCTCAGTAGAGCGGCAGCGCAGCGCTCCGGAGCGCCGCTTCAAGCCGAAAGACGCCGGGAAGCGGCACTTTCCTCCGGATAGCTCCGGAGCCGCGCTTCTGCCTCTCTAGTCGTCTCTATCTTAGCGAAAAGCTTTCCCACTCCATTTGGCAAGGGGAGAGTGGACCTGCACTGCACACTAACCGCGGTTTGCAAAGAAAGAGGATTTGCTGCACATTCCAAGGACACGGCTCTTTCCGAGGCAATCTGCAACCTGCTGTCAGATGGAAGTGCTCTCTGCCCTCTCCTGCCCAGCTCTAGGTACTAGCGGGCACTTTCCATCCTGGCCGAGGCAAACAACCTCGAGAGATGTCACAGAGCATAAGTGGAGCACAGATGCTCAAAAGCAGCAAAGCTGAAGAGCCTGGCTCAGCTTCACTAGTGTGCAATTGACTGACTGCGAAAAACAAAGCAGCAGAGCACCGGGCTTCTGGGCGCTGTGAAGGCAATTGCCAAAACCAGGCAGCTGCTCCTTCCCAAGCACAGGCAGCTGCCTATGTTCTTGCTTGTCGACAAACTCACCGCTGCCCTTCTTTTCAGCAGCTGCCACCGTCTTCTGTGCATCTCGGAGCCTCTGGCGACGAGCAAGACTTGCCAAGGTGGGACGCATCAGGACCAAGTCAAAACCCAGGCAAGTTGTCCTGGAACGCTTTCCATTCGCTTGCCGAGAGTGAATTCAAGAGGCAGGAGAGCGGCAGCCACCGTCCTCCAGCAGTCGGAAGGCTTCGCACACAAGCCCGCTTCTTTGCGGCTTCGCTCTTCGCCTCTTCCAAGCAACCGCGATCTCTGCCTCTCGGAGGCGAAGAAGCGGCTAATTCGCGCACAGCTCAGTAGAGCGGCAGCGCAGCGCTCCGGAGCGCCGCTTCAAGTCGAAAGACGCCGGGAAGCGGCACTTTCCTCCGGATAGCTCCGGAGCCGCGCTTCTGCCTCTCTAGTCGTCTCTATCTTAGCGAAAAGCTTTCCCACTCCATTTGGCAAGGGGAGAGTGGACCTGCACTGCACACTAACCGCGGTTTGCAAAGAAAGAGGATTTGCTGCACATTCCAAGGACACGGCTCTTTCCGAGGCAATCTGCAACCTGCTGTCAGATGGAAGTGCTCTCTGCCCTCTCCTGCCCAGCTCTAGGTACTAGCGGGCACTTGCCAGCCTGGCCGAGGCAAACCACCTCGAGAGATGTCACAGAGCATAAGTGGAGCACAGATGCTCAAAAGCAGCAAAGCTGAAGAGCCTGGCTCAGCTTCACTAGTGTGCAATTGACTGACTGCGAAAAACAAAGCAGCAGAGCACCGGGCTTCTGGGCGCTGTGAAGGCAATTGCCAAAACCAGGCAGCTGCTCCTTCCCAAGCACAGGCAGCTGCCTATGTTCTTGCTTGTCGACAAACTCACCGCTGCCCTTCTTTTCAGCAGCTGCCACCGTCTTCTGTGCATCTCGGAGCCTCTGGCGACGAGCAAGACTTGCCAAGGTGGGAGGCATCAGGACCAAGTCAAAACCCAGGCAAGTTGTCCTGGAACGCTTTCCATTCGCTTGCCGAGAGTGAATTCAAGAGGCAGGAGAGCGGCAGCCACCGTCCTCCAGCAGTCGGAAGGCTTCGCACGCAAGCCCGCTTCTTTGCGGCTTCGCTCTTCGCCTCTTCCAAGCAACCGCGATCTCTGCCTCTCGGAGGCGAAGAAGCGGCTAATTCGCGCACAGCTCAGTAGAGCGGCAGCGCAGCGCTCCGGAGCGCCGCTTCAAGCCGAAAGACGCCGGGAAGCGGCACTTTCCTCCGGATAGCTCCGGAGCCGCGCTTCTGCCTCTCTAGTCGTCTCTATCTTAGCGAAAAGCTTTCCCACTCCATTTGGCAAGGGGAGAGTGGACCTGCACTGCACACTAACCGCGGTTTGCAAAGAAAGAGGATTTGCTGCACATTCCAAGGACACGGCTCTTTCCGAGGCAATCTGCAACCTGCTGTCAGATGGAAGTGCTCTCTGCCCTCTCCTGCCCAGCTCTAGGTACTAGCGGGCACTTTCCAGCCTGGCCGAGGCAAACAACCTCGAGAGATGTCACAGAGCATAAGTGGAGCACAGATGCTCAAAAGCAGCAAAGCTGAAGAGCCTGGCTCAGCTTCACTAGTGTGCAATTGACTGACTGCGAAAAACAAAGCAGCAGAGCACCGGGCTTCTGGGCGCTGTGAAGGCAATTGCCAAAACCAGGCAGCTGCTCCTTCCCAAGCACAGGCAGCTGCCTATGTTCTTGCTTGTCGACAAACTCACCGCTGCCCTTCTTTTCAGCAGCTGCCACCGTCTTCTGTGCATCTCGGAGCCTCTGGCGACGAGCAAGACTTGCCAAGGTGGGACGCATCAGGACCAAGTCAAAACCCAGGCAAGTTGTCCTGGAACGCTTTCCATTCGCTTGCCGAGAGTGAATTCAAGAGGCAGGAGAGCGGCAGCCACCGTCCTCCAGCAGTCGGAAGGCTTCGCACACAAGCCCGCTTCTTTGCGGCTTCGCTCTTCGCCTCTTCCAAGCAACCGCGATCTCTGCCTCTCGGAGGCGAAGAAGCGGCTAATTCGCGCACAGCTCAGTAGAGCGGCAGCGCAGCGCTCCGGAGCGCCGCTTCAAGCCGAAAGACGCCGGGAAGCGGCACTTTCCTCCGGATAGCTCCGGAGCCGTGCTTCTGCCTCTCTAGTCGTCTCTATCTTAGCGAAAAGCTTTCCCACTCCATTTGGCAAGGGGAGAGTGGACCTGCACTGCACACTAACCGCGGTTTGCAAAGAACGAGGATTTGCTGCACATTCCAAGGACACGGCTCTTTCCGAGGCAATCTGCAACCTGCTGTCAGATGGAAGTGCTCTCTGCCCTCTCCTGCCCAGCTCTAGGTACTAGCGGGCACTTGCCAGCCTGGGCGAGGCAAACCACCTCGAGAGATGTCACAGAGCATAAGTGGAGCACAGATGCTCAAAAGCAGCAAAGCTGAAGAGCCTGGCTCAGCTTCACTAGTGTGCAATTGACTGACTGCGAAAAACAAAGCAGCAGAGCACCGGGCTTCTGGGCGCTGTGAAGGCAATTGCCAAAACCAGGCAGCTGCTCCTTCCCAAGCACAGGCAGCTGCCTATGTTCTTGCTTGTCGACAAACTCACCGCTGCCCTTCTTTTCAGCAGCTGCCACCGTCTTCTGTGCATCTCGGAGCCTCTGGCGACGAGCAAGACTTGCCAAGGTGGGACGCATCAGGACCAAGTCAAAACCCAGGCAAGTTGTCCTGGAACGCTTTCCATTCGCTTGCCGAGAGTGAATTCAAGAGGCAGGAGAGCGGCAGCCACCGTCCTCCAGCAGTCGGAAGGCTTCGCACGCAAGCCCGCTTCTTTGCGGCTTCGCTCTTCGCCTCTTCCAAGCAACCGCGATCTCTGCCTCTCGGAGGCGAAGAAGCGGCTAATTCGCGCACAGCTCAGTAGAGCGGCAGCGCAGCGCTCCGGAGCGCCGCTTCAAGCCGAAAGACGCCGGGAAGCGGCACTTTCCTCCGGATAGCTCCGGAGCCGCGCTTCTGCCTCTCTAGTCGTCTCTATCTTAGCGAAAAGCTTTCCCACTCCATTTGGCAAGGGGAGAGTGGACCTGCACTGCACACTAACCGCGGTTTGCAAAGAAAGAGGATTTGCTGCACATTCCAAGGACACGGCTCTTTCCGAGGCAATCTGCAACCTGCTGTCAGATGGAAGTGCTCTCTGCCCTCTCCTGCCCAGCTCTAGGTACTAGCGGGCACTTGCCAGCCTGGGCGAGGCAAACAACCTCGAGAGATGTCACAGAGCATAAGTGGAGCACAGATGCTCAAAAGCAGCAAAGCTGAAGAGCCTGGCTCAGCTTCACTAGTGTGCAATTGACTGACTGCGAAAAACAAAGCAGCAGAGCACCGGGCTTCTGGGCGCTGTGAAGGCAATTGCCAAAACCAGGCAGCTGCTCCTTCCCAAGCACAGGCAGCTGCCTATGTTCTTGCTTGTCGACAAACTCACCGCTGCCCTTCTTTTCAGCAGCTGCCACCGTCTTCTGTGCATCTCGGAGCCTCTGGCGACGAGCAAGACTTGCCAAGGTGGGACGCATCAGGACCAAGTCAAAACCCAGGCAAGTTGTCCTGGAACGCTTTCCATTCGCTTGCCGAGAGTGAATTCAAGAGGCAGGAGAGCGGCAGCCACCGTCCTCCAGCAGTCGGAAGGCTTCGCACACAAGCCCGCTTCTTTGCGGCTTCGCTCTTCGCCTCTTCCAAGCAACCGCGATCTCTGCTTCTCGGAGGCGAAGAAGCGGCTAATTCGCGCACAGCTCAGTAGAGCGGCAGCGCAGCGCTCCGGAGCGCCGCTTCAAGTCGAAAGACGCCGGGAAGCGGCACTTTCCTCCGGATAGCTCCGGAGCCGCGCTTCTGCCTCTCTAGTCGTCTCTATCTTAGCGAAAAGCTTTCCCACTCCATTTGGCAAGGGGAGAGTGGACCTGCACTGCACACTAACCGCGGTTTGCAAAGAAAGAGGATTTGCTGCACATTCCAAGGACACGGCTCTTTCCGAGGCAATCTGCAACCTGCTGTCAGATGGAAGTGCTCTCTGCCCTCTCCTGCCCAGCTCTAGGTACTAGCGGGCACTTGCCAGCCTGGGCGAGGCAAACCACCTCGAGAGATGTCACAGAGCATAAGTGGAGCACAGATGCTCAAAAGCAGCAAAGCTGAAGAGCCTGGCTCAGCTTCACTAGTGTGCAATTGACTGACTGCGAAAAACAAAGCAGCAGAGCACCGGGCTTCTGGGCGCTGTGAAGGCAATTGCCAAAACCAGGCAGCTGCTCCTTCCCAAGCACAGGCAGCTGCCTATGTTCTTGCTTGTCGACAAACTCACCGCTGCCCTTCTTTTCAGCAGCTGCCACCGTCTTCTGTGCATCTCGGAGCCTCTGGCGACGAGCAAGACTTGCCAAGGTGGGACGCATCAGGACCAAGTCAAAACCCAGGCAAGTTGTCCTGGAACGCTTTCCATTCGCTTGCCGAGAGTGAATTCAAGAGGCAGGAGAGCGGCAGCCACCGTCCTCCAGCAGTCGGAAGGCTTCGCACACAAGCCCGCTTCTTTGCGGCTTCGCTCTTCGCCTCTTCCAAGCAACCGCGATCTCTGCCTCTCGGAGGCGAAGAAGCGGCTAATTCGCGCACAGCTCAGTAGAGCGGCAGCGCAGCGCTCCGGAGCGCCGCTTCAAGCCGAAAGACGCCGGGAAGCGGCACTTTCCTCCGGATAGCTCCGGAGCCGCGCTTCTGCCTCTCTAGTCGTCTCTATCTTAGCGAAAAGCTTTCCCACTCCATTTGGCAAGGGGAGAGTGGACCTGCACTGCACACTAACCGCGGTTTGCAAAGAAAGAGGATTTGCTGCACATTCCAAGGACACGGCTCTTTCCGAGGCAATCTGCAACCTGCTGTCAGATGGAAGTGCTCTCTGCCCTCTCCTGCCCAGCTCTAGGTACTAGCGGGCACTTTCCATCCTGGCCGAGGCAAACAACCTCGAGAGATGTCACAGAGCATAAGTGGAGCACAGATGCTCAAAAGCAGCAAAGCTGAAGAGCCTGGCTCAGCTTCACTAGTGTGCAATTGACTGACTGCGAAAAACAAAGCAGCAGAGCACCGGGCTTCTGGGCGCTGTGAAGGCAATTGCCAAAACCAGGCAGCTGCTCCTTCCCAAGCACAGGCAGCTGCCTATGTTCTTGCTTGTCGACAAACTCACCGCTGCCCTTCTTTTCAGCAGCTGCCACCGTCTTCTGTGCATCTCGGAGCCTCTGGCGACGAGCAAGACTTGCCAAGGTGGGACGCATCAGGACCAAGTCAAAACCCAGGCAAGTTGTCCTGGAACGCTTTCCATTCGCTTGCCGAGAGTGAATTCAAGAGGCAGGAGAGCGGCAGCCACCGTCCTCCAGCAGTCGGAAGGCTTCGCACACAAGCCCGCTTCTTTGCGGCTTCGCTCTTCGCCTCTTCCAAGCAACCGCGATCTCTGCCTCTCGGAGGCGAAGAAGCGGCTAATTCGCGCACAGCTCAGTAGAGCGGCAGCGCAGCGCTCCGGAGCGCCGCTTCAAGTCGAAAGACGCCGGGAAGCGGCACTTTCCTCCGGATAGCTCCGGAGCCGCGCTTCTGCCTCTCTAGTCGTCTCTATCTTAGCGAAAAGCTTTCCCACTCCATTTGGCAAGGGGAGAGTGGACCTGCACTGCACACTAACCGCGGTTTGCAAAGAACGAGGATTTGCTGCACATTCCAAGGACACGGCTCTTTCCGAGGCAATCTGCAACCTGCTGTCAGATGGAAGTGCTCTCTGCCCTCTCCTGCCCAGCTCTAGGTACTAGCGGGCACTTGCCAGCCTGGGCGAGGCAAACCACCTCGAGAGATGTCACAGAGCATAAGTGGAGCACAGATGCTCAAAAGCAGCAAAGCTGAAGAGCCTGGCTCAGCTTCACTAGTGTGCAATTGACTGACTGCGAAAAACAAAGCAGCAGAGCACCGGGCTTCTGGGCGCTGTGAAGGCAATTGCCAAAACCAGGCAGCTGCTCCTTCCCAAGCACAGGCAGCTGCCTATGTTCTTGCTTGTCGACAAACTCACCGCTGCCCTTCTTTTCAGCAGCTGCCACCGTCTTCTGTGCATCTCGGAGCCTCTGGCGACGAGCAAGACTTGCCAAGGTGGGACGCATCAGGACCAAGTCAAAACCCAGGCAAGTTGTCCTGGAACGCTTTCCATTCGCTTGCCGAGAGTGAATTCAAGAGGCAGGAGAGCGGCAGCCACCGTCCTCCAGCAGTCGGAAGGCTTCGCACGCAAGCCCGCTTCTTTGCGGCTTCGCTCTTCGCCTCTTCCAAGCAACCGCGATCTCTGCCTCTCGGAGGCGAAGAAGCGGCTAATTCGCGCACAGCTCAGTAGAGCGGCAGCGCAGCGCTCCGGAGCGCCGCTTCAAGCCGAAAGACGCCGGGAAGCGGCACTTTCCTCCGGATAGCTCCGGAGCCGCGCTTCTGCCTCTCTAGTCGTCTCTATCTTAGCGAAAAGCTTTCCCACTCCATTTGGCAAGGGGAGAGTGGACCTGCACTGCACACTAACCGCGGTTTGCAAAGAAAGAGGATTTGCTGCACATTCCAAGGACACGGCTCTTTCCGAGGCAATCTGCAACCTGCTGTCAGATGGAAGTGCTCTCTGCCCTCTCCTGCCCAGCTCTAGGTACTAGCGGGCACTTGCCAGCCTGGCCGAGGCAAACAACCTCGAGAGATGTCACAGAGCATAAGTGGAGCACAGATGCTCAAAAGCAGCAAAGCTGAAGAGCCTGGCTCAGCTTCACTAGTGTGCAATTGACTGACTGCGAAAAACAAAGCAGCAGAGCACCGGGCTTCTGGGCGCTGTGAAGGCAATTGCCAAAACCAGGCAGCTGCTCCTTCCCAAGCACAGGCAGCTGCCTATGTTCTTGCTTGTCGACAAACTCACCGCTGCCCTTCTTTTCAGCAGCTGCCACCGTCTTCTGTGCATCTCGGAGCCTCTGGCGACGAGCAAGACTTGCCAAGGTGGGACGCATCAGGACCAAGTCAAAACCCAGGCAAGTTGTCCTGGAACGCTTTCCATTCGCTTGCCGAGAGTGAATTCAAGAGGCAGGAGAGCGGCAGCCACCGTCCTCCAGCAGTCGGAAGGCTTCGCACACAAGCCCGCTTCTTTGCGGCTTCGCTCTTCGCCTCTTCCAAGCAACCGCGATCTCTGCCTCTCGGAGGCGAAGAAGCGGCTAATTCGCGCACAGCTCAGTAGAGCGGCAGCGCAGCGCTCCGGAGCGCCGCTTCAAGCCGAAAGACGCCGGGAAGCGGCACTTTCCTCCGGATAGCTCCGGAGCCGTGCTTCTGCCTCTCTAGTCGTCTCTATCTTAGCGAAAAGCTTTCCCACTCCATTTGGCAAGGGGAGAGTGGACCTGCACTGCACACTAACCGCGGTTTGCAAAGAACGAGGATTTGCTGCACATTCCAAGGACACGGCTCTTTCCGAGGCAATCTGCAACCTGCTGTCAGATGGAAGTGCTCTCTGCCCTCTCCTGCCCAGCTCTAGGTACTAGCGGGCACTTGCCAGCCTGGGCGAGGCAAACCACCTCGAGAGATGTCACAGAGCATAAGTGGAGCACAGATGCTCAAAAGCAGCAAAGCTGAAGAGCCTGGCTCAGCTTCACTAGTGTGCAATTGACTGACTGCGAAAAACAAAGCAGCAGAGCACCGGGCTTCTGGGCGCTGTGAAGGCAATTGCCAAAACCAGGCAGCTGCTCCTTCCCAAGCACAGGCAGCTGCCTATGTTCTTGCTTGTCGACAAACTCACCGCTGCCCTTCTTTTCAGCAGCTGCCACCGTCTTCTGTGCATCTCGGAGCCTCTGGCGACGAGCAAGACTTGCCAAGGTGGGACGCATCAGGACCAAGTCAAAACCCAGGCAAGTTGTCCTGGAACGCTTTCCATTCGCTTGCCGAGAGTGAATTCAAGAGGCAGGAGAGCGGCAGCCACCGTCCTCCAGCAGTCGGAAGGCTTCGCACACAAGCCCGCTTCTTTGCGGCTTCGCTCTTCGCCTCTTCCAAGCAACCGCGATCTCTGCCTCTCGGAGGCGAAGAAGCGGCTAATTCGCGCACAGCTCAGTAGAGCGGCAGCGCAGCGCTCCGGAGCGCCGCTTCAAGTCGAAAGACGCCGGGAAGCGGCACTTTCCTCCGGATAGCTCCGGAGCCGCGCTTCTGCCTCTCTAGTCGTCTCTATCTTAGCGAAAAGCTTTCCCACTCCATTTGGCAAGGGGAGAGTGGACCTGCACTGCACACTAACCGCGGTTTGCAAAGAAAGAGGATTTGCTGCACATTCCAAGGACACGGCTCTTTCCGAGGCAATCTGCAACCTGCTGTCAGATGGAAGTGCTCTCTGCCCTCTCCTGCCCAGCTCTAGGTACTAGCGGGCACTTGCCAGCCTGGCCGAGGCAAACCACCTCGAGAGATGTCACAGAGCATAAGTGGAGCACAGATGCTCAAAAGCAGCAAAGCTGAAGAGCCTGGCTCAGCTTCACTAGTGTGCAATTGACTGACTGCGAAAAACAAAGCAGCAGAGCACCGGGCTTCTGGGCGCTGTGAAGGCAATTGCCAAAACCAGGCAGCTGCTCCTTCCCAAGCACAGGCAGCTGCCTATGTTCTTGCTTGTCGACAAACTCACCGCTGCCCTTCTTTTCAGCAGCTGCCACCGTCTTCTGTGCATCTCGGAGCCTCTGGCGACGAGCAAGACTTGCCAAGGTGGGACGCATCAGGACCAAGTCAAAACCCAGGCAAGTTGTCCTGGAACGCTTTCCATTCGCTTGCCGAGAGTGAATTCAAGAGGCAGGAGAGCGGCAGCCACCGTCCTCCAGCAGTCGGAAGGCTTCGCACACAAGCCCGCTTCTTTGCGGCTTCGCTCTTCGCCTCTTCCAAGCAACCGCGATCTCTGCCTCTCGGAGGCGAAGAAGCGGCTAATTCGCGCACAGCTCAGTAGAGCGGCAGCGCAGCGCTCCGGAGCGCCGCTTCAAGCCGAAAGACGCCGGGAAGCGGCACTTTCCTCCGGATAGCTCCGGAGCCGCGCTTCTGCCTCTCTAGTCGTCTCTATCTTAGCGAAAAGCTTTCCCACTCCATTTGGCAAGGGGAGAGTGGACCTGCACTGCACACTAACCGCGGTTTGCAAAGAAAGAGGATTTGCTGCACATTCCAAGGACACGGCTCTTTCCGAGGCAATCTGCAACCTGCTGTCAGATGGAAGTGCTCTCTGCCCTCTCCTGCCCAGCTCTAGGTACTAGCGGGCACTTTCCATCCTGGCCGAGGCAAACAACCTCGAGAGATGTCACAGAGCATAAGTGGAGCACAGATGCTCAAAAGCAGCAAAGCTGAAGAGCCTGGCTCAGCTTCACTAGTGTGCAATTGACTGACTGCGAAAAACAAAGCAGCAGAGCACCGGGCTTCTGGGCGCTGTGAAGGCAATTGCCAAAACCAGGCAGCTGCTCCTTCCCAAGCACAGGCAGCTGCCTATGTTCTTGCTTGTCGACAAACTCACCGCTGCCCTTCTTTTCAGCAGCTGCCACCGTCTTCTGTGCATCTCGGAGCCTCTGGCGACGAGCAAGACTTGCCAAGGTGGGACGCATCAGGACCAAGTCAAAACCCAGGCAAGTTGTCCTGGAACGCTTTCCATTCGCTTGCCGAGAGTGAATTCAAGAGGCAGGAGAGCGGCAGCCACCGTCCTCCAGCAGTCGGAAGGCTTCGCACACAAGCCCGCTTCTTTGCGGCTTCGCTCTTCGCCTCTTCCAAGCAACCGCGATCTCTGCCTCTCGGAGGCGAAGAAGCGGCTAATTCGCGCACAGCTCAGTAGAGCGGCAGCGCAGCGCTCCGGAGCGCCGCTTCAAGTCGAAAGACGCCGGGAAGCGGCACTTTCCTCCGGATAGCTCCGGAGCCGCGCTTCTGCCTCTCTAGTCGTCTCTATCTTAGCGAAAAGCTTTCCCACTCCATTTGGCAAGGGGAGAATGGACCTGCACTGCACACTAACCGCGGTTTGCAAAGAAAGAGGATTTGCTGCACATTCCAAGGACACGGCTCTTTCCGAGGCAATCTGCAACCTGCTGTCAGATGGAAGTGCTCTCTGCCCTCTCCTGCCCAGCTCTAGGTACTAGCGGGCACTTGCCAGCCTGGCCGAGGCAAACCACCTCGAGAGATGTCACAGAGCATAAGTGGAGCACAGATGCTCAAAAGCAGCAAAGCTGAAGAGCCTGGCTCAGCTTCACTAGTGTGCAATTGACTGACTGCGAAAAACAAAGCAGCAGAGCACCGGGCTTCTGGGCGCTGTGAAGGCAATTGCCAAAACCAGGCAGCTGCTCCTTCCCAAGCACAGGCAGCTGCCTATGTTCTTGCTTGTCGACAAACTCACCGCTGCCCTTCTTTTCAGCAGCTGCCACCGTCTTCTGTGCATCTCGGAGCCTCTGGCGACGAGCAAGACTTGCCAAGGTGGGACGCATCAGGACCAAGTCAAAACCCAGGCAAGTTGTCCTGGAACGCTTTCCATTCGCTTGCCGAGAGTGAATTCAAGAGGCAGGAGAGCGGCAGCCACCGTCCTCCAGCAGTCGGAAGGCTTCGCACACAAGCCCGCTTCTTTGCGGCTTCGCTCTTCGCCTCTTCCAAGCAACCGCGATCTCTGCCTCTCGGAGGCGAAGAAGCGGCTAATTCGCGCACAGCTCAGTAGAGCGGCAGCGCAGCGCTCCGGAGCGCCGCTTCAAGTCGAAAGACGCCGGGAAGTGGCACTTTCCTCCGGATAGCTCCGGAGCCGCGCTTCTGCCTCTCTAGTCGTCTCTATCTTAGCGAAAAGCTTTCCCACTCCATTTGGCAAGGGGAGAGTGGACCTGCACTGCACACTAACCGCGGTTTGCAAAGAACGAGGATTTGCTGCACATTCCAAGGACACGGCTCTTTCCGAGGCAATCTGCAACCTGCTGTCAGATGGAAGTGCTCTCTGCCCTCTCCTGCCCAGCTCTAGGTACTAGCGGGCACTTGCCAGCCTGGCCGAGGCAAACCACCTCGAGAGATGTCACAGAGCATAAGTGGAGCACAGATGCTCAAAAGCAGCAAAGCTGAAGAGCCTGGCTCAGCTTCACTAGTGTGCAATTGACTGACTGCGAAAAACAAAGCAGCAGAGCACCGGGCTTCTGGGCGCTGTGAAGGCAATTGCCAAAACCAGGCAGCTGCTCCTTCCCAAGCACAGGCAGCTGCCTATGTTCTTGCTTGTCGACAAACTCACCGCTGCCCTTCTTTTCAGCAGCTGCCACCGTCTTCTGTGCATCTCGGAGCCTCTGGCGACGAGCAAGACTTGCCAAGGTGGGACGCATCAGGACCAAGTCAAAACCCAGGCAAGTTGTCCTGGAACGCTTTCCATTCGCTTGCCGAGAGTGAATTCAAGAGGCAGGAGAGCGGCAGCCACCGTCCTCCAGCAGTCGGAAGGCTTCGCACGCAAGCCCGCTTCTTTGCGGCTTCGCTCTTCGCCTCTTCCAAGCAACCGCGATCTCTGCCTCTCGGAGGCGAAGAAGCGGCTAATTCGCGCACAGCTCAGTAGAGCGGCAGCGCAGCGCTCCGGAGCGCCGCTTCAAGCCGAAAGACGCCGGGAAGCGGCACTTTCCTCCGGATAGCTCCGGAGCCGCGCTTCTGCCTCTCTAGTCGTCTCTATCTTAGCGAAAAGCTTTCCCACTCCATTTGGCAAGGGGAGAGTGGACCTGCACTGCACACTAACCGCGGTTTGCAAAGAAAGAGGATTTGCTGCACATTCCAAGGACACGGCTCTTTCCGAGGCAATCTGCAACCTGCTGTCAGATGGAAGTGCTCTCTGCCCTCTCCTGCCCAGCTCTAGGTACTAGCGGGCACTTGCCAGCCTGGCCGAGGCAAACCACCTCGAGAGATGTCACAGAGCATAAGTGGAGCACAGATGCTCAAAAGCAGCAAAGCTGAAGAGCCTGGCTCAGCTTCACTAGTGTGCAATTGACTGACTGCGAAAAACAAAGCAGCAGAGCACCGGGCTTCTGGGCGCTGTGAAGGCAATTGCCAAAACCAGGCAGCTGCTCCTTCCCAAGCACAGGCAGCTGCCTATGTTCTTGCTTGTCGACAAACTCACCGCTGCCCTTCTTTTCAGCAGCTGCCACCGTCTTCTGTGCATCTCGGAGCCTCTGGCGACGAGCAAGACTTGCCAAGGTGGGACGCATCAGGACCAAGTCAAAACCCAGGCAAGTTGTCCTGGAACGCTTTCCATTCGCTTGCCGAGAGTGAATTCAAGAGGCAGGAGAGCGGCAGCCACCGTCCTCCAGCAGTCGGAAGGCTTCGCACACAAGCCCGCTTCTTTGCGGCTTCGCTCTTCGCCTCTTCCAAGCAACCGCGATCTCTGCCTCTCGGAGGCGAAGAAGCGGCTAATTTGCGCACAGCTCAGTAGAGCGGCAGCGCAGCGCTCCGGAGCGCCGCTTCAAGTCGAAAGACGCCGGGAAGTGGCACTTTCCTCCGGATAGCTCCGGAGCCGCGCTTCTGCCTCTCTAGTCGTCTCTATCTTAGCGAAAAGCTTTCCCACTCCATTTGGCAAGGGGAGAGTGGACCTGCACTGCACACTAACCGCGGTTTGCAAAGAAAGAGGATTTGCTGCACATTCCAAGGACACGGCTCTTTCCGAGGCAATCTGCAACCTGCTGTCAGATGGAAGTGCTCTCTGCCCTCTCCTGCCCAGCTCTAGGTACTAGCGGGCACTTGCCAGCCTGGCCGAGGCAAACCACCTCGAGAGATGTCACAGAGCATAAGTGGAGCACAGATGCTCAAAAGCAGCAAAGCTGAAGAGCCTGGCTCAGCTTCACTAGTGTGCAATTGACTGACTGCGAAAAACAAAGCAGCAGAGCACCGGGCTTCTGGGCGCTGTGAAGGCAATTGCCAAAACCAGGCAGCTGCTCCTTCCCAAGCACAGGCAGCTGCCTATGTTCTTGCTTGTCGACAAACTCACCGCTGCCCTTCTTTTCAGCAGCTGCCACCGTCTTCTGTGCATCTCGGAGCCTCTGGCGACGAGCAAGACTTGCCAAGGTGGGACGCATCAGGACCAAGTCAAAACCCAGGCAAGTTGTCCTGGAACGCTTTCCATTCGCTTGCCGAGAGTGAATTCAAGAGGCAGGAGAGCGGCAGCCACCGTCCTCCAGCAGTCGGAAGGCTTCGCACGCAAGCCCGCTTCTTTGCGGCTTCGTTCTTCGCCTCTTCCAAGCAACCGCGATCTCTGCTTCTCGGAGGCGAAGAAGCGGCTAATTCGCGCACAGCTCAGTAGAGCGGCAGCGCAGCGCTCCGGAGCGCCGCTTCAAGCCGAAAGACGCCGGGAAGCGGCACTTTCCTCCGGATAGCTCCGGAGCCGCGCTTCTGCCTCTCTAGTCGTCTCTATCTTAGCGAAAAGCTTTCCCACTCCATTTGGCAAGGGGAGAGTGGACCTGCACTGCACACTAACCGCGGTTTGCAAAGAAAGAGGATTTGCTGCACATTCCAAGGACACGGCTCTTTCCGAGGCAATCTGCAACCTGCTGTCAGATGGAAGTGCTCTCTGCCCTCTCCTGCCCAGCTCTAGGTACTAGCGGGCACTTGCCAGCCTGGGCGAGGCAAACCACCTCGAGAGATGTCACAGAGCATAAGTGGAGCACAGATGCTCAAAAGCAGCAAAGCTGAAGAGCCTGGCTCAGCTTCACTAGTGTGCAATTGACTGACTGCGAAAAACAAAGCAGCAGAGCACCGGGCTTCTGGGCGCTGTGAAGGCAATTGCCAAAACCAGGCAGCTGCTCCTTCCCAAGCACAGGCAGCTGCCTATGTTCTTGCTTGTCGACAAACTCACCGCTGCCCTTCTTTTCAGCAGCTGCCACCGTCTTCTGTGCATCTCGGAGCCTCTGGCGACGAGCAAGACTTGCCAAGGTGGGACGCATCAGGACCAAGTCAAAACCCAGGCAAGTTTTCCTGGAACGCTTTCCATTCGCTTGCCGAGAGTGAATTCAAGAGGCAGGAGAGCGGCAGCCACCGTCCTCCAGCAGTCGGAAGGCTTCGCACGCAAGCCCGCTTCTTTGCGGCTTCGCTCTTCGCCTCTTCCAAGCAACCGCGATCTCTGCCTCTCGGAGGCGAAGAAGCGGCTAATTCGCGCACAGCTCAGTAGAGCGGCAGCGCAGCGCTCCGGAGCGCCGCTTCAAGCCGAAAGACGCCGGGAAGCGGCACTTTCCTCCGGATAGCTCCGGAGCCGCGCTTCTGCCTCTCTAGTCGTCTCTATCTTAGCGAAAAGCTTTCCCACTCCATTTGGCAAGGGGAGAGTGGACCTGCACTGCACACTAACCGCGGTTTGCAAAGAAAGAGGATTTGCTGCACATTCCAAGGACACGGCTCTTTCCGAGGCAATCTGCAACCTGCTGTCAGATGGAAGTGCTCTCTGCCCTCTCCTGCCCAGCTCTAGGTACTAGCGGGCACTTGCCAGCCTGGCCGAGGCAAACAACCTCGAGAGATGTCACAGAGCATAAGTTGAGCACAGATGCTCAAAAGCAGCAAAGCTGAAGAGCCTGGCTCAGCTTCACTAGTGTGCAATTGACTGACTGCGAAAAACAAAGCAGCAGAGCACCGGGCTTCTGGGCGCTGTGAAGGCAATTGCCAAAAGCAGGCAGCTGCTCCTTCCCAAGCACAGGCAGCTGCCTATGTTCTTGCTGGTCGACAAACTCACCGCTGCCCTTCTTTTCAGCAGCTGCCACCGTCTTTCTGTGCATCTCGGAGCCTCTGGCGACGAGCAAGACTTGCCAAGGTGGGACGCATCAGGACCCAGTAAAAACCCAGGCAAGTTGTCCTGGAACGCTTTCCATTCGCTTGCCGAGAGTGAATTCAAGAGGCAGGAGAGCGGCAGCCACCGTCCTCCAGCAGTCGGAAGGCTTCGCACGCAAGCCCGCTTCTTTGCGGCTTCGCTCTTCGCCTCTTCCAAGCAACCGCGATCTCTGCCTCTCGGAGGCGAAGAAGCGGCTAATTCGCGCACAGCTCAGTAGAGCGGCAGCGCAGCGCTCCGGAGCGCCGCTTCAAGCCGAAAGACGCCGGGAAGCGGCACTTTCCTCCGGATAGCTCCGGAGCCGTGCTTCTGCTTCTCTAGTCGTCTCTATCTTAGCGAAAAGCTTTCCCACTCCATTTGGCAAGGGGAGAGTGGACCTGCACTGCACACTAACCGCGGTTTGCAAAGAACGAGGATTTGCTACACATTCCAAGGACACGGCTCTTTCCGAGGCAATCTGCAACCTGCTGTCAGATGGAAGTGCTCTCTGCCCTCTCCTGCCCAGCTCTAGCTACTAGCGGGCACTTGCCAGCCTGGGCGAGGCAAACCACCTCGAGAGATGTCACAGAGCATAAGTGGAGCACAGATGCTCAAAAGCAGCAAAGCTGAAGAGCCTGGCTCAGCTTCACTAGTGTGCAATTGACTGACTGCGAAAAACAAAGCAGCAGAGCACCGGGCTTCTGGGCGCTGTGAAGGCAATTGCCAAAACCAGGCAGCTGCTCCTTCCCAAGCACAGGCAGCTGCCTATGTTCTTGCTTGTCGACAAACTCACCGCTGCCCTTCTTTTCAGCAGCTGCCACCGTCTTCTGTGCATCTCGGAGCCTCTGGCGACGAGCAAGACTTGCCAAGGTGGGACGCATCAGGACCCAGTAAAAACCCAGGCAAGTTGTCCTGGAACGCTTTCCATTCGCTTGCCGAGAGTGAATTCAAGAGGCAGGAGAGCGGCAGCCACCGTCCTCCAGCAGTCGGAAGGCTTCGCACGCAAGCCCGCTTCTTTGCGGCTTCGTTCTTCGCCTCTTCCAAGCAACCGCGATCTCTGCCTCTCGGAGGCGAAGAAGCGGCTAATTCGCGCACAGCTCAGTAGAGCGGCAGCGCAGCGCTCCGGAGCGCCGCTTCAAGCCGAAAGACGCCGGGAAGCGGCACTTTCCTCCGGATAGCTCCGGAGCCGCGCTTCTGCCTCTCTAGTCGTCTCTATCTTAGCGAAAAGCTTTCCCACTCCATTTGGCAAGGGGAGAGTGGACCTGCACTGCACACTAACCGCGGTTTGCAAAGAAAGAGGATTTGCTGCACATTCCAAGGACACGGCTCTTTCCGAGGCAATCTGCAACCTGCTGTCAGATGGAAGTGCTCTCTGCCCTCTCCTGCCCAGCTCTAGCTACTAGCGGGCACTTGCCAGCCTGGCCGAGGCAAACAACCTCCAGAGATGTCACAGAGCATAAGTGGAGCACAGATGCTCAAAAGCAGCAAAGCTGAAGAGCCTGGCTCAGCTTCACTAGTGTGCAATTGACTGACTGCGAAAAACAAAGCAGCAGAGCACCGGGCTTCTGGGCGCTGTGAAGGCAATTGCCAAAACCAGGCAGCTGCTCCTTCCCAAGCACAGGCAGCTGCCTATGTTCTTGCTGGTCGACAAACTCACCGCTGCCCTTCTTTTCAGCAGCTGCCACCGTCTTCTGTGCATCTCGGAGCCTCTGGCGACGAGCAAGACTTGCCAAGGTGGGACGCATCAGGACCCAGTAAAAACCCAGGCAAGTTGTCCTGGAACGCTTTCCATTCGCTTGCCGAGAGTGAATTCAAGAGGCAGGAGAGCGGCAGCCACCGTCCTCCAGCAGTCGGAAGGCTTCGCACGCAAGCCCGCTTCTTTGCGGCTTCGTTCTTCGCCTCTTCCAAGCAACCGCGATCTCTGCCTCTCGGAGGCGAAGAAGCGGCTAATTCGCGCACAGCTCAGTAGAGCGGCAGCGCAGCGCTCCGGAGCGCCGCTTCAAGCCGAAAGACGCCGGGAAGCGGCACTTTCCTCCGGATAGCTCCGGAGCCGCGCTTCTGCCTCTCTAGTCGTCTCTATCTTAGCGAAAAGCTTTCCCACTCCATTTGGCAAGGGGAGAGTGGACCTGCACTGCACACTAACCGCGGTTTGCAAAGAAAGAGGATTTGCTGCACATTCCAAGGACACGGCTCTTTCCGAGGCAATCTGCAACCTGCTGTCAGATGGAAGTGCTCTCTGCCCTCTCCTGCCCAGCTCTAGCTACTAGCGGGCACTTGCCAGCCTGGCCGAGGCAAACCACCTCGAGAGATGTCACAGAGCATAAGTGGAGCACAGATGCTCAAAAGCAGCAAAGCTGAAGAGCCTGGCTCAGCTTGACTAGTGTGCAATTGACTGACTGCGAAAAACAAAGCAGCAGAGCACCGGGCTTCTGGGCGCTGTGAAGGCAATTGCCAAAACCAGGCAGCTGCTCCTTCCCAAGCACAGGCAGCTGCCTATGTTCTTGCTTGTCGACAAACTCACCGCTGCCCTTCTTTTCAGCAGCTGCCACCGTCTTCTGTGCATCTCGGAGCCTCTGGCGACGAGCAAGACTTGCCAAGGTGGGACGCATCAGGACCAAGTCAAAACCCAGGCAAGTTGTCCTGGAACGCTTTCCATTCGCTTGCCGAGAGTGAATTCAAGAGGCAGGAGAGCGGCAGCCACCGTCCTCCAGCAGTCGGAAGGCTTCGCATGCAAGCCCGCTTCTTTGCGGCTTCGCTCTTCGCCTCTTCCAAGCAACCGCGATCTCTGCCTCTCGGAGGCGAAGAAGCGGCTAATTCGCGCACAGCTCAGTAGAGCGGCAGCGCAGCGCTCCGGAGCGCCGCTTCAAGCCGAAAGACGCCGGGAAGCGGCACTTTCCTCCGGATAGCTCCGGAGCCGCGCTTCTGCCTCTCTAGTCGTCTCTATCTTAGCGAAAAGCTTTCCCACTCCATTTGGCAGGGGGAGAGTGGACCTGCACTGCACACTAACCGCGGTTTGCAAAGAAAGAGGATTTGCTGCACATTCCAAGGACACGGCTCTTTCCGAGGCAATCTGCAACCTGCTGTCAGATGGAAGTGCTCTCTGCCCTCTCCTGCCCAGCTCTAGGTACTAGCGGGCACTTGCCAGCCTGGGCGAGGCAAACAACCTCGAGAGATGTCACAGAGCATAAGTGGAGCACAGATGCTCAAAAGCAGCAAAGCTGAAGAGCCTGGCTCAGCTTCACTAGTGTGCAATTGACTGACTGCGAAAAACAAAGCAGCAGAGCACCGGGCTTCTGGGCGCTGTGAAGGCAATTGCCAAAACCAGGCAGCTGCTCCTTCCCAAGCACAGGCAGCTGCCTATGTTCTTGCTTGTCGACAAACTCACCGCTGCCCTTCTTTTCAGCAGCTGCCACCGTCTTCTGTGCATCTCGGAGCCTCTGGCGACGAGCAAGACTTGCCAAGGTGGGACGCATCAGGACCCAGTAAAAACCCAGGCAAGTTGTCCTGGAACGCTTTCCATTCGCTTGCCGAGAGTGAATTCAAGAGGCAGGAGAGCGGCAGCCACCGTCCTCCAGCAGTCGGAAGGCTTCGCACGCAAGCCCGCTTCTTTGCGGCTTCGTTCTTCGCCTCTTCCAAGCAACCGCGATCTCTGCTTCTCGGAGGCGAAGAAGCGGCTAATTCGCGCACAGCTCAGTAGAGCGGCAGCGGAGCGCTCCGGAGCGCCGCTTCAAGCCGAAAGATGCCGGGAAGCGGCACTTTCCTCCGGATAGCTCCGGAGCCGCGCTTCTGCCTCTCTAGTCGTCTCTATCTTAGCGAAAAGCTTTCCCACTCCATTTGGCAAGGGGAGAGTGGACCTGCACTGCACACTAACCGCGGTTTGCAAAGAAAGAGGATTTGCTGCACATTCCAAGGACACGGCTCTTTCCGAGGCAATCTGCAACCTGCTGTCAGATGGAAGTGCTCTCTGCCCTCTCCTGCCCAGCTCTAGGTACTAGCGGGCACTTGCCAGCCTGGCCGAGGCAAACAACCTCGAGAGATGTCACAGAGCATAAGTGGAGCACAGATGCTCAAAAGCAGCAAAGCTGAAGAGCCTGGCTCAGCTTCACTAGCGTGCAATTGACTGACTGCGAAAAACAAAGCAGCAGAGCACCGGGCTTCTGGGCGCTGTGAAGGCAATTGCCCAAACCAGGCAGCTGCTCCTTCCCAAGCACAGGCAGCTGCCTATGTTCTTGCTTGTCGACAAACTCACCGCTGCCCTTCTTTTCAGCAGCTGCCACCGTCTTTCTGTGCATCTCGGAGCCTCTGGCGACGAGCAAGACTTGCCAAGGTGGGACGCATCAGGACCCAGTAAAAACCCAGGCAAGTTGTCCTGGAACGCTTTCCATTCGCTTGCCGAGAGTGAATTCAAGAGGCAGGAGAGCGGCAGCCACCGTCCTCCAGCAGTCGGAAGGCTTCGCACGCAAGCCCGCTTCTTTGCGGCTTCGCTCTTCGCCTCTTCCAAGCAACCGCGATCTCTGCCTCTCGGAGGCGAAGAAGCGGCTAATTCGCGCACAGCTCAGTAGAGCGGCAGCGCAGCGCTCCGGAGCGCCGCTTCAAGCCGAAAGACGCCGGGAAGCGGCACTTTCCTCCGGATAGCTCCGGAGCCGCGCTTCTGCCTCTCTAGTCGTCTCTATCTTAGCGAAAAGCTTTCCCACTCCATTTGGCAAGGGGAGAGTGGACCTGCACTGCACACTAACCGCGGTTTGCAAAGAAAGAGGATTTGCTGCACATTCCAAGGACACGGCTCTTTCCGAGGCAATCTGCAACCTGCTGTCAGATGGAAGTGCTCTCTGCCCTCTCCTGCCCAGCTCTAGCTACTAGCGGGCACTTGCCAGCCTGGCCGAGGCAAACAACCTCCAGAGATGTCACAGAGCATAAGTGGAGCACAGATGCTCAAAAGCAGCAAAGCTGAAGAGCCTGGCTCAGCTTCACTAGTGTGCAATTGACTGACTGCGAAAAACAAAGCAGCAGAGCACCGGGCTTCTGGGCGCTGTGAAGGCAATTGCCAAAACCAGGCAGCTGCTCCTTCCCAAGCACAGGCAGCTGCCTATGTTCTTGCTGGTCGACAAACTCACCGCTGCCCTTCTTTTCAGCAGCTGCCACCGTCTTCTGTGCATCTCGGAGCCTCTGGCGACGAGCAAGACTTGCCAAGGTGGGACGCATCAGGACCAAGTCAAAACCCAGGCAAGTTGTCCTGGAACGCTTTCCATTCGCTTGCCGAGAGTGAATTCAAGAGGCAGGAGAGCGGCAGCCACCGTCCTCCAGCAGTCGGAAGGCTTCGCACGCAAGCCCGCTTCTTTGCGGCTTCGCTCTTCGCCTCTTCCAAGCAACCGCGATCTCTGCCTCTCGGAGGCGAAGAAGCGGCTAATTCGCGCACAGCTCAGTAGAGCGGCAGCGCAGCGCTCCGGAGCGCCGCTTCAAGCCGAAAGACGCCGGGAAGCGGCACTTTCCTCCGGATAGCTCCGGAGCCGCGCTTCTGCCTCTCTAGTCGTCTCTATCTTAGCGAAAAGCTTTCCCACTCCATTTGGCAAGGGGAGAGTGGACCTGCACTGCACACTAACCGCGGTTTGCAAAGAACGAGGATTTGCTGCACATTCCAAGGACACGGCTCTTTCCGAGGCAATCTGCAACCTGCTGTCAGATGGAAGTGCTCTCTGCCCTCTCCTGCCCAGCTCTAGGTACTAGCGGGCACTTGCCAGCCTGGGCGAGGCAAACCACCTCGAGAGATGTCACAGAGCATAAGTGGAGCACAGATGCTCAAAAGCAACAAAGCTGAAGAGCCTGGCTCAGCTTCACTAGTGTGCAATTGACTGACTGCGAAAAACAAAGCAGCAGAGCACCGGGCTTCTGGGCGCTGTGAAGGCAATTGCCAAAACCAGGCAGCTGCTCCTTCCCAAGCACAGGCAGCTGCCTATGTTCTTGCTTGTCGACAAACTCACCGCTGCCCTTCTTTTCAGCAGCTGCCACCGTCTTCTGTGCATCTCGGAGCCTCTGGCGACGAGCAAGACTTGCCAAGGTGGGACGCATCAGGACCCAGTAAAAACCCAGGCAAGTTGTCCTGGAACGCTTTCCATTCGCTTGCCGAGAGTGAATTCAAGAGGCAGGAGAGCGGCAGCCACCGTCCTCCAGCAGTCGGAAGGCTTCGCACGCAAGCCCGCTTCTTTGCGGCTTCGTTCTTCGCCTCTTCCAAGCAACCGCGATCTCTGCCTCTCGGAGGCGAAGAAGCGGCTAATTCGCGCACAGCTCAGTAGAGCGGCAGCGGAGCGCTCCGGAGCGCCGCTTCAAGCCGAAAGACGCCGGGAAGCGGCACTTTCCTCCGGATAGCTCCGGAGCCGCGCTTCTGCCTCTCTAGTCGTCTCTATCTTAGCGAAAAGCTTTCCCACTCCATTTGGCAAGGGGAGAGTGGACCTGCACTGCACACTAACCGCGGTTTGCAAAGAAAGAGGATTTGCTGCACATTCCAAGGACACGGCTCTTTCCGAGGCAATCTGCAACCTGCTGTCAGATGGAAGTGCTCTCTGCCCTCTCCTGCCCAGCTCTAGGTACTAGCGGGCACTTGCCAGCCTGGGCGAGGCAAACCACCTCCAGAGATGTCACAGAGCATAAGTGGAGCACAGATGCTCAAAAGCAGCAAAGCTGAAGAGCCTGGCTCAGCTTCACTAGTGTGCAATTGACTGACTGCGAAAAACAAAGCAGCAGAGCACCGGGCTTCTGGGCGCTGTGAAGGCAATTGCCAAAACCAGGCAGCTGCTCCTTCCCAAGCACAGGCAGCTGCCTATGTTCTTGCTTGTCGACAAACTCACCGCTGCCCTTCTTTTCAGCAGCTGCCACCGTCTTCTGTGCATCTCGGAGCCTCTGGCGACGAGCAAGACTTGCCAAGGTGGGACGCATCAGGACCAAGTCAAAACCCAGGCAAGTTGTCCTGGAACGCTTTCCATTCGCTTGCCGAGAGTGAATTCAAGAGGCAGGAGAGCGGCAGCCACCGTCCTCCAGCAGTCGGAAGGCTTCGCACACAAGCCCGCTTCTTTGCGGCTTCGCTCTTCGCCTCTTCCAAGCAACCGCGATCTCTGCCTCTCGGAGGCGAAGAAGCGGCTAATTCGCGCACAGCTCAGTAGAGCGGCAGCGCAGCGCTCCGGAGCGCCGCTTCAAGCCGAAAGACGCCGGGAAGCGGCACTTTCCTCCGGATAGCTCCGGAGCCGCGCTTCTGCCTCTCTAGTCGTCTCTATCTTAGCGAAAAGCTTTCCCACTCCATTTGGCAAGGGGAGAGTGGACCTGCACTGCACACTAACCGCGGTTTGCAAAGAAAGAGGATTTGCTGCACATTCCAAGGACACGGCTCTTTCCGAGGCAATCTGCAACCTGCTGTCAGATGGAAGTGCTCTCTGCCCTCTCCTGCCCAGCTCTAGCTACTAGCGGGCACTTGCCAGCCTGGCCGAGGCAAACAACCTCCAGAGATGTCACAGAGCATAAGTGGAGCACAGATGCTCAAAAGCAGCAAAGCTGAAGAGCCTGGCTCAGCTTCACTAGTGTGCAATTGACTGACTGCGAAAAACAAAGCAGCAGAGCACCGGGCTTCTGGGCGCTGTGAAGGCAATTGCCAAAACCAGGCAGCTGCTCCTTCCCAAGCACAGGCAGCTGCCTATGTTCTTGCTGGTCGACAAACTCACCGCTGCCCTTCTTTTCAGCAGCTGCCACCGTCTTCTGTGCATCTCGGAGCCTCTGGCGACGAGCAAGACTTGCCAAGGTGGGACGCATCAGGACCAAGTCAAAACCCAGGCAAGTTGTCCTGGAACGCTTTCCATTCGCTTGCCGAGAGTGAATTCAAGAGGCAGGAGAGCGGCAGCCACCGTCCTCCAGCAGTCGGAAGGCTTCGCATGCAAGCCCGCTTCTTTGCGGCTTCGCTCTTCGCCTCTTCCAAGCAACCGCGATCTCTGCCTCTCGGAGGCAAAGAAGCGGCTAATTCGCGCACAGCTCAGTAGAGCGGCAGCGCAGCGCTCCGGAGCGCCGCTTCAAGCCGAAAGACGCCGGGAAGCGGCACTTTCCTCCGGATAGCTCCGGAGCCGCGCTTCTGCCTCTCTAGTCGTCTCTATCTTAGCGAAAAGCTTTCCCACTCCATTTGGCAAGGGGAGAGTGGACCTGCACTGCACACTAACCGCGGTTTGCAAAGAAAGAGGATTTGCTGCACATTCCAAGGACACGGCTCTTTCCGAGGCAATCTGCAACCTGCTGTCAGATGGAAGTGCTCTCTGCCCTCTCCTGCCCAGCTCTAGGTACTAGCGGGCACTTGCCAGCCTGGCCGAGGCAAACCACCTCGAGAGATGTCACAGAGCATAAGTGGAGCACAGATGCTCAAAAGCAGCAAAGCTGAAGAGCCTGGCTCAGCTTCACTAGTGTGCAATTGACTGACTGCGAAAAACAAAGCAGCAGAGCACCGGGCTTCTGGGCGCTGTGAAGGCAATTGCCAAAACCAGGCAGCTGCTCCTTCCCAAGCACAGGCAGCTGCCTATGTTCTTGCTGGTCGACAAACTCACCGCTGCCCTTCTTTTCAGCAGCTGCCACCGTCTTCTGTGCATCTCGGAGCCTCTGGCGACGAGCAAGACTTGCCAAGGTGGGACGCATCAGGACCAAGTCAAAACCCAGGCAAGTTTTCCTGGAACGCTTTCCATTCGCTTGCCGAGAGTGAATTCAAGAGGCAGGAGAGCGGCAGCCACCGTCCTCCAGCAGTCGGAAGGCTTCGCACGCAAGCCCGCTTCTTTGCGGCTTCGTTCTTCGCCTCTTCCAAGCAACCGCGATCTCTGCCTCTCGGAGGCGAAGAAGCGGCTAATTCGCGCACAGCTCAGTAGAGCGGCAGCGCAGCGCTCCGGAGCGCCGCTTCAAGCCGAAAGACGCCGGGAAGCGGCACTTTCCTCCGGATAGCTCCGGAGCCGCGCTTCTGCCTCTCTAGTCGTCTCTATCTTAGCGAAAAGCTTTCCCACTCCATTTGGCAAGGGGAGAGTGGACCTGCACTGCACACTAACCGCGGTTTGCAAAGAAAGAGGATTTGCTGCACATTCCAAGGACACGGCTCTTTCCGAGGCAATCTGCAACCTGCTGTCAGATGGAAGTGCTCTCTGCCCTCTCCTGCCCAGCTCTAGGTACTAGCGGGCACTTGCCAGCCTGGCCGAGGCAAACCACCTCGAGAGATGTCACAGAGCATAAGTGGAGCACAGATGCTCAAAAGCAACAAAGCTGAAGAGCCTGGCTCAGCTTCACTAGTGTGCAATTGACTGACTGCGGAAAACAAAGCAGCAGAGCACCGGGCTTCTGGGCGCTGTGAAGGCAATTGCCAAAACCAGGCAGCTGCTCCTTCCCAAGCACAGGCAGCTGCCTATCTTCTTGCTTGTCGACAAACTCACCGCTGCCCTTCTTTTCAGCAGCTGCCACCGTCTTTCTGTGCATCTCGGAGCCTCTGGCGACGAGCAAGACTTGCCAAGGTGGGACGCATCAGGACCAAGTCAAAACCCAGGCAAGTTGTCCTGGAACGCTTTCCATTCGCTTGCCGAGAGTGAATTCAAGAGGCAGGAGAGCGGCAGCCACTGTCCTCCAGCAGTCGGAAGGCTTCGCACGCAAGCCCGCTTCTTTGCGGCTTCGTTCTTCGCCTCTTCCAAGCAACCGCGATCTCTGCCTCTCGGAGGCGAAGAAGCGGCTAATTCGCGCACAGCTCAGTAGAGCGGCAGCGCAGCGCTCCGGAGCGCCGCTTCAAGCCGAAAGACGCCGGGAAGCGGCACTTTCCTCCGGATAGCTCCGGAGCCGCGCTTCTGCCTCTCTAGTCGTCTCTATCTTAGCGAAAAGCTTTCCCACTCCATTTGGCAAGGGGAGAGTGGACCTGCACTGCACACTAACCGCGGTTTGCAAAGAAAGAGGTTTTGCTGCACATTCCAAGGACACGGCTCTTTCCGAGGCAATCTGCAACCTGCTGTCAGATGGAAGTGCTCTCTGCCCTCTCCTGCCCAGCTCTAGGTACTAGCGGGCACTTGCCAGCCTGGGCGAGGCAAACAACCTCGAGAGATGTCACAGAGCATAAGTGGAGCACAGATGCTCAAAAGCAGCAAAGCTGAAGAGCCTGGCTCAGCTTCACTAGTTGCAATTGACTGACTGCGAAAAACAAAGCAGCAGAGCACCGGGCTTCTGGGCGCTGTGAAGGCAATTGCCAAAACCAGGCAGCTGCTCCTTCCCAAGCACAGGCAGCTGCCTATGTTCTTGCTTGTCGACAAACTCACCGCTGCCCTTCTTTTCAGCAGCTGCCACCGTCTTCTGTGCATCTCGGAGCCTCTGGCGACGAGCAAGACTTGCCAAGGTGGGAGGCATCAAGACCCAGTAAAAACCCAGGCAAGTTGTCCTGGAACGCTTTCCATTCGCTTGCCGAGAGTGAATTCAAGAGGCAGGAGAGCGGCAGCCACCGTCCTCCAGCAGTCGGAAGGCTTCGCACACAAGCCCGCTTCTTTGCGGCTTCGCTCTTCGCCTCTTCCAAGCAACCGCGATCTCTGCCTCTCGGAGGCGAAGAAGCGGCTAATTCGCGCACAGCTCAGTAGAGCGGCAGCGCAGCGCTCCGGAGCGCCGCTTCAAGCCGAAAGACGCCGGGAAGCGGCACTTTCCTCCGGATAGCTCCGGAGCCGCGCTTCTGCCTCTCTAGTCGTCTCTATCTTAGCGAAAAGCTTTCCCACTCCATTTGGCAAGGGGAGAGTGGACCTGCACTGCACACTAACCGCGGTTTGCAAAGAAAGAGGATTTGCTGCACATTCCAAGGACACGGCTCTTTCCGAGGCAATCTGCAACCTGCTGTCAGATGGAAGTGCTCTCTGCCCTCTCCTGCCCAGCTCTAGGTACTAGCGGGCACTTGCCAGCCTGGCCGAGGCAAACAACCTCGAGAGATGTCACAGAGCATAAGTGGAGCACAGATGCTCAAAAGCAGCAAAGCTGAAGAGCCTGGCTCAGCTTCACTAGTGTGCAATTGACTGACTGCGAAAAACAAAGCAGCAGAGCACCGGGCTTCTGGGCGCTGTGAAGGCAATTGCCAAAACCAGGCAGCTGCTCCTTCCCAAGCACAGGCAGCTGCCTATGTTCTTGCTTGTCGACAAACTCACCGCTGCCCTTCTTTTCAGCAGCTGCCACCGTCTTCTGTGCATCTCGGAGCCTCTGGCGACGAGCAAGACTTGCCAAGGTGGGACGCATCAGGACCAAGTCAAAACCCAGGCAAGTTTTCCTGGAACGCTTTCCATTCGCTTGCCGAGAGTGAATTCAAGAGGCAGGAGAGCGGCAGCCACCGTCCTCCAGCAGTCGGAAGGCTTCGCACACAAGCCCGCTTCTTTGCGGCTTCGCTCTTCGCCTCTTCCAAGCAACCGCGATCTCTGCCTCTCGGAGGCGAAGAAGCGGCTAATTCGCGCACAGCTCAGTAGAGCGGCAGCGCAGCGCTCCGGAGCGCCGCTTCAAGCCGAAAGACGCCGGGAAGCGGCACTTTCCTCCGGATAGCTCCGGAGCCGCGCTTCTGCCTCTCTAGTCGTCTCTATCTTAGCGAAAAGCTTTCCCACTCCATTTGGCAAGGGGAGAGTGGACCTGCACTGCACACTAACCGCGGTTTGCAAAGAAAGAGGATTTGCTGCACATTCCAAGGACACGGCTCTTTCCGAGGCAATCTGCAACCTGCTGTCAGATGGAAGTGCTCTCTGCCCTCTCCTGCCCAGCTCTAGGTACTAGCGGGCACTTGCCAGCCTGGGCGAGGCAAACAACCTCGAGAGATGTCACAGAGCATAAGTGGAGCACAGATGCTCAAAAGCAGCAAAGCTGAAGAGCCTGGCTCAGCTTCACTAGTGTGCAATTGACTGACTGCGAAAAACAAAGCAGCAGAGCACCGGGCTTCTGGGCGCTGTGAAGGCAATTGCCAAAACCAGGCAGCTGCTCCTTCCCAAGCACAGGCAGCTGCCTATGTTCTTGCTTGTCGACAAACTCACCGCTGCCCTTCTTTTCAGCAGCTGCCACCGTCTTCTGTGCATCTCGGAGCCTCTGGCGACGAGCAAGACTTGCCAAGGTGGGACGCATCAGGACCAAGTCAAAACCCAGGCAAGTTGTCCTGGAACGCTTTCCATTCGCTTGCCGAGAGTGAATTCAAGAGGCAGGAGAGCGGCAGCCACCGTCCTCCAGCAGTCGGAAGGCTTCGCACGCAAGCCCGCTTCTTTGCGGCTTCGTTCTTCGCCTCTTCCAAGCAACCGCGATCTCTGCCTCTCGGAGGCGAAGAAGAGGCTAATTCGCGCACAGCTCAGTAGAGCGGCAGCGCAGCGCTCCGGAGCGCCGCTTCAAGCCGAAAGATGCCGGGAAGCGGCACTTTCCTCCGGATAGCTCCGGAGCCGCGCTTCTGCCTCTCTAGTCGTCTCTATCTTAGCGAAAAGCTTTCCCACTCCATTTGGCAAGGGGAGAGTGGACCTGCACTGCACACTAACCGCGGTTTGCAAAGAAAGAGGATTTGCTGCACATTCCAAGGACACGGCTCTTTCCGAGGCAATCTGCAACCTGCTGTCAGATGGAAGTGCTCTCTGCCCTCTCCTGCCCAGCTCTAGGTACTAGCGGGCACTTGCCAGCCTGGGCGAGGCAAACCACCTCGAGAGATGTCACAGAGCATAAGTGGAGCACAGATGCTCAAAAGCAGCAAAGCTGAAGAGCCTGGCTCAGCTTCACTAGTGTGCAATTGACTGACTGCGAAAAACAAAGCAGCAGAGCACCGGGCTTCTGGGCGCTGTGAAGGCAATTGCCAAAACCAGGCAGCTGCTCCTTCCCAAGCACAGGCAGCTGCCTATGTTCTTGCTTGTCGACAAACTCACCGCTGCCCTTCTTTTCAGCAGCTGCCACCGTCTTTCTGTGCATCTCGGAGCCTCTGGCGACGAGCAAGACTTGCCAAGGTGGGACGCATCAGGACCAAGTAAAAACCCAGGCAAGTTGTCCTGGAACGCTTTCCATTCGCTTGCCGAGAGTGAATTCAAGAGGCAGGAGAGCGGCAGCCACCGTCCTCCAGCAGTCGGAAGGCTTCGCACGCAAGCCCGCTTCTTTGCGGCTTCGTTCTTCGCCTCTTCCAAGCAACCGCGATCTCTGCCTCTCGGAGGCGAAGAAGCGGCTAATTCGCGCACAGCTCAGTAGAGCGGCAGCGCAGCGCTCCGGAGCGCCGCTTCAAGCCGAAAGACGCCGGGAAGCGGCACTTTCCTCCGGATAGCTCCGGAGCCGCGCTTCTGCCTCTCTAGTCGTCTCTATCTTAGCGAAAAGCTTTCCCACTCCATTTGGCAAGGGGAGAGTGGACCTGCACTGCACACTAACCGCGGTTTGCAAAGAAAGAGGATTTGCTGCACATTCCAAGGACATGGCTCTTTCCGAGGCAATCTGCAACCTGCTGTCAGATGGAAGTGCTCTCTGCCCTCTCCTGCCCAGCTCTAGGTACTAGCGGGCACTTGCCAGCCTGGCCGAGGCAAACAACCTCGAGAGATGTCACAGAGCATAAGTGGAGCACAGATGCTCAAAAGCAGCAAAGCTGAAGAGCCTGGCTCAGCTTCACTAGTGTGCAATTGACTGACTGCGAAAAACAAAGCAGCAGAGCACCGGGCTTCTGGGCGCTGTGAAGGCAATTGCCAAAACCAGGCAGCTGCTCCTTCCCAAGCACAGGCAGCTGCCTATGTTCTTGCTTGTCGACAAACTCACCGCTGCCCTTCTTTTCAGCAGCTGCCACCGTCTTCTGTGCATCTCGGAGCCTCTGGCGACGAGCAAGACTTGCCAAGGTGGGAGGCATCAGGACCAAGTCAAAACCCAGGCAAGTTGTCCTGGAACGCTTTCCATTCGCTTGCCGAGAGTGAATTCAAGAGGCAGGAGAGCGGCAGCCACCGTCCTCCAGCAGTCGGAAGGCTTCGCACACAAGCCCGCTTCTTTGCGGCTTCGCTCTTCGCCTCTTCCAAGCAACCGCGATCTCTGCCTCTCGGAGGCGAAGAAGCGGCTAATTCGCGCACAGCTCAGTAGAGCGGCAGCGCAGCGCTCCGGAGCGCCGCTTCAAGCCGAAAGACGCCGGGAAGCGGCACTTTCCTCCGGATAGCTCCGGAGCCGCGCTTCTGCCTCTCTAGTCGTCTCTATCTTAGCGAAAAGCTTTCCCACTCCATTTGGCAAGGGGAGAGTGGACCTGCACTGCACACTAACCGCGGTTTGCAAAGAAAGAGGATTTGCTGCACATTCCAAGGACACGGCTCTTTCCGAGGCAATCTGCAACCTGCTGTCAGATGGAAGTGCTCTCTGCCCTCTCCTGCCCAGCTCTAGGTACTAGCGGGCACTTGCCAGCCTGGGCGAGGCAAACCACCTCGAGAGATGTCACAGAGCATAAGTGGAGCACAGATGCTCAAAAGCAGCAAAGCTGAAGAGCCTGGCTCAGCTTCACTAGTGTGCAATTGACTGACTGCGAAAAACAAAGCAGCAGAGCACCGGGCTTCTGGGCGCTGTGAAGGCAATTGCCAAAACCAGGCAGCTGCTCCTTCCCAAGCACAGGCAGCTGCCTATGTTCTTGCTTGTCGACAAACTCACCGCTGCCCTTCTTTTCAGCAGCTGCCACCGTCTTCTGTGCATCTCGGAGCCTCTGGCGACGAGCAAGACTTGCCAAGGTGGGACGCATCAGGACCAAGTCAAAACCCAGGCAAGTTGTCCTGGAACGCTTTCCATTCGCTTGCCGAGAGTGAATTCAAGAGGCAGGAGAGCGGCAGCCACCGTCCTCCAACAGTCGGAAGGCTTCGCACACAAGCCCGCTTCTTTGCGGCTTCGCTCTTCGCCTCTTCCAAGCAACCGCGATCTCTGCCTCTCGGAGGCGAAGAAGCGGCTAATTCGCGCACAGCTCAGTAGAGCGGCAGCGCAGCGCTCCGGAGCGCCGCTTCAAGCCGAAAGACGCCGGGAAGCGGCACTTTCCTCCGGATAGCTCCGGAGCCGCGCTTCTGCCTCTCTAGTCGTCTCTATCTTAGCGAAAAGCTTTCCCACTCCATTTGGCAAGGGGAGAGTGGACCTGCACTGCACACTAACCGCGGTTTGCAAAGAAAGAGGATTTGCTGCACATTCCAAGGACACGGCTCTTTCCGAGGCAATCTGCAACCTGCTGTCAGATGGAAGTGCTCTCTGCCCTCTCCTGCCCAGCTCTAGGTACTAGCGGGCACTTGCCAGCCTGGGCGAGGCAAACCACCTCGAGAGATGTCACAGAGCATAAGTGGAGCACAGATGCTCAAAAGCAGCAAAGCTGAAGAGCCTGGCTCAGCTTCACTAGTGTGCAATTGACTGACTGCGAAAAACAAAGCAGCAGAGCACCGGGCTTCTGGGCGCTGTGAAGGCAATTGCCAAAACCAGGCAGCTGCTCCTTCCCAAGCACAGGCAGCTGCCTATGTTCTTGCTTGTCGACAAACTCACCGTTGCCCTTCTTTTCAGCAGCTGCCACCGTCTTCTGTGCATCTCGGAGCCTCTGGCGACGAGCAAGACTTGCCAAGGTGGGAGGCATCAGGACCCAGTAAAAACCCAGGCAAGTTGTCCTGGAACGCTTTCCATTCGCTTGCCGAGAGTGAATTCAAGAGGCAGGAGAGCGGCAGCCACCGTCCTCCAGCAGTCGGAAGGCTTCGCACACAAGCCCGCTTCTTTGCGGCTTCGCTCTTCGCCTCTTCCAAGCAACCGCGATCTCTGCCTCTCGGAGGCGAAGAAGCGGCTAATTCGCGCACAGCTCAGTAGAGCGGCAGCGCAGCGCTCCGGAGCGCCGCTTCAAGCCGAAAGACGCCGGGAAGCGGCACTTTCCTCCGGATAGCTCCGGAGCCGCGCTTCTGCCTCTCTAGTCGTCTCTATCTTAGCGAAAAGCTTTCCCACTCCATTTGGCAAGGGGAGAGTGGACCTGCACTGCACACTAACCGCGGTTTGCAAAGAAAGAGGATTTGCTGCACATTCCAAGGACACGGCTCTTTCCGAGGCAATCTGCAACCTGCTGTCAGATGGAAGTGCTCTCTGCCCTCTCCTGCCCAGCTCTAGGTACTAGCGGGCACTTGCCAGCCTGGCCGAGGCAAACCACCTCGAGAGATGTCACAGAGCATAAGTGGAGCACAGATGCTCAAAAGCAGCAAAGCTGAAGAGCCTGGCTCAGCTTCACTAGTGTGCAATTGACTGACTGCGAAAAACAAAGCAGCAGAGCACCGGGCTTCTGGGCGCTGTGAAGGCAATTGCCAAAACCAGGCAGCTGCTCCTTCCCAAGCACAGGCAGCTGCCTATGTTCTTGCTTGTCGACAAACTCACCGCTGCCCTTCTTTTCAGCAGCTGCCACCGTCTTCTGTGCATCTCGGAGCCTCTGGCGACGAGCAAGACTTGCCAAGGTGGGACGCATCAGGACCAAGTCAAAACCCAGGCAAGTTGTCCTGGAACGCTTTCCATTCACTTGCCGAGAGTGAATTCAAGAGGCAGGAGAGCGGCAGCCACCGTCCTCCAGCAGTCGGAAGGCTTCGCACACAAGCCCGCTTCTTTGCGGCTTCGCTCTTCGCCTCTTCCAAGCAACCGCGATCTCTGCCTCTCGGAGGCGAAGAAGCGGCTAATTCGCGCACAGCTCAGTAGAGCGGCAGCGCAGCGCTCCGGAGCGCCGCTTCAAGTCGAAAGACGCCGGGAAGCGGCACTTTCCTCCGGATAGCTCCGGAGCCGCGCTTCTGCCTCTCTAGTCGTCTCTATCTTAGCGAAAAGCTTTCCCATTCCATTTGGCAAGGGGAGAGTGGACCTGCACTGCACACTAACCGCGGTTTGCAAAGAAAGAGGATTTGCTGCACATTCCAAGGACACGGCTCTTTCCGAGGCAATCTGCAACCTGCTGTCAGATGGAAGTGCTCTCTGCCCTCTCCTGCCCAGCTCTAGCTACTAGCGGGCACTTGCCAGCCTGGCCGAGGCAAACAACCTCGAGAGATGTCACAGAGCATAAGTGGAGCACAGACGCTCAAAAGCAGCAAAGCTGAAGAGCCTGGCTCAGCTTCACTAGTGTGCAATTGACTGACTGCGAAAAACAAAGCAGCAGAGCACCGGGCTTCTGGGCGCTGTGAAGGCAATTGCCAAAACCAGGCAGCTGCTCCTTCCCAAGCACAGGCAGCTGCCTATGTTCTTGCTTGTCGACAAACTCACCGCTGCCCTTCTTTTCAGCAGCTGCCACCGTCTTCTGTGCATCTCGCAGCCTCTGGCGACGAGCAAGACTTGCCAAGGTGGGACGCATCAGGACCAAGTCAAAACCCAGGCAAGTTGTCCTGGAACGCTTTCCATTCGCTTGCCGAGAGTGAATTCAAGAGGCAGGAGAGCGGCAGCCACCGTCCTCCAGCAGTCGGAAGGCTTCGCACACAAGCCCGCTTCTTTGCGGCTTCGCTCTTCGCCTCTTCCAAGCAACCGCGATCTCTGCCTCTCGGAGGCGAAGAAGCGGCTAATTCGCGCACAGCTCAGTAGAGCGGCAGCGCAGCGCTCCGGAGCGCCGCTTCAAGCCGAAAGACGCCGGGAAGCGGCACTTTCCTCCGGATAGCTCCGGAGCCGCGCTTCTGCCTCTCTAGTTGTCTCTATCTTAGCGAAAAGCTTTCCCACTCCATTTGGCAAGGGGAGAGTGGACCTGCACTGCACACTAACCGCGGTTTGCAAAGAAAGAGGATTTGCTGCACATTCCAAGGACACGGCTCTTTCCGAGGCAATCTGCAACCTGCTGTCAGATGGAAGTGCTCTCTGCCCTCTCCTGCCCAGCTCTAGGTACTAGCGGGCACTTGCCAGCCTGGCCGAGGCAAACCACCTCGAGAGATGTCACAGAGCATAAGTGGAGCACAGATGCTCAAGCAGCAAAGCTGAAGAGCCTGGCTCAGCTTGACTAGTGTGCAATTGACTGACTGCGAAAAACAAAGCAGCAGAGCACCGGGCTTCTGGGCGCTGTGAAGGCAATTGCCAAAACCAGGCAGCTGCTCCTTCCCAAGCACAGGCAGCTGCCTATGTTCTTGCTTGTCGACAAACTCACCGCTGCCCTTCTTTTCAGCAGCTGCCACCGTCTTCTGTGCATCTCGGAGCCTCTGGCGACGAGCAAGACTTGCCAAGGTGGGAGGCATCAGGACCAAGTCAAAACCCAGGCAAGTTGTCCTGGAACGCTTTCCATTCGCTTGCCGAGAGTGAATTCAAGAGGCAGGAGAGCGGCAGCCACCGTCCTCCAGCAGTCGGAAGGCTTCGCACACAAGCCCGCTTCTTTGCGGCTTCGCTCTTCGCCTCTTCCAAGCAACCGCGATCTCTGCCTCTCGGAGGCGAAGAAGCGGCTAATTCGCGCACAGCTCAGTAGAGCGGCAGCGCAGCGCTCCGGAGCGCCGCTTCAAGCCGAAAGACGCCGGGAAGTGGCACTTTCCTCCGGATAGCTCCGGAGCCGCGCTTCTGCCTCTCTAGTCGTCTCTATCTTAGCGAAAAGCTTTCCCACTCCATTTGGCAAGGGGAGAGTGGACCTGCACTGCACACTAACCGCGGTTTGCAAAGAAAGAGGATTTGCTGCACATTCCAAGGACACGGCTCTTTCCGAGGCAATCTGCAACCTGCTGTCAGATGGAAGTGCTCTCTGCCCTCTCCTGCCCAGCTCTAGGTACTAGCGGGCACTTGCCAGCCTGGCCGAGGCAAACCACCTCGAGAGATGTCACAGAGCATAAGTGGAGCACAGATGCTCAAAAGCAGCAAAGCTGAAGAGCCTGGCTCAGCTTGACTAGTGTGCAATTGACTGACTGCGAAAAACAAAGCAGCAGAGCACCGGGCTTCTGGGCGCTGTGAAGGCAATTGCCAAAACCAGGCAGCTGCTCCTTCCCAAGCACAGGCAGCTGCCTATGTTCTTGCTTGTCGACAAACTCACCGCTGCCCTTCTTTTCAGCAGCTGCCACCGTCTTTCTGTGCATCTCGGAGCCTCTGGCGACGAGCAAGACTTGCCAAGGTGGGACGCATCAGGACCAAGTCAAAACCCAGGCAAGTTGTCCTGGAACGCTTTCCATTCGCTTGCCGAGAGTGAATTCAAGAGGCAGGAGAGCGGCAGCCACCGTCCTCCAGCAGTCGGAAGGCTTCGCACACAAGCCCGCTTCTTTGCGGCTACGCTCTTCGCCTCTTCCAAGCAACCGCGATCTCTGCCTCTCGGAGGCGAAGAAGCGGCTAATTCGCGCACAGCTCAGTAGAGCGGCAGCGCAGCGCTCCGGAGCGCCGCTTCAAGCCGAAAGACGCCGGGAAGTGGCACTTTCCTCCGGATAGCTCCGGAGCCGCGCTTCTGCCTCTCTAGTCGTCTCTATCTTAGCGAAAAGCTTTCCCACTCCATTTGGCAAGGGGAGAGTGGACCTGCACTGCACACTAACCGCGGTTTGCAAAGAAAGAGGATTTGCTGCACATTCCAAGGACACGGCTCTTTCCGAGGCAATCTGCAACCTGCTGTCAGATGGAAGTGCTCTCTGCCCTCTCCTGCCCAGCTCTAGGTACTAGCGGGCACTTGCCAGCCTGGCCGAGGCAAACCACCTCGAGAGATGTCACAGAGCATAAGTGGAGCGCAGATGCTCAAAAGCAGCAAAGCTGAAGAGCCTGGCTCAGCTTCACTAGTGTGCAATTGACTGACTGCGAAAAACAAAGCAGCAGAGCACCGGGCTTCTGGGCGCTGTGAAGGCAATTGCCAAAACCAGGCAGCTGCTCCTTCCCAAGCACAGGCAGCTGCCTATGTTCTTGCTTGTCGACAAACTCACCGCTGCCCTTCTTTTCAGCAGCTGCCACCGTCTTTCTGTGCATCTCGGAGCCTCTGGCGACGAGCAAGACTTGCCAAGGTGGGACGCATCAGGACCAAGTCAAAACCCAGGCAAGTTGTCCTGGAACGCTTTCCATTCGCTTGCCGAGAGTGAATTCAAGAGGCAGGAGAGCGGCAGCCACCGTCCTCCAGCAGTCGGAAGGCTTCGCACACAAGCCCGCTTCTTTGCGGCTTCGTTCTTCGCCTCTTCCAAGCAACCGCGATCTCTGCCTCTCGGAGGCGAAGAAGAGGCTAATTCGCGCACAGCTCAGTAGAGCGGCAGCGCAGCGCTCCGGAGCGCTGCTTCAAGCCGAAAGACGCCGGGAAGCGGCACTTTCCTCCGGATAGCTCCGGAGCCGCGCTTCTGCCTCTCTAGTCGTCTCTATCTTAGCGAAAAGCTTTCCCACTCCATTTGGCAAGGGGAGAGTGGACCTGCACTGCACACTAACCGCGGTTTGCAAAGAAAGAGGATTTGCTGCACATTCCAAGGACACGGCTCTTTCCGAGGCAATCTGCAACCTGCTGTCAGATGGAAGTGCTCTCTGCCCTCTCCTGCCCAGCTCTAGGTACTAGCGGGCACTTTCCAGCCTGGGCGAGGCAAACAACCTCCAGAGATGTCACAGAGCATAAGTGGAGCACAGATGCTCAAAAGCAGCAAAGCTGAAGAGCCTGGCTCAGCTTCACTAGTGTGCAATTGACTGACTGCGAAAAACAAAGCAGCAGAGCACCGGGCTTCTGGGCGCTGTGAAGGCAATTGCCAAAACCAGGCAGCTGCTCCTTGCCAAGCACAGGCAGCTGCCTATGTTCTTGCTTGTCGACAAACTCACCGCTGCCCTTCTTTTCAGCAGCTGCCACCGTCTTCTGTGCATCTCGGAGCCTCTGGCGACGAGCAAGACTTGCCAAGGTGGGACGCATCAGGACCAAGTCAAAACCCAGGCAAGTTGTCCTGGAACGCTTTCCATTCGCTTGCCGAGAGTGAATTCAAGAGGCAGGAGAGCGGCAGCCACCGTCCTCCAGCAGTCGGAAGGCTTCGCACACAAGCCCGCTTCTTTGCGGCTTCGCTCTTCGCCTCTTCCAAGCAACCGCGATCTCTGCCTCTCGGAGGCGAAGAAGCGGCTAATTCGCGCACAGCTCAGTAGAGCGGCAGCGCAGCGCTCCGGAGCGCCGCTTCAAGTCGAAAGACGCCGGGAAGCGGCACTTTCCTCCGGATAGCTCCGGAGCCGCGCTTCTGCCTCTCTAGTCGTCTCTATCTTAGCGAAAAGCTTTCCCACTCCATTTGGCAAGGGGAGAGTGGACCTGCACTGCACACTAACCGCGGTTTGCAAAGAAAGAGGATTTGCTGCACATTCCAAGGACACGGCTCTTTCCGAGGCAATCTGCAACCTGCTGTCAGATGGAAGTGCTCTCTGCCCTCTCCTGCCCAGCTCTAGGTACTAGCGGGCACTTGCCAGCCTGGCCGAGGCAAACAACCTCGAGAGATGTCACAGAGCATAAGTGGAGCACAGATGCTCAAAAGCAGCAAAGCTGAAGAGCCTGGCTCAGCTTCACTAGTGTGCAATTGACTGACTGCGAAAAACAAAGCAGCAGAGCACCGGGCTTCTGGGCGCTGTGAAGGCAATTGCCAAAACCAGGCAGCTGCTCCTTCCCAAGCACAGGCAGCTGCCTATGTTCTTGCTTGTCGACAAACTCACCGCTGCCCTTCTTTTCAGCAGCTGCCACCGTCTTTCTGTGCATCTCGGAGCCTCTGGCGACGAGCAAGACTTGCCAAGGTGGGACGCATCAGGACCAAGTCAAAACCCAGGCAAGTTGTCCTGGAACGCTTTCCATTCGCTTGCCGAGAGTGAATTCAAGAGGCAGGAGAGCGGCAGCCACCGTCCTCCAGCAGTCGGAAGGCTTCGCACGCAAGCCCGCTTCTTTGCGGCTTCGCTCTTCGCCTCTTCCAAGCAACCGCGATCTCTGCCTCTCGGAGGCGAAGAAGCGGCTAATTCGCGCACAGCTCAGTAGAGCGGCAGCGCAGCGCTCCGGAGCGCCGCTTCAAGCCGAAAGACGCCGGGAAGTGGCACTTTCCTCCGGATAGCTCCGGAGCCGCGCTTCTGCCTCTCTAGTCGTCTCTATCTTAGCGAAAAGCTTTCCCACTCCATTTGGCAAGGGGAGAGTGGACCTGCACTGCACACTAACCGCGGTTTGCAAAGAAAGAGGATTTGCTGCACATTCCAAGGACACGGCTCTTTCCGAGGCAATCTGCAACCTGCTGTCAGATGGAAGTGCTCTCTGCCCTCTCCTGCCCAGCTCTAGGTACTAGCGGGCACTTGCCAGCCTGGCCGAGGCAAACCACCTCGAGAGATGTCACAGAGCATAAGTGGAGTGCAGATGCTCAAAAGCAGCAAAGCTGAAGAGCCTGGCTCAGCTTCACTAGTGTGCAATTGACTGACTGCGAAAAACAAAGCAGCAGAGCACCGGGCTTCTGGGCGCTGTGAAGGCAATTGCCAAAACCAGGCAGCTGCTCCTTCCCAAGCACAGGCAGCTGCCTATGTTCTTGCTTGTCGACAAACTCACCGCTGCCCTTCTTTTCAGCAGCTGCCACCGTCTTTCTGTGCATCTCGGAGCCTCTGGCGACGAGCAAGACTTGCCAAGGTGGGACGCATCAGGACCAAGTCAAAACGCAGGCAAGTTGTCCTGGAACGCTTTCCATTCGCTTGCCGAGAGTGAATTCAAGAGGCAGGAGAGCGGCAGCCACCGTCCTCCAGCAGTCGGAAGGCTTCGCACACAAGCCCGCTTCTTTGCGGCTTCGTTCTTCGCCTCTTCCAAGCAACCGCGATCTCTGCCTCTCGGAGGCGAAGAAGCGGCTAATTCGCGCACAGCTCAGTAGAGCGGCAGCGCAGCGCTCCGGAGCGCCGCTTCAAGCCGAAAGACGCCGGGAAGCGGCACTTTCCTCCGGATAGCTCCGGAGCCGCGCTTCTGCCTCTCTAGTCGTCTCTATCTTAGCGAAAAGCTTTCCCACTCCATTTGGCAAGGGGAGAGTGGACCTGCACTGCACACTAACCGCGGTTTGCAAAGAAAGAGGATTTGCTGCACATTCCAAGGACACGGCTCTTTCCGAGGCAATCTGCAACCTGCTGTCAGATGGAAGTGCTCTCTGCCCTCTCCTGCCCAGCTCTAGGTACTAGCGGGCACTTTCCAGCCTGGGCGAGGCAAACAACCTCGAGAGATGTCACAGAGCATAAGTGGAGCACAGATGCTCAAAAGCAGCAAAGCTGAAGAGCCTGGCTCAGCTTGACTAGTGTGCAATTGACTGACTGCGAAAAACAAAGCAGCAGAGCACCGGGCTTCTGGGCGCTGTGAAGGCAATTGCCAAAACCAGGCAGCTGCTCCTTCCCAAGCACAGGCAGCTGCCTATGTTCTTGCTTGTCGACAAACTCACCGCTGCCCTTCTTTTCAGCAGCTGCCACCGTCTTTCTGTGCATCTCGGAGCCTCTGGCGACGAGCAAGACTTGCCAAGGTGGGACGCATCAGGACCCAGTAAAAACCCAGGCAAGTTGTCCTGGAACGCTTTCCATTCGCTTGCCGAGAGTGAATTCAAGAGGCAGGAGAGCGGCAGCCACCGTCCTCCAGCAGTCGGAAGGCTTCGCACACAAGCCCGCTTCTTTGCGGCTTCGTTCTTCGCCTCTTCCAAGCAACCGCGATCTCTGCCTCTCGGAGGCGAAGAAGCGGCTAATTCGCGCACAGCTCAGTAGAGCGGCAGCGCAGCGCTCCGGAGCGCCGCTTCAAGCCGAAAGACGCCGGGAAGCGGCACTTTCCTCCGGATAGCTCCGGAGCCGCGCTTCTGCCTCTCTAGTCGTCTCTATCTTAGCGAAAAGCTTTCCCACTCCATTTGGCAAGGGGAGAGTGGACCTGCACTGCACACTAACCGCGGTTTGCAAAGAAAGAGGATTTGCTGCACATTCCAAGGACACGGCTCTTTCCGAGGCAATCTGCAACCTGCTGTCAGATGGAAGTGCTCTCTGCCCTCTCCTGCCCAGCTCTAGCTACTAGCGGGCACTTGCCAGCCTGGGCGAGGCAAACCACCTCGAGAGATGTCACAGAGCATAAGTGGAGCACAGATGCTCAAAAGCAGCAAAGCTGAAGAGCCTGGCTCAGCTTGACTAGTGTGCAATTGACTGACTGCGGAAAACAAAGCAGCAGAGCACCGGGCTTCTGGGCGCTGTGAAGGCAATTGCCAAAACCAGGCAGCTGCTCCTTCCCAAGCACAGGCAGCTGCCTATGTTCTTGCTTGTCGACAAACTCACCGCTGCCCTTCTTTTCAGCAGCTGCCACCGTCTTTCTGTGCATCTCGGAGCCTCTGGCGACGAGCAAGACTTGCCAAGGTGGGACGCATCAGGACCAAGTCAAAACCCAGGCAAGTTTTCCTGGAACGCTTTCCATTCGCTTGCCGAGAGTGAATTCAAGAGGCAGGAGAGCGGCAGCCACCGTCCTCCAGCAGTCGGAAGGCTTCGCACGCAAGCCCGCTTCTTTGCGGCTTCGCTCTTCGCCTCTTCCAAGCAACCGCGATCTCTGCCTCTCGGAGGCGAAGAAGCGGCTAATTCGCGCACAGCTCAGTAGAGCGGCAGCGGAGCGCTCCGGAGCGCCGCTTCAAGTCGAAAGACGCCGGGAAGCGGCACTTTCCTCCGGATAGCTCCGGAGCCGCGCTTCTGCCTCTCTAGTCGTCTCTATCTTAGCGAAAAGCTTTCCCACTCCATTTGGCAAGGGGAGAGTGGACCTGCACTGCACACTAACCGCGGTTTGCAAAGAAAGAGGATTTGCTGCACATTCCAAGGACACGGCTCTTTCCGAGGCAATCTGCAACCTGCTGTCAGATGGAAGTGCTCTCTGCCCTCTCCTGCCCAGCCCTAGGTACTAGTGGGCACTTGCCAGCCTGGGCGAGGCAAACCACCTCGAGAGATGTCACAGAGCATAAGTGGAGCACAGATGCTCAAAAGCAGCAAAGCTGAAGAGCCTGGCTCAGCTTCACTAGTGTGCAATTGACTGACTGCGAAAAACAAAGCAGCAGAGCACCGGGCTTCTGGGCGCTGTGAAGGCAATTGCCAAAACCAGGCAGCTGCTCCTTCCCAAGCACAGGCAGCTGCCTATGTTCTTGCTTGTCGACAAACTCACCGCTGCCCTTCTTTTCAGCAGCTGCCACCGTCTTTCTGTGCATCTCGGAGCCTCTGGCGACGAGCAAGACTTGCCAAGGTGGGACGCATCAGGACCAAGTCAAAACCCAGGCAAGTTGTCCTGGAACGCTTTCCATTCGCTTGCCGAGAGTGAATTCAAGAGGCAGGAGAGCGGCAGCCACCGTCCTCCAGCAGTCGGAAGGCTTCGCACGCAAGCCCGCTTCTTTGCGGCTTCGCTCTTCGCCTCTTCCAAGCAACCGCGATCTCTGCCTCTCGGAGGCGAAGAAGCGGCTAATTCGCGCACAGCTCAGTAGAGCGGCAGCGCAGCGCTCCGGAGCGCCGCTTCAAGCCGAAAGACGCCGGGAAGCGGCACTTTCCTCCGGATAGCTCCGGAGCCGCGCTTCTGCCTCTCTAGTCGTCTCTATCTTAGCGAAAAGCTTTCCCACTCCATTTGGCAAGGGGAGAGTGGACCTGCACTGCACACTAACCGCGGTTTGCAAAGAAAGAGGATTTGCTGCACATTCCAAGGACACGGCTCTTTCCGAGGCAATCTGCAACCTGCTGTCAGATGGAAGTGCTCTCTGCCCTCTCCTGCCCAGCTCTAGGTACTAGCGGGCACTTGCCAGCCTGGCCGAGGCAAACCACCTCGAGAGATGTCACAGAGCATAAGTGGAGCACAGATGCTCAAAAGCAGCAAAGCTGAAGAGCCTGGCTCAGCTTCACTAGTGTGCAATTGACTGACTGCGAAAAACAAAGCAGCAGAGCACCGGGCTTCTGGGCGCTGTGAAGGCAATTGCCAAAACCAGGCAGCTGCTCCTTCCCAAGCACAGGCAGCTGCCTATGTTCTTGCTTGTCGACAAACTCACCGCTGCCCTTCTTTTCAGCAGCTGCCACCGTCTTCTGTGCATCTCGGAGCCTCTGGCGACGAGCAAGACTTGCCAAGGTGGGACGCATCAGGACCAAGTCAAAACCCAGGCAAGTTGTCCTGGAACGCTTTCCATTCGCTTGCCGAGAGTGAATTCAAGAGGCAGGAGAGCGGCAGCCACCGTCCTCCAGCAGTCGGAAGGCTTCGCACGCAAGCCCGCTTCTTTGCGGCTTCGTTCTTCGCCTCTTCCAAGCAACCGCGATCTCTGCCTCTCGGAGGCGAAGAAGCGGCTAATTCGCGCACAGCTCAGTAGAGCGGCAGCGCAGCGCTCCGGAGCGCCGCTTCAAGCCGAAAGACGCCGGGAAGCGGCACTTTCCTCCGGATAGCTCCGGAGCCGCGCTTCTGCCTCTCTAGTCGTCTCTATCTTAGCGAAAAGCTTTCCCACTCCATTTGGCAAGGGGAGAGTGGACCTGCACTGCACACTAACCGCGGTTTGCAAAGAAAGAGGATTTGCTGCACATTCCAAGGACACGGCTCTTTCCGAGGCAATCTGCAACCTGCTGTCAGATGGAAGTGCTCTCTGCCCTCTCCTGCCCAGCTCTAGGTACTAGCGGGCACTTGCCAGCCTGGGCGAGGCAAACCACCTCGAGAGATGTCACAGAGCATAAGTGGAGCACAGATGCTCAAAAGCAGCAAAGCTGAAGAGCCTGGCTCAGCTTCACTAGTGTGCAATTGACTGACTGCGAAAAACAAAGCAGCAGAGCACCGGGCTTCTGGGCGCTGTGAAGGCAATTGCCAAAACCAGGCAGCTGCTCCTTCCCAAGCACAGGCAGCTGCCTATGTTCTTGCTTGTCGACAAACTCACCGCTGCCCTTCTTTTCAGCAGCTGCCACCGTCTTCTGTGCATCTCGGAGCCTCTGGCGACGAGCAAGACTTGCCAAGGTGGGACGCATCAGGACCAAGTCAAAACCCAGGCAAGTTGTCCTGGAACGCTTTCCATTCGCTTGCCGAGAGTGAATTCAAGAGGCAGGAGAGCGGCAGCCACCATCCTCCAGCAGTCGGAAGGCTTCGCACACAAGCCCGCTTCTTTGCGGCTTCGCTCTTCGCCTCTTCCAAGCAACCGCGATCTCTGCCTCTCGGAGGCGAAGAAGCGGCTAATTCGCGCACAGCTCAGTAGAGCGGCAGCGCAGCGCTCCGGAGCGCCGCTTCAAGTCGAAAGACGCCGGGAAGTGGCACTTTCCTCCGGATAGCTCCGGAGCCGCGCTTCTGCCTCTCTAGTCGTCTCTATCTTAGCGAAAAGCTTTCCCACTCCATCTGGCAAGGGGAGAGTGGACCTGCACTGCACACTAACCGCGGTTTGCAAAGAAAGAGGATTTGCTGCACATTCCAAGGACACGGCTCTTTCCGAGGCAATCTGCAACCTGCTGTCAGATGGAAGTGCTCTCTGCCCTCTCCTGCCCAGCTCTAGCTACTAGCGGGCACTTGCCAGCCTGGCCGAGGCAAACAACCTCGAGAGATGTCACAGAGCCTAAGTGGAGCACAGATGCTCAAAAGCAGCAAAGCTGAAGAGCCTGGCTCAGCTTCACTAGTGTGCAATTGACTGACTGCGAAAAACAAAGCAGCAGAGCACCGGGCTTCTGGGCGCTGTGAAGGCAATTGCCAAAACCAGGCAGCTGCTCCTTCCCAAGCACAGGCAGCTGCCTATGTTCTTGCTGGTCGACAAACTCACCGCTGCCCTTCTTTTCAGCAGCTGCCACCGTCTTCTGTGCATCTCGGAGCCTCTGGCGACGAGCAAGACTTGCCAAGGTGGGACGCATCAGGACCCAGTAAAAACCCAGGCAAGTTGTCCTGGAACGCTTTCCATTCGCTTGCCGAGAGTGAATTCAAGAGGCAGGAGAGCGGCAGCCACCGTCCTCCAGCAGTCGGAAGGCTTCGCACGCAAGCCCGCTTCTTTGCGGCTTCGTTCTTCGCCTCTTCCAAGCAACCGCGATCTCTGCCTCTCGGAGGCGAAGAAGCGGCTAATTCGCGCACAGCTCAGTAGAGCGGCAGCGCAGCGCTCCGGAGCGCCGCTTCAAGCCGAAAGACGCCGGGAAGCGGCACTTTCCTCCGGATAGCTCCGGAGCCGCGCTTCTGCCTCTCTAGTCGTCTCTATCTTAGCGAAAAGCTTTCCCACTCCATTGGCAAGGGGAGAGTGGACCTGCACTGCACACTAACCGCGGTTTGCAAAGAAAGAGGATTTGCTGCACATTCCAAGGACACGGCTCTTTCCGAGGCAATCTGCAACCTGCTGTCAGATGGAAGTGCTCTCTGCCCTCTCCTGCCCAGCTCTAGGTACTAGCGGGCACTTGCCAGCCTGGCCGAGGCAAACCACCTCGAGAGATGTCACAGAGCATAAGTGGAGCACAGATGCTCAAAAGCAGCAAAGCTGAAGAGCCTGGCTCAGCTTCACTAGTGTGCAATTGACTGACTGCGAAAAACAAAGCAGCAGAGCACCGGGCTTCTGGGCGCTGTGAAGGCAATTGCCAAAACCAGGCAGCTGCTCCTTCCCAAGCACAGGCAGCTGCCTATGTTCTTGCTTGTCGACAAACTCACCGCTGCCCTTCTTTTCAGCAGCTGCCACCGTCTTCTGTGCATCTCGGAGCCTCTGGCGACGAGCAAGACTTGCCAAGGTGGGACGCATCAGGACCCAGTAAAAACCCAGGCAAGTTGTCCTGGAACGCTTTCCATTCGCTTGCCGAGAGTGAATTCAAGAGGCAGGAGAGCGGCAGCCACTGTCCTCCAGCAGTCGGAAGGCTTCGCACGCAAGCCCGCTTCTTTGCGGCTTCGTTCTTCGCCTCTTCCAAGCAACCGCGATCTCTGCCTCTCGGAGGCGAAGAAGCGGCTAATTCGCGCACAGCTCAGTAGAGCGGCAGCGCAGCGCTCCGGAGCGCCGCTTCAAGCCGAAAGACGCCGGGAAGCGGCACTTTCCTCCGGATAGCTCCGGAGCCGCGCTTCTGCCTCTCTAGTCGTCTCTATCTTAGCGAAAAGCTTTCCAACTCCATTTGGCAAGGGGAGAGTGGACCTGCACTGCACACTAACCGCGGTTTGCAAAGAAAGAGGATTTGCTGCACATTCCAAGGACACGGCTCTTTCCGAGGCAATCTGCAACCTGCTGTCAGATGGAAGTGCTCTCTGCCCTCTCCTGCCCAGCTCTAGGTACTAGCGGGCACTTGCCAGCCTGGGCGAGGCAAACCACCTCGAGGGATGTCACAGAGCATAAGTGGAGCACAGATGCTCAAAAGCAGCAAAGCTGAAGAGCCTGGCTCAGCTTCACTAGTGTGCAATTGACTGACTGCGAAAAACAAAGCAGCAGAGCACCGGGCTTCTGGGCGCTGTGAAGGCAATTGCCAAAACCAGGCAGCTGCTCCTTCCCAAGCACAGGCAGCTGCCTATGTTCTTGCTGGTCGACAAACTCACCGCTGCCCTTCTTTTCAGCAGCTGCCACCGTCTTCTGTGCATCTCGGAGCCTCTGGCGACGAGCAAGACTTGCCAAGGTGGGACGCATCAGGACCCAGTAAAAACCCAGGCAAGTTGTCCTGGAACGCTTTCCATTCGCTTGCCGAGAGTGAATTCAAGAGGCAGGAGAGCGGCAGCCACTGTCCTCCAGCAGTCGGAAGGCTTCGCACGCAAGCCCGCTTCTTTGCGGCTTCGTTCTTCGCCTCTTCCAAGCAACCGCGATCTCTGCCTCTCGGAGGCGAAGAAGCGGCTAATTCGCGCACAGCTCAGTAGAGCGGCAGCGCAGCGCTCCGGAGCGCCGCTTCAAGCCGAAAGACGCCGGGAAGCGGCACTTTCCTCCGGATAGCTCCGGAGCCGCGCTTCTGCCTCTCTAGTCGTCTCTATCTTAGCGAAAAGCTTTCCCACTCCATTTGGCAAGGGGAGAGTGGACCTGCACTGCACACTAACCGCGGTTTGCAAAGAAAGAGGATTTGCTGCACATTCCAAGGACACGGCTCTTTCCGAGGCAATCTGCAACCTGCTGTCAGATGGAAGTGCTCTCTGCCCTCTCCTGCCCAGCTCTAGGTACTAGCGGGCACTTGCCAGCCTGGGCGAGGCAAACCACCTCGAGAGATGTCACAGAGCATAAGTGGAGCACAGATGCTCAAAAGCAGCAAAGCTGAAGAGCCTGGCTCAGCTTCACTAGTGTGCAATTGACTGACTGCGAAAAACAAAGCAGCAGAGCACCGGGCTTCTGGGCGCTGTGAAGGCAATTGCCAAAACCAGGCAGCTGCTCCTTCCCAAGCACAGGCAGCTGCCTATGTTCTTGCTTGTCGACAAACTCACCGCTGCCCTTCTTTTCAGCAGCTGCCACCGTCTTCTGTGCATCTCGGAGCCTCTGGCGACGAGCAAGACTTGCCAAGGTGGGACGCATCAGGACCAAGTCAAAACCCAGGCAAGTTGTCCTGGAACGCTTTCCATTCGCTTGCCGAGAGTGAATTCAAGAGGCAGGAGAGCGGCAGCCACCGTCCTCCAGCAGTCGGAAGGCTTCGCACGCAAGCCCGCTTCTTTGCGGCTTCGTTCTTCGCCTCTTCCAAGCAACCGCGATCTCTGCCTCTCGGAGGCGAAGAAGCGGCTAATTCGCGCACAGCTCAGTAGAGCGGCAGCGCAGCGCTCCGGAGCGCCGCTTCAAGCCGAAAGACGCCGGGAAGCGGCACTTTCCTCCGGATAGCTCCGGAGCCGCGCTTCTGCCTCTCTAGTCGTCTCTATCTTAGCGAAAAGCTTTCCCACTCCATTTGGCAAGGGGAGAGTGGACCTGCACTGCACACTAACCGCGGTTTGCAAAGAAAGAGGATTTGCTGCACATTCCAAGGACACGGCTCTTTCCGAGGCAATCTGCAACCTGCTGTCAGATGGAAGTGCTCTCTGCCCTCTCCTGCCCAGCTCTAGCTACTAGCGGGCACTTGCCAGCCTGGGCGAGGCAAACCACCTCGAGAGATGTCACAGAGCATAAGTGGAGCACAGATGCTCAAAAGCAGCAAAGCTGAAGAGCCTGGCTCAGCTTCACTAGTGTGCAATTGACTGACTGCGAAAAACAAAGCAGCAGAGCACCGGGCTTCTGGGCGCTGTGAAGGCAATTGCCAAAACCAGGCAGCTGCTCCTTCCCAAGCACAGGCAGCTGCCTATGTTCTTGCTTGTCGACAAACTCACCGCTGCCCTTCTTTTCAGCAGCTGCCACCGTCTTCTGTGCATCTCGGAGCCTCTGGCGACGAGCAAGACTTGCCAAGGTGGGACGCATCAGGACCAAGTCAAAACCCAGGCAAGTTGTCCTGGAACGCTTTCCATTCGCTTGCCGAGAGTGAATTCAAGAGGCAGGAGAGCGGCAGCCACCATCCTCCAGCAGTCGGAAGGCTTCGCACACAAGCCCGCTTCTTTGCGGCTTCGCTCTTCGCCTCTTCCAAGCAACCGCGATCTCTGCCTCTCGGAGGCGAAGAAGCGGCTAATTCGCGCACAGCTCAGTAGAGCGGCAGCGCAGCGCTCCGGAGCGCCGCTTCAAGTCGAAAGACGCCGGGAAGTGGCACTTTCCTCCGGATAGCTCCGGAGCCGCGCTTCTGCCTCTCTAGTCGTCTCTATCTTAGCGAAAAGCTTTCCCACTCCATCTGGCAAGGGGAGAGTGGACCTGCACTGCACACTAACCGCGGTTTGCAAAGAAAGAGGATTTGCTGCACATTCCAAGGACACGGCTCTTTCCGAGGCAATCTGCAACCTGCTGTCAGATGGAAGTGCTCTCTGCCCTCTCCTGCCCAGCTCTAGGTACTAGCGGGCACTTGCCAGCCTGGGCGAGGCAAACCACCTCGAGAGATGTCACAGAGCATAAGTGGAGCACAGATGCTCAAAAGCAGCAAAGCTGAAGAGCCTGGCTCAGCTTCACTAGTGTGCAATTGACTGACTGCGAAAAACAAAGCAGCAGAGCACCGGGCTTCTGGGCGCTGTGAAGGCAATTGCCAAAACCAGGCAGCTGCTCCTTCCCAAGCACAGGCAGCTGCCTATGTTCTTGCTTGTCGACAAACTCACCGCTGCCCTTCTTTTCAGCAGCTGCCACCGTCTTCTGTGCATCTCGGAGCCTCTGGCGACGAGCAAGACTTGCCAAGGTGGGACGCATCAGGACCAAGTCAAAACCCAGGCAAGTTGTCCTGGAACGCTTTCCATTCGCTTGCCGAGAGTGAATTCAAGAGGCAGGAGAGCGGCAGCCACTGTCCTCCAGCAGTCGGAAGGCTTCGCACGCAAGCCCGCTTCTTTGCGGCTTCGTTCTTCGCCTCTTCCAAGCAACCGCGATCTCTGCCTCTCGGAGGCGAAGAAGCGGCTAATTCGCGCACAGCTCAGTAGAGCGGCAGCGCAGCGCTCCGGAGCGCCGCTTCAAGCCGAAAGACGCCGGGAAGCGGCACTTTCCTCCGGATAGCTCCGGAGCCGCGCTTCTGCCTCTCTAGTCGTCTCTATCTTAGCGAAAAGCTTTCCCACTCCATTTGGCAAGGGGAGAGTGGACCTGCACTGCACACTAACCGCGGTTTGCAAAGAAAGAGGATTTGCTGCACATTCCAAGGACACGGCTCTTTCCGAGGCAATCTGCAACCTGCTGTCAGATGGAAGTGCTCTCTGCCCTCTCCTGCCCAGCTCTAGGTACTAGCGGGCACTTGCCAGCCTGGGCGAGGCAAACCACCTCGAGAGATGTCACAGAGCATAAGTGGAGCACAGATGCTCAAAAGCAGCAAAGCTGAAGAGCCTGGCTCAGCTTCACTAGTGTGCAATTGACTGACTGCGAAAAACAAAGCAGCAGAGCACCGGGCTTCTGGGCGCTGTGAAGGCAATTGCCAAAACCAGGCAGCTGCTCCTTCCCAAGCACAGGCAGCTGCCTATGTTCTTGCTTGTCGACAAACTCACCGCTGCCCTTCTTTTCAGCAGCTGCCACCGTCTTCTGTGCATCTCGGAGCCTCTGGCGACGAGCAAGACTTGCCAAGGTGGGACGCATCAGGACCAAGTCAAAACCCAGGCAAGTTGTCCTGGAACGCTTTCCATTCGCTTGCCGAGAGTGAATTCAAGAGGCAGGAGAGCGGCAGCCACCGTCCTCCAGCAGTCGGAAGGCTTCGCACGCAAGCCCGCTTCTTTGCGGCTTCGTTCTTCGCCTCTTCCAAGCAACCGCGATCTCTGCCTCTCGGAGGCGAAGAAGCGGCTAATTCGCGCACAGCTCAGTAGAGCGGCAGCGCAGCGCTCCGGAGCGCCGCTTCAAGCCGAAAGACGCCGGGAAGCGGCACTTTCCTCCGGATAGCTCCGGAGCCGCGCTTCTGCCTCTCTAGTCGTCTCTATCTTAGCGAAAAGCTTTCCCACTCCATTTGGCAAGGGGAGAGTGGACCTGCACTGCACACTAACCGCGGTTTGCAAAGAAAGAGGATTTGCTGCACATTCCAAGGACACGGCTCTTTCCGAGGCAATCTGCAACCTGCTGTCAGATGGAAGTGCTCTCTGCCCTCTCCTGCCCAGCTCTAGCTACTAGCGGGCACTTGCCAGCCTGGGCGAGGCAAACCACCTCGAGAGATGTCACAGAGCATAAGTGGAGCACAGATGCTCAAAAGCAGCAAAGCTGAAGAGCCTGGCTCAGCTTCACTAGTGTGCAATTGACTGACTGCGAAAAACAAAGCAGCAGAGCACCGGGCTTCTGGGCGCTGTGAAGGCAATTGCCAAAACCAGGCAGCTGCTCCTTCCCAAGCACAGGCAGCTGCCTATGTTCTTGCTTGTCGACAAACTCACCGCTGCCCTTCTTTTCAGCAGCTGCCACCGTCTTCTGTGCATCTCGGAGCCTCTGGCGACGAGCAAGACTTGCCAAGGTGGGACGCATCAGGACCCAGTAAAAACCCAGGCAAGTTGTCCTGGAACGCTTTCCATTCGCTTGCCGAGAGTGAATTCAAGAGGCAGGAGAGCGGCAGCCACCGTCCTCCAGCAGTCGGAAGGCTTCGCACGCAAGCCCGCTTCTTTGCGGCTTCGTTCTTCGCCTCTTCCAAGCAACCGCGATCTCTGCCTCTCGGAGGCGAAGAAGCGGCTAATTCGCGCACAACTCAGTAGAGCGGCAGCGCAGCGCTCCGGAGCGCCGCTTCAAGCCGAAAGACGCCGGGAAGCGGCACTTTCCTCCGGATAGCTCCGGAGCCGCGCTTCTGCCTCTCTAGTCGTCTCTATCTTAGCGAAAAGCTTTCCCACTCCATTTGGCAAGGGGAGAGTGGACCTGCACTGCACACTAACCGCGGTTTGCAAAGAAAGAGGATTTGCTGCACATTCCAAGGACACGGCTCTTTCCGAGGCAATCTGCAACCTGCTGTCAGATGGAAGTGCTCTCTGCCCTCTCCTGCCCAGCTCTAGGTACTAGCGGGCACTTGCCAGCCTGGGCGAGGCAAACCACCTCGAGAGATGTCACAGAGCATAAGTGGAGCGCAGATGCTCAAAAGCAGCAAAGCTGAAGAGCCTGGCTCAGCTTCACTAGTGTGCAATTGACTGACTGCGAAAAACAAAGCAGCAGAGCACCGGGCTTCTGGCGCTGTGAAGGCAATTGCCAAAACCAGGCAGCTGCTCCTTCCCAAGCACAGGCAGCTGCCTATGTTCTTGCTTGTCGACAAACTCACCGCTGCCCTTCTTTTCAGCAGCTGCCACCGTCTTCTGTGCATCTCGGAGCCTCTGGCGACGAGCAAGACTTGCCAAGGTGGGACGCATCAGGACCAAGTCAAAACCCAGGCAAGTTGTCCTTGAACGCTTTCCATTCGCTTGCCGAGAGTGAATTCAAGAGGCAGGAGAGCGGCAGCCACCGTCCTCCAGCAGTCGGAAGGCTTCGCACGCAAGCCCGCTTCTTTGCGGCTTCGTTCTTCGCCTCTTCCAAGCAACCGCGATCTCTGCCTCTCGGAGGCGAAGAAGCGGCTAATTCGCGCACAGCTCAGTAGAGCGGCAGCGCAGCGCTCCGGAGCGCCGCTTCAAGCCGAAAGACGCCGGGAAGCGGCACTTTCCTCCGGATAGCTCCGGAGCCGCGCTTCTGCCTCTCTAGTCGTCTCTATCTTAGCGAAAAGCTTTCCCACTCCATTTGGCAAGGGGAGAGTGGACCTGCACTGCACACTAACCGCGGTTTGCAAAGAAAGAGGATTTGCTGCACATTCCAAGGACACGGCTCTTTCCGAGGCAATCTGCAACCTGCTGTCAGATGGAAGTGCTCTCTGCCCTCTCCTGCCCAGCTCTAGCTACTAGCGGGCACTTGCCAGCCTGGCCGAGGCAAACAACCTCGAGAGATGTCACAGAGCATAAGTGGAGCACAGATGCTCAAAAGCAGCAAAGCTGAAGAGCCTGGCTCAGCTTCACTAGTGTGCAATTGACTGACTGCGAAAAACAAAGCAGCAGAGCACCGGGCTTCTGGGCGCTGTGAAGGCAATTGCCAAAACCAGGCAGCTGCTCCTTCCCAAGCACAGGCAGCTGCCTATGTTCTTGCTGGTCGACAAACTCACCGCTGCCCTTCTTTTCAGCAGCTGCCACCGTCTTCTGTGCATCTCGGAGCCTCTGGCGACGAGCAAGACTTGCCAAGGTGGGACGCATCAGGACCAAGTCAAAACCCAGGCAAGTTGTCCTGGAACGCTTTCCATTCGCTTGCCGAGAGTGAATTCAAGAGGCAGGAGAGCGGCAGCCACCGTCCTCCAGCAGTCGGAAGGCTTCGCACGCAAGCCCGCTTCTTTGCGGCTTCGCTCTTCGCCTCTTCCAAGCAACCGCGATCTCTGCCTCTCGGAGGCGAAGAAGCGGCTAATTCGCGCACAGCTCAGTAGAGCGGCAGCGCAGCGCTCCGGAGCGCCGCTTCAAGCCGAAAGACGCCGGGAAGTGGCACTTTCCTCCGGATAGCTCCGGAGCCGCGCTTCTGCCTCTCTAGTCGTCTCTATCTTAGCGAAAAGCTTTCCCACTCCATTTGGCAAGGGGAGAGTGGACCTGCACTGCACACTAACCGCGGTTTGCAAAGAAAGAGGATTTGCTGCACATTCCAAGGACACGGCTCTTTCCGAGGCAATCTGCAACCTGCTGTCAGATGGAAGTGCTCTCTGCCCTCTCCTGCCCAGCTCTAGGTACTAGCGGGCACTTGCCAGCCTGGCCGAGGCAAACCACCTCGAGAGATGTCACAGAGCATAAGTGGAGCACAGATGCTCAAAAGCAGCAAAGCTGAAGAGCCTGGCTCAGCTTCACTAGTGTGCAATTGACTGACTGCGAAAAACAAAGCAGCAGAGCACCGGGCTTCTGGGCGCTGTGAAGGCAATTGCCAAAACCAGGCAGCTGCTCCTTCCCAAGCACAGGCAGCTGCCTATGTTCTTGCTTGTCGACAAACTCACCGCTGCCCTTCTTTTCAGCAGCTGCCACCGTCTTCTGTGCATCTCGGAGCCTCTGGCGACGAGCAAGACTTGCCAAGGTGGGACGCATCAGGACCCAGTAAAAACCCAGGCAAGTTGTCCTGGAACGCTTTCCATTAGCTTGCCGAGAGTGAATTCAAGAGGCAGGAGAGCGGCAGCCACCGTCCTCCAGCAGTCGGAAGGCTTCGCACACAAGCCCGCTTCTTTGCGGCTTCGCTCTTCGCCTCTTCCAAGCAACCGCGATCTCTGCCTCTCGGAGGCGAAGAAGCGGCTAATTCGCGCACAGCTCAGTAGAGCGGCAGCGCAGCGCTCCGGAGCGCCGCTTCAAGTCGAAAGACGCCGGGAAGCGGCACTTTCCTCCGGATAGCTCCGGAGCCGCGCTTCTGCCTCTCTAGTCGTCTCTATCTTAGCGAAAAGCTTTCCCACTCCATTTGGCAAGGGGAGAGTGGACCTGCACTGCACACTAACCGCGGTTTGCAAAGAAAGAGGATTTGCTGCACATTCCAAGGACACGGCTCTTTCCGAGGCAATCTGCAACCTGCTGTCAGATGGAAGTGCTCTCTGCCCTCTCCTGCCCAGCTCTAGGTACTAGCGGGCACTTGCCAGCCTGGCCGAGGCAAACCACCTCGAGAGATGTCACAGAGCATAAGTGGAGCACAGATGCTCAAAAGCAGCAAAGCTGAAGAGCCTGGCTCAGCTTCACTAGTGTGCAATTGACTGACTGCGAAAAACAAAGCAGCAGAGCACCGGGCTTCTGGGCGCTGTGAAGGCAATTGCCAAAACCAGGCAGCTGCTCCTTCCCAAGCACAGGCAGCTGCCTATGTTCTTGCTTGTCGACAAACTCACCGCTGCCCTTCTTTTCAGCAGCTGCCACCGTCTTCTGTGCATCTCGGAGCCTCTGGCGACGAGCAAGACTTGCCAAGGTGGGACGCATCAGGACCAAGTCAAAACCCAGGCAAGTTGTCCTGGAACGCTTTCCATTCGCTTGCCGAGAGTGAATTCAAGAGGCAGGAGAGCGGCAGCCACCGTCCTCCAGCAGTCGGAAGGCTTCGCACACAAGCCCGCTTCTTTGCGGCTTCGCTCTTCGCCTCTTCCAAGCAACCGCGATCTCTGCCTCTCGGAGGCGAAGAAGCGGCTAATTCGCGCACAGCTCAGTAGAGCGGCAGCGCAGCGCTCCGGAGCGCCGCTTCAAGCCGAAAGACGCCGGGAAGCGGCACTTTCCTCCGGATAGCTCCGGAGCCGCGCTTCTGCCTCTCTAGTCGTCTCTATCTTAGCGAAAAGCTTTCCCACTCCATTTGGCAAGGGGAGAGTGGACCTGCACTGCACACTAACCGCGGTTTGCAAAGAAAGAGGATTTGCTGCACATTCCAAGGACACGGCTCTTTCCGAGGCAATCTGCAACCTGCTGTCAGATGGAAGTGCTCTCTGCCCTCTCCTGCCCAGCTCTAGGTACTAGCGGGCACTTTCCAGCCTGGGCGAGGCAAACAACCTCGAGAGATGTCACAGAGCATAAGTGGAGCACAGATGCTCAAAAGCAGCAAAGCTGAAGAGCCTGGCTCAGCTTCACTAGTGTGCAATTGACTGACTGCGAAAAACAAAGCAGCAGAGCACCGGGCTTCTGGGCGCTGTGAAGGCAATTGCCAAAACCAGGCAGCTGCTCCTTCCCAAGCACAGGCAGCTGCCTATGTTCTTGCTTGTCGACAAACTCACCGCTGCCTTTCTTTTCAGCAGCTGCCACCGTCTTCTGTGCATCTCGGAGCCTCTGGCGACGAGCAAGACTTGCCAAGGTGGGACGCATCAGGACCCAGTAAAAACCCAGGCAAGTTGTCCTGGAACGCTTTCCATTCGCTTGCCGAGAGTGAATTCAAGAGGCAGGAGAGCGGCAGCCACCGTCCTCCAGCAGTCGGAAGGCTTCGCACACAAGCCCGCTTCTTTGCGGCTTCGCTCTTCGCCTCTTCCAAGCAACCGCGATCTCTGCCTCTCGGAGGCGAAGAAGCGGCTAATTCGCGCACAGCTCAGTAGAGCGGCAGCGCAGCGCTCCGGAGCGCCGCTTCAAGTCGAAAGACGCCGGGAAGCGGCACTTTCCTCCGGATAGCTCCGGAGCCGCGCTTCTGCCTCTCTAGTCGTCTCTATCTTAGCGAAAAGCTTTCCCACTCCATTTGGCAAGGGGAGAGTGGACCTGCACTGCACACTAACCGCGGTTTGCAAAGAAAGAGGATTTGCTGCACATTCCAAGGACACGGCTCTTTCCGAGGCAATCTGCAACCTGCTGTCAGATGGAAGTGCTCTCTGCCCTCTCCTGCCCAGCTCTAGCTACTAGCGGGCACTTGCCAGCCTGGGCGAGGCAAACCACCTCGAGAGATGTCACAGAGCATAAGTGGAGCACAGATGCTCAAAAGCAGCAAAGCTGAAGAGCCTGGCTCAGCTTCACTAGTGTGCAATTGACTGACTGCGAAAAACAAAGCAGCAGAGCACCGGGCTTCTGGGCGCTGTGAAGGCAATTGCCAAAACCAGGCAGCTGCTCCTTCCCAAGCACAGGCAGCTGCCTATGTTCTTGCTTGTCGACAAACTCACCGCTGCCCTTCTTTTCAGCAGCTGCCACCGTCTTCTGTGCATCTCGGAGCCTCTGGCGACGAGCAAGACTTGCCAAGGTGGGACGCATCAGGACCAAGTCAAAACCCAGGCAAGTTGTCCTGGAACGCTTTCCATTCGCTTGCCGAGAGTGAATTCAAGAGGCAGGAGAGCGGCAGCCACCGTCCTCCAGCAGTCGGAAGGCTTCGCACACAAGCCCGCTTCTTTGCGGCTTCGCTCTTCGCCTCTTCCAAGCAACCGCGATCTCTGCCTCTCGGAGGCGAAGAAGCGGCTAATTCGCGCACAGCTCAGTAGAGCGGCAGCGCAGCGCTCCGGAGCGCCGCTTCAAGCCGAAAGACGCCGGGAAGTGGCACTTTCCTCCGGATAGCTCCGGAGCCGCGCTTCTGCCTCTCTAGTCGTCTCTATCTTAGCGAAAAGCTTTCCCACTCCATTTGGCAAGGGGAGAGTGGACCTGCACTGCACACTAACCGCGGTTTGCAAAGAAAGAGGATTTGCTGCACATTCCAAGGACACGGCTCTTTCCGAGGCAATCTGCAACCTGCTGTCAGATGGAAGTGCTCTCTGCCCTCTCCTGCCCAGCTCTAGGTACTAGCGGGCACTTGCCAGCCTGGGCGAGGCAAACCACCTCGAGAGATGTCACAGAGCATAAGTGGAGCGCAGATGCTCAAAAGCAGCAAAGCTGAAGAGCCTGGCTCAGCTTCACTAGTGTGCAATTGACTGACTGCGAAAAACAAAGCAGCAGAGCACCGGGCTTCTGGGCGCTGTGAAGGCAATTGCCAAAACCAGGCAGCTGCTCCTTCCCAAGCACAGGCAGCTGCCTATGTTCTTGCTGGTCGACAAACTCACCGCTGCCCTTCTTTTCAGCAGCTGCCACCGTCTTCTGTGCATCTCGGAGCCTCTGGCGACGAGCAAGACTTGCCAAGGTGGGACGCATCAGGACCAAGTCAAAACCCAGGCAAGTTGTCCTGGAACGCTTTCCATTCGCTTGCCGAGAGTGAATTCAAGAGGCAGGAGAGCGGCAGCCACCGTCCTCCAGCAGTCGGAAGGCTTCGCACGCAAGCCCGCTTCTTTGCGGCTTCGCTCTTCGCCTCTTCCAAGCAACCGCGATCTCTGCCTCTCGGAGGCGAAGAAGCGGCTAATTCGCGCACAGCTCAGTAGAGCGGCAGCGCAGCGCTCCGGAGCGCCGCTTCAAGCCGAAAGACGCCGGGAAGTGGCACTTTCCTCCGGATAGCTCCGGAGCCGCGCTTCTGCCTCTCTAGTCGTCTCTATCTTAGCGAAAAGCTTTCCCACTCCATTTGGCAAGGGGAGAGTGGACCTGCACTGCACACTAACCGCGGTTTGCAAAGAAAGAGGATTTGCTGCACATTCCAAGGACACGGCTCTTTCCGAGGCAATCTGCAACCTGCTGTCAGATGGAAGTGCTCTCTGCCCTCTCCTGCCCAGCTCTAGGTACTAGCGGGCACTTGCCAGCCTGGCCGAGGCAAACCACCTCGAGAGATGTCACAGAGCATAAGTGGAGCACAGATGCTCAAAAGCAGCAAAGCTGAAGAGCCTGGCTCAGCTTCACTAGTGTGCAATTGACTGACTGCGAAAAACAAAGCAGCAGAGCACCGGGCTTCTGGGCGCTGTGAAGGCAATTGCCAAAACCAGGCAGCTGCTCCTTCCCAAGCACAGGCAGCTGCCTATGTTCTTGCTTGTCGACAAACTCACCGCTGCCCTTCTTTTCAGCAGCTGCCACCGTCTTCTGTGCATCTCGGAGCCTCTGGCGACGAGCAAGACTTGCCAAGGTGGGACGCATCAGGACCCAGTAAAAACCCAGGCAAGTTGTCCTGGAACGCTTTCCATTCGCTTGCCGAGAGTGAATTCAAGAGGCAGGAGAGCGGCAGCCACCGTCCTCCAGCAGTCGGAAGGCTTCGCACACAAGCCCGCTTCTTTGCGGCTTCGCTCTTCGCCTCTTCCAAGCAACCGCGATCTCTGCCTCTCGGAGGCGAAGAAGCGGCTAATTCGCGCACAGCTCAGTAGAGCGGCAGCGCAGCGCTCCGGAGCGCCGCTTCAAGTCGAAAGACGCCGGGAAGCGGCACTTTCCTCCGGATAGCTCCGGAGCCGCGCTTCTGCCTCTCTAGTCGTCTCTATCTTAGCGAAAAGCTTTCCCACTCCATTTGGCAAGGGGAGAGTGGACCTGCACTGCACACTAACCGCGGTTTGCAAAGAAAGAGGATTTGCTGCACATTCCAAGGACACGGCTCTTTCCGAGGCAATCTGCAACCTGCTGTCAGATGGAAGTGCTCTCTGCCCTCTCCTGCCCAGCTCTAGGTACTAGCGGGCACTTGCCAGCCTGGCCGAGGCAAACCACCTCGAGAGATGTCACAGAGCATAAGTGGAGCACAGATGCTCAAAAGCAGCAAAGCTGAAGAGCCTGGCTCAGCTTCACTAGTGTGCAATTGACTGACTGCGAAAAACAAAGCAGCAGAGCACCGGGCTTCTGGGCGCTGTGAAGGCAATTGCCAAAACCAGGCAGCTGCTCCTTCCCAAGCACAGGCAGCTGCCTATGTTCTTGCTTGTCGACAAACTCACCGCTGCCCTTCTTTTCAGCAGCTGCCACCGTCTTCTGTGCATCTCGGAGCCTCTGGCGACGAGCAAGACTTGCCAAGGTGGGACGCATCAGGACCAAGTCAAAACCCAGGCAAGTTGTCCTGGAACGCTTTCCATTCGCTTGCCGAGAGTGAATTCAAGAGGCAGGAGAGCGGCAGCCACCGTCCTCCAGCAGTCGGAAGGCTTCGCACGCAAGCCCGCTTCTTTGCGGCTTCGCTCTTCGCCTCTTCCAAGCAACCGCGATCTCTGCCTCTCGGAGGCGAAGAAGCGGCTAATTCGCGCACAGCTCAGTAGAGCGGCAGCGCAGCGCTCCGGAGCGCCGCTTCAAGCCGAAAGACGCCGGGAAGTGGCACTTTCCTCCGGATAGCTCCGGAGCCGCGCTTCTGCCTCTCTAGTCGTCTCTATCTTAGCGAAAAGCTTTCCCACTCCATTTGGCAAGGGGAGAGTGGACCTGCACTGCACACTAACCGCGGTTTGCAAAGAAAGAGGATTTGCTGCACATTCCAAGGACACGGCTCTTTCCGAGGCAATCTGCAACCTGCTGTCAGATGGAAGTGCTCTCTGCCCTCTCCTGCCCAGCTCTAGGTACTAGCGGGCACTTTCCAGCCTGGGCGAGGCAAACAACCTCGAGAGATGTCACAGAGCATAAGTGGAGCACAGATGCTCAAAAGCAGCAAAGCTGAAGAGCCTGGCTCAGCTTCACTAGTGTGCAATTGACTGACTGCGAAAAACAAAGCAGCAGAGCACCGGGCTTCTGGGCGCTGTGAAGGCAATTGCCAAAACCAGGCAGCTGCTCCTTCCCAAGCACAGGCAGCTGCCTATGTTCTTGCTTGTCGACAAACTCACCGCTGCCTTTCTTTTCAGCAGCTGCCACCGTCTTCTGTGCATCTCGGAGCCTCTGGCGACGAGCAAGACTTGCCAAGGTGGGACGCATCAGGACCCAGTAAAAACCCAGGCAAGTTGTCCTGGAACGCTTTCCATTCGCTTGCCGAGAGTGAATTCAAGAGGCAGGAGAGCGGCAGCCACCGTCCTCCAGCAGTCGGAAGGCTTCGCACACAAGCCCGCTTCTTTGCGGCTTCGCTCTTCGCCTCTTCCAAGCAACCGCGATCTCTGCCTCTCGGAGGCGAAGAAGCGGCTAATTCGCGCACAGCTCAGTAGAGCGGCAGCGCAGCGCTCCGGAGCGCCGCTTCAAGTCGAAAGACGCCGGGAAGCGGCACTTTCCTCCGGATAGCTCCGGAGCCGCGCTTCTGCCTCTCTAGTCGTCTCTATCTTAGCGAAAAGCTTTCCCACTCCATTTGGCAAGGGGAGAGTGGACCTGCACTGCACACTAACCGCGGTTTGCAAAGAAAGAGGATTTGCTGCACATTCCAAGGACACGGCTCTTTCCGAGGCAATCTGCAACCTGCTGTCAGATGGAAGTGCTCTCTGCCCTCTCCTGCCCAGCTCTAGGTACTAGCGGGCACTTGCCAGCCTGGCCGAGGCAAACCACCTCGAGAGATGTCACAGAGCATAAGTGGAGCACAGATGCTCAAAAGCAGCAAAGCTGAAGAGCCTGGCTCAGCTTCACTAGTGTGCAATTGACTGACTGCGAAAAACAAAGCAGCAGAGCACCGGGCTTCTGGGCGCTGTGAAGGCAATTGCCAAAACCAGGCAGCTGCTCCTTCCCAAGCACAGGCAGCTGCCTATGTTCTTGCTTGTCGACAAACTCACCGCTGCCCTTCTTTTCAGCAGCTGCCACCGTCTTCTGTGCATCTCGGAGCCTCTGGCGACGAGCAAGACTTGCCAAGGTGGGACGCATCAGGACCAAGTCAAAACCCAGGCAAGTTGTCCTGGAACGCTTTCCATTCGCTTGCCGAGAGTGAATTCAAGAGGCAGGAGAGCGGCAGCCACCGTCCTCCAGCAGTCGGAAGGCTTCGCACACAAGCCCGCTTCTTTGCGGCTTCGCTCTTCGCCTCTTCCAAGCAACCGCGATCTCTGCCTCTCGGAGGCGAAGAAGCGGCTAATTCGCGCACAGCTCAGTAGAGCGGCAGCGCAGCGCTCCGGAGCGCCGCTTCAAGCCGAAAGACGCCGGGAAGTGGCACTTTCCTCCGGATAGCTCCGGAGCCGCGCTTCTGCCTCTCTAGTCGTCTCTATCTTAGCGAAAAGCTTTCCCACTCCATTTGGCAAGGGGAGAGTGGACCTGCACTGCACACTAACCGCGGTTTGCAAAGAAAGAGGATTTGCTGCACATTCCAAGGACACGGCTCTTTCCGAGGCAATCTGCAACCTGCTGTCAGATGGAAGTGCTCTCTGCCCTCTCCTGCCCAGCTCTAGGTACTAGCGGGCACTTGCCAGCCTGGGCGAGGCAAACCACCTCGAGAGATGTCACAGAGCATAAGTGGAGCGCAGATGCTCAAAAGCAGCAAAGCTGAAGAGCCTGGCTCAGCTTCACTAGTGTGCAATTGACTGACTGCGAAAAACAAAGCAGCAGAGCACCGGGCTTCTGGGCGCTGTGAAGGCAATTGCCAAAACCAGGCAGCTGCTCCTTCCCAAGCACAGGCAGCTGCCTATGTTCTTGCTGGTCGACAAACTCACCGCTGCCCTTCTTTTCAGCAGCTGCCACCGTCTTCTGTGCATCTCGGAGCCTCTGGCGACGAGCAAGACTTGCCAAGGTGGGACGCATCAGGACCAAGTCAAAACCCAGGCAAGTTGTCCTGGAACGCTTTCCATTCGCTTGCCGAGAGTGAATTCAAGAGGCAGGAGAGCGGCAGCCACCGTCCTCCAGCAGTCGGAAGGCTTCGCACGCAAGCCCGCTTCTTTGCGGCTTCGCTCTTCGCCTCTTCCAAGCAACCGCGATCTCTGCCTCTCGGAGGCGAAGAAGCGGCTAATTCGCGCACAGCTCAGTAGAGCGGCAGCGCAGCGCTCCGGAGCGCCGCTTCAAGCCGAAAGACGCCGGGAAGTGGCACTTTCCTCCGGATAGCTCCGGAGCCGCGCTTCTGCCTCTCTAGTCGTCTCTATCTTAGCGAAAAGCTTTCCCACTCCATTTGGCAAGGGGAGAGTGGACCTGCACTGCACACTAACCGCGGTTTGCAAAGAAAGAGGATTTGCTGCACATTCCAAGGACACGGCTCTTTCCGAGGCAATCTGCAACCTGCTGTCAGATGGAAGTGCTCTCTGCCCTCTCCTGCCCAGCTCTAGGTACTAGCGGGCACTTGCCAGCCTGGCCGAGGCAAACCACCTCGAGAGATGTCACAGAGCATAAGTGGAGCACAGATGCTCAAAAGCAGCAAAGCTGAAGAGCCTGGCTCAGCTTCACTAGTGTGCAATTGACTGACTGCGAAAAACAAAGCAGCAGAGCACCGGGCTTCTGGGCGCTGTGAAGGCAATTGCCAAAACCAGGCAGCTGCTCCTTCCCAAGCACAGGCAGCTGCCTATGTTCTTGCTGGTCGACAAACTCACCGCTGCCCTTCTTTTCAGCAGCTGCCACCGTCTTCTGTGCATCTCGGAGCCTCTGGCGACGAGCAAGACTTGCCAAGGTGGGACGCATCAGGACCCAGTAAAAACCCAGGCAAGTTGTCCTGGAACGCTTTCCATTCGCTTGCCGAGAGTGAATTCAAGAGGCAGGAGAGCGGCAGCCACCGTCCTCCAGCAGTCGGAAGGCTTCGCACGCAAGCCCGCTTCTTTGCGGCTTCGTTCTTCGCCTCTTCCAAGCAACCGCGATCTCTGCCTCTCGGAGGCGAAGAAGCGGCTAATTCGCGCACAGCTCAGTAGAGCGGCAGCGCAGCGCTCCGGAGCGCCGCTTCAAGCCGAAAGACGCCGGGAAGCGGCACTTTCCTCCGGATAGCTCCGGAGCCGCGCTTCTGCCTCTCTAGTCGTCTCTATCTTAGCGAAAAGCTTTCCCACTCCATTTGGCAAGGGGAGAGTGGACCTGCACTGCACACTAACCGCGGTTTGCAAAGAAAGAGGATTTGCTGCACATTCCAAGGACACGGCTCTTTCCGAGGCAATCTGCAACCTGCTGTCAGATGGAAGTGCTCTCTGCCCTCTCCTGCCCAGCTCTAGGTACTAGCGGGCACTTGCCAGCCTGGCCGAGGCAAACCACCTCGAGAGATGTCACAGAGCATAAGTGGAGCACAGATGCTCAAAAGCAGCAAAGCTGAAGAGCCTGGCTCAGCTTCACTAGTGTGCAATTGACTGACTGCGAAAAACAAAGCAGCAGAGCACCGGGCTTCTGGGCGCTGTGAAGGCAATTGCCAAAACCAGGCAGCTGCTCCTTCCCAAGCACAGGCAGCTGCCTATGTTCTTGCTTGTCGACAAACTCACCGCTGCCCTTCTTTTCAGCAGCTGCCACCGTCTTCTGTGCATCTCGGAGCCTCTGGCGACGAGCAAGACTTGCCAAGGTGGGACGCATCAGGACCAAGTCAAAACCCAGGCAAGTTGTCCTGGAACGCTTTCCATTCGCTTGCCGAGAGTGAATTCAAGAGGCAGGAGAGCGGCAGCCACCATCCTCCAGCAGTCGGAAGGCTTCGCACACAAGCCCGCTTCTTTGCGGCTTCGCTCTTCGCCTCTTCCAAGCAACCGCGATCTCTGCCTCTCGGAGGCGAAGAAGCGGCTAATTCGCGCACAGCTCAGTAGAGCGGCAGCGCAGCGCTCCGGAGCGCCGCTTCAAGTCGAAAGACGCCGGGAAGTGGCACTTTCCTCCGGATAGCTCCGGAGCCGCGCTTCTGCCTCTCTAGTCGTCTCTATCTTAGCGAAAAGCTTTCCCACTCCATTTGGCAAGGGGAGAGTGGACCTGCACTGCACACTAACCGCGGTTTGCAAAGAAAGAGGATTTGCTGCACATTCCAAGGACACGGCTCTTTCCGAGGCAATCTGCAACCTGCTGTCAGATGGAAGTGCTCTCTGCCCTCTCCTGCCCAGCTCTAGCTACTAGCGGGCACTTGCCAGCCTGGGCGAGGCAAACCACCTCGAGAGATGTCACAGAGCATAAGTGGAGCACAGATGCTCAAAAGCAGCAAAGCTGAAGAGCCTGGCTCAGCTTCACTAGTGTGCAATTGACTGACTGCGAAAAACAAAGCAGCAGAGCACCGGGCTTCTGGGCGCTGTGAAGGCAATTGCCAAAACCAGGCAGCTGCTCCTTCCCAAGCACAGGCAGCTGCCTATGTTCTTGCTGGTCGACAAACTCACCGCTGCCCTTCTTTTCAGCAGCTGCCACCGTCTTCTGTGCATCTCGGAGCCTCTGGCGACGAGCAAGACTTGCCAAGGTGGGACGCATCAGGACCAAGTCAAAACCCAGGCAAGTTGTCCTGGAACGCTTTCCATTCGCTTGCCGAGAGTGAATTCAAGAGGCAGGAGAGCGGCAGCCACCGTCCTCCAGCAGTCGGAAGGCTTGGCACGCAAGCCCGCTTCTTTGCGGCTTCGTTCTTCGCCTCTTCCAAGCAACCGCGATCTCTGCCTCTCGGAGGCGAAGAAGCGGCTAATTCGCGCACAGCTCAGTAGAGCGGCAGCGCAGCGCTCCGGAGCGCCGCTTCAAGCCGAAAGACGCCGGGAAGCGGCACTTTCCTCCGGATAGCTCCGGAGCCGCGCTTCTGCCTCTCTAGTCGTCTCTATCTTAGCGAAAAGCTTTCCCACTCCATTTGGCAAGGGGAGAGTGGACCTGCACTGCACACTAACCGCGGTTTGCAAAGAAAGAGGATTTGCTGCACATTCCAAGGACACGGCTCTTTCCGAGGCAATCTGCAACCTGCTGTCAGATGGAAGTGCTCTCTGCCCTCTCCTGCCCAGCTCTAGCTACTAGCGGGCACTTGCCAGCCTGGGCGAGGCAAACCACCTCGAGAGATGTCACAGAGCATAAGTGGAGCGCAGATGCTCAAAAGCAGCAAAGCTGAAGAGCCTGGCTCAGCTTCACTAGTGTGCAATTGACTGACTGCGAAAAACAAAGCAGCAGAGCACCGGGCTTCTGGGCGCTGTGAAGGCAATTGCCAAAACCAGGCAGCTGCTCCTTCCCAAGCACAGGCAGCTGTCTATGTTCTTGCTTGTCGACAAACTCACCGCTGCCCTTCTTTTCAGCAGCTGCCACCGTCTTCTGTGCATCTCGGAGCCTCTGGCGACGAGCAAGACTTGCCAAGGTGGGACGCATCAGGACCCAGTAAAAACCCAGGCAAGTTGTCCTGGAACGCTTTCCATTCGCTTGCCGAGAGTGAATTCAAGAGGCAGGAGAGCGGCAGCCACCGTCCTCCAGCAGTCGGAAGGCTTCGCACGCAAGCCCGCTTCTTTGCGGCTTCGTTCTTCGCCTCTTCCAAGCAACCGCGATCTCTGCCTCTCGGAGGCGAAGAAGCGGCTAATTCGCGCACAGCTCAGTAGAGCGGCAGCGCAGCGCTCCGGAGCGCCGCTTCAAGCCGAAAGACGCCGGGAAGCGGCACTTTCCTCCGGATAGCTCCGGAGCCGTGCTTCTGCCTCTCTAGTCGTCTCTATCTTAGCGAAAAGCTTTCCCACTCCATTTGGCAAGGGGAGAGTGGACCTGCACTGCACACTAACCGCGGTTTGCAAAGAAAGAGGATTTGCTGCACATTCCAAGGACACGGCTCTTTCCGAGGCAATCTGCAACCTGCTGTCAGATGGAAGTGCTCTCTGCCCTCTCCTGCCCAGCTCTAGGTACTAGCGGGCACTTTCCAGCCTGGCCGAGGCAAACAACCTCCAGAGATGTCACAGAGCATAAGTGGAGCACAGATGCTCAAAAGCAGCAAAGCTGAAGAGCCTGGCTCAGCTTCACTAGTGTGCAATTGACTGACTGCGAAAAACAAAGCAGCAGAGCACCGGGCTTCTGGGCGCTGTGAAGGCAATTGCCAAAACCAGGCAGCTGCTCCTTCCCAAGCACAGGCAGCTGCCTATGTTCTTGCTTGTCGACAAACTCACCGCTGCCCTTCTTTTCAGCAGCTGCCACCGTCTTCTGTGCATCTCGGAGCCTCTGGCGACGAGCAAGACTTGCCAAGGTGGGACGCATCAGGACCAAGTCAAAACCCAGGCAAGTTGTCCTGGAACGCTTTCCATTCGCTTGCCGAGAATGAATTCAAGAGGCAGGAGAGCGGCAGCCACCGTCCTCCAGCAGTCGGAAGGCTTCGCACACAAGCCCGCTTCTTTGCGGCTTCGCTCTTCGCCTCTTCCAAGCAACCGCGATCTCTGCCTCTCGGAGGCGAAGAAGCGGCTAATTCGCGCACAGCTCAGTAGAGCGGCAGCGCAGCGCTCCGGAGCGCCGCTTCAAGCCGAAAGACGCCGGGAAGCGGCACTTTCCTCCGGATAGCTCCGGAGCCGCGCTTCTGCCTCTCTAGTCGTCTCTATCTTAGCGAAAAGCTTTCCCACTCCATTTGGCAAGGGGAGAGTGGACCTGCACTGCACACTAACCGCGGTTTGCAAAGAAAGAGGATTTGCTGCACATTCCAAGGACACGGCTCTTTCCGAGGCAATCTGCAACCTGCTGTCAGATGGAAGTGCTCTCTGCCCTCTCCTGCCCAGCTCTAGGTACTAGCGGGCACTTGCCAGCCTGGCCGAGGCAAACCACCTCGAGAGATGTCACAGAGCATAAGTGGAGCACAGATGCTCAAAAGCAGCAAAGCTGAAGAGCCTGGCTCAGCTTCACTAGTGTGCAATTGACTGACTGCGAAAAACAAAGCAGCAGAGCACCGGGCTTCTGGGCGCTGTGAAGGCAATTGCCAAAACCAGGCAGCTGCTCCTTCCCAAGCACAGGCAGCTGCCTATGTTCTTGCTTGTCGACAAACTCACCGCTGCCCTTCTTTTCAGCAGCTGCCACCGTCTTCTGTGCATCTCGGAGCCTCTGGCGACGAGCAAGACTTGCCAAGGTGGGACGCATCAGGACCAAGTCAAAACCCAGGCAAGTTGTCCTGGAACGCTTTCCATTCGCTTGCCGAGAGTGAATTCAAGAGGCAGGAGAGCGGCAGCCACCGTCCTCCAGCAGTCGGAAGGCTTCGCACACAAGCCCGCTTCTTTGCGGCTTCGCTCTTCGCCTCTTCCAAGCAACCGCGATCTCTGCCTCTCGGAGGCGAAGAAGCGGCTAATTCGCGCACAGCTCAGTAGAGCGGCAGCGCAGCGCTCCGGAGCGCCGCTTCAAGTCGAAAGACGCCGGGAAGTGGCACTTTCCTCCGGATAGCTCCGGAGCCGCGCTTCTGCCTCTCTAGTCGTCTCTATCTTAGCGAAAAGCTTTCCCACTCCATCTGGCAAGGGGAGAGTGGACCTGCACTGCACACTAACCGCGGTTTGCAAAGAAAGAGGATTTGCTGCACATTCCAAGGACACGGCTCTTTCCGAGGCAATCTGCAACCTGCTGTCAGATGGAAGTGCTCTCTGCCCTCTCCTGCCCAGCTCTAGCTACTAGCGGGCACTTGCCAGCCTGGCCGAGGCAAACCACCTCGAGAGATGTCACAGAGCATAAGTGGAGCACAGATGCTCAAAAGCAGCAAAGCTGAAGAGCCTGGCTCAGCTTCACTAGTGTGCAATTGACTGACTGCGAAAAACAAAGCAGCAGAGCACCGGGCTTCTGGGCGCTGTGAAGGCAATTGCCAAAACCAGGCAGCTGCTCCTTCCCAAGCACAGGCAGCTGCCTATGTTCTTGCTTGTCGACAAACTCACCGCTGCCCTTCTTTTCAGCAGCTGCCACCGTCTTTCTGTGCATCTCGGAGCCTCTGGCGACGAGCAAGACTTGCCAAGGTGGGACGCATCAGGACCAAGTCAAAACCCAGGCAAGTTGTCCTGGAACGCTTTCCATTCGCTTGCCGAGAGTGAATTCAAGAGGCAGGAGAGCGGCAGCCACCGTCCTCCAGCAGTCGGAAGGCTTCGCACGCAAGCCCGCTTCTTTGCGGCTTCGTTCTTCGCCTCTTCCAAGCAACCGCGATCTCTGCCTCTCGGAGGCGAAGAAGCGGCTAATTCGCGCACAGCTCAGTAGAGCGGCAGCGCAGCGCTCCGGAGCGCCGCTTCAAGCCGAAAGACGCCGGGAAGCGGCACTTTCCTCCGGATAGCTCCGGAGCCGCGCTTCTGCCTCTCTAGTCGTCTCTATCTTAGCGAAAAGCTTTCCCACTCCATTTGGCAAGGGGAGAGTGGACCTGCACTGCACACTAACCGCGGTTTGCAAAGAAAGAGGATTTGCTGCACATTCCAAGGACACGGCTCTTTCCGAGGCAATCTGCAACCTGCTGTCAGATGGAAGTGCTCTCTGCCCTCTCCTGCCCAGCTCTAGGTACTAGCGGGCACTTGCCAGCCTGGCCGAGGCAAACCACCTCGAGAGATGTCACAGAGCATAAGTGGAGCACAGATGCTCAAAAGCAGCAAAGCTGAAGAGCCTGGCTCAGCTTCACTAGTGTGCAATTGACTGACTGCGAAAAACAAAGCAGCAGAGCACCGGGCTTCTGGGCGCTGTGAAGGCAATTGCCAAAACCAGGCAGCTGCTCCTTCCCAAGCACAGGCAGCTGCCTATGTTCTTGCTTGTCGACAAACTCACCGCTGCCCTTCTTTTCAGCAGCTGCCACCGTCTTCTGTGCATCTCGGAGCCTCTGGCGACGAGCAAGACTTGCCAAGGTGGGACGCATCAGGACCAAGTCAAAACCCAGGCAAGTTGTCCTTGAACGCTTTCCATTCGCTTGCCGAGAGTGAATTCAAGAGGCAGGAGAGCGGCAGCCACCGTCCTCCAGCAGTCGGAAGGCTTCGCACGCAAGCCCGCTTCTTTGCGGCTTCGTTCTTCGCCTCTTCCAAGCAACCGCGATCTCTGCCTCTCGGAGGCGAAGAAGCGGCTAATTCGCGCACAGCTCAGTAGAGCGGCAGCGCAGCGCTCCGGAGCGCCGCTTCAAGCCGAAAGACGCCGGGAAGCGGCACTTTCCTCCGGATAGCTCCGGAGCCGCGCTTCTGCCTCTCTAGTCGTCTCTATCTTAGCGAAAAGCTTTCCCACTCCATTTGGCAAGGGGAGAGTGGACCTGCACTGCACACTAACCGCGGTTTGCAAAGAAAGAGGATTTGCTGCACATTCCAAGGACACGGCTCTTTCCGAGGCAATCTGCAACCTGCTGTCAGATGGAAGTGCTCTCTGCCCTCTCCTGCCCAGCTCTAGGTACTAGCGGGCACTTTCCAGCCTGGGCGAGGCAAACCACCTCGAGAGATGTCACAGAGCATAAGTGGAGCACAGATGCTCAAAAGCAGCAAAGCTGAAGAGCCTGGCTCAGCTTGACTAGTGTGCAATTGACTGACTGCGAAAAACAAAGCAGCAGAGCACCGGGCTTCTGGGCGCTGTGAAGGCAATTGCCAAAACCAGGCAGCTGCTCCTTCCCAAGCACAGGCAGCTGCCTATGTTCTTGCTTGTCGACAAACTCACCGCTGCCCTTCTTTTCAGCAGCTGCCACCGTCTTCTGTGCATCTCGGAGCCTCTGGCGACGAGCAAGACTTGCCAAGGTGGGAGGCATCAGGACCAAGTCAAAACCCAGGCAAGTTGTCCTGGAACGCTTTCCATTCGCTTGCCGAGAGTGAATTCAAGAGGCAGGAGAGCGGCAGCCACCGTCCTCCAGCAGTCGGAAGGCTTCGCACACAAGCCCGCTTCTTTGCGGCTTCGCTCTTCGCCTCTTCCAAGCAACCGCGATCTCTGCCTCTCGGAGGCGAAGAAGCGGCTAATTCGCGCACAGCTCAGTAGAGCGGCAGCGCAGCGCTCCGGAGCGCCGCTTCAAGCCGAAAGACGCCGGGAAGTGGCACTTTCCTCCGGATAGCTCCGGAGCCGCGCTTCTGCCTCTCTAGTCGTCTCTATCTTAGCGAAAAGCTTTCCCACTCCATTTGGCAAGGGGAGAGTGGACCTGCACTGCACACTAACCGCGGTTTGCAAAGAAAGAGGATTTGCTGCACATTCCAAGGACACGGCTCTTTCCGAGGCAATCTGCAACCTGCTGTCAGATGGAAGTGCTCTCTGCCCTCTCCTGCCCAGCTCTAGGTACTAGCGGGCACTTGCCAGCCTGGGCGAGGCAAACCACCTCGAGAGATGTCACAGAGCATAAGTGGAGCGCAGATGCTCAAAAGCAGCAAAGCTGAAGAGCCTGGCTCAGCTTCACTAGTGTGCAATTGACTGACTGCGAAAAACAAAGCAGCAGAGCACCGGGCTTCTGGGCGCTGTGAAGGCAATTGCCAAAACCAGGCAGCTGCTCCTTCCCAAGCACAGGCAGCTGCCTATGTTCTTGCTTGTCGACAAACTCACCGCTGCCCTTCTTTTCAGCAGCTGCCACCGTCTTCTGTGCATCTCGGAGCCTCTGGCGACGAGCAAGACTTGCCAAGGTGGGAGGCATCAGGACCAAGTCAAAACCCAGGCAAGTTGTCCTGGAACGCTTTCCATTCGCTTGCCGAGAGTGAATTCAAGAGGCAGGAGAGCGGCAGCCACCGTCCTCCAGCAGTCGGAAGGCTTCGCACACAAGCCCGCTTCTTTGCGGCTTCGCTCTTCGCCTCTTCCAAGCAACCGCGATCTCTGCCTCTCGGAGGCGAAGAAGCGGCTAATTCGCGCACAGCTCAGTAGAGCGGCAGCGCAGCGCTCCGGAGCGCCGCTTCAAGCCGAAAGACGCCGGGAAGTGGCACTTTCCTCCGGATAGCTCCGGAGCCGCGCTTCTGCCTCTCTAGTCGTCTCTATCTTAGCGAAAAGCTTTCCCACTCCATTTGGCAAGGGGAGAGTGGACCTGCACTGCACACTAACCGCGGTTTGCAAAGAAAGAGGATTTGCTGCACATTCCAAGGACACGGCTCTTTCCGAGGCAATCTGCAACCTGCTGTCAGATGGAAGTGCTCTCTGCCCTCTCCTGCCCAGCTCTAGGTACTAGCGGGCACTTGCCAGCCTGGGCGAGGCAAACCACCTCGAGAGATGTCACAGAGCATAAGTGGAGCGCAGATGCTCAAAAGCAGCAAAGCTGAAGAGCCTGGCTCAGCTTCACTAGTGTGCAATTGACTGACTGCGAAAAACAAAGCAGCAGAGCACCGGGCTTCTGGGCGCTGTGAAGGCAATTGCCAAAACCAGGCAGCTGCTCCTTCCCAAGCACAGGCAGCTGCCTATGTTCTTGCTTGTCGACAAACTCACCGCTGCCCTTCTTTTCAGCAGCTGCCACCGTCTTCTGTGCATCTCGGAGCCTCTGGCGACGAGCAAGACTTGCCAAGGTGGGACGCATCAGGACCAAGTCAAAACCCAGGCAAGTTGTCCTGGAACGCTTTCCATTCGCTTGCCGAGAGTGAATTCAAGAGGCAGGAGAGCGGCAGCCACCGTCCTCCAGCAGTCGGAAGGCTTCGCACACAAGCCCGCTTCTTTGCGGCTTCGCTCTTCGCCTCTTCCAAGCAACCGCGATCTCTGCCTCTCGGAGGCGAAGAAGCGGCTAATTCGCGCACAGCTCAGTAGAGCGGCAGCGCAGCGCTCCGGAGCGCCGCTTCAAGCCGAAAGACGCCGGGAAGTGGCACTTTCCTCCGGATAGCTCCGGAGCCGCGCTTCTGCCTCTCTAGTCGTCTCTATCTTAGCGAAAAGCTTTCCCACTCCATTTGGCAAGGGGAGAGTGGACCTGCACTGCACACTAACCGCGGTTTGCAAAGAAAGAGGATTTGCTGCACATTCCAAGGACACGGCTCTTTCCGAGGCAATCTGCAACCTGCTGTCAGATGGAAGTGCTCTCTGCCCTCTCCTGCCCAGCTCTAGGTACTAGCGGGCACTTGCCAGCCTGGGCGAGGCAAACCACCTCGAGAGATGTCACAGAGCATAAGTGGAGCACAGATGCTCAAAAGCAGCAAAGCTGAAGAGCCTGGCTCAGCTTGACTAGTGTGCAATTGACTGACTGCGAAAAACAAAGCAGCAGAGCACCGGGCTTCTGGGCGCTGTGAAGGCAATTGCCAAAACCAGGCAGCTGCTCCTTCCCAAGCACAGGCAGCTGCCTATGTTCTTGCTTGTCGACAAACTCACCGCTGCCCTTCTTTTCAGCAGCTGCCACCGTCTTCTGTGCATCTCGGAGCCTCTGGCGACGAGCAAGACTTGCCAAGGTGGGAGGCATCAGGACCAAGTCAAAACCCAGGCAAGTTGTCCTGGAACGCTTTCCATTCGCTTGCCGAGAGTGAATTCAAGAGGCAGGAGAGCGGCAGCCACCGTCCTCCAGCAGTCGGAAGGCTTCGCACACAAGCCCGCTTCTTTGCGGCTTCGCTCTTCGCCTCTTCCAAGCAACCGCGATCTCTGCCTCTCGGAGGCGAAGAAGCGGCTAATTCGCGCACAGCTCAGTAGAGCGGCAGCGCAGCGCTCCGGAGCGCCGCTTCAAGCCGAAAGACGCCGGGAAGTGGCACTTTCCTCCGGATAGCTCCGGAGCCGCGCTTCTGCCTCTCTAGTCGTCTCTATCTTAGCGAAAAGCTTTCCCACTCCATTTGGCAAGGGGAGAGTGGACCTGCACTGCACACTAACCGCGGTTTGCAAAGAAAGAGGATTTGCTGCACATTCCAAGGACACGGCTCTTTCCGAGGCAATCTGCAACCTGCTGTCAGATGGAAGTGCTCTCTGCCCTCTCCTGCCCAGCTCTAGGTACTAGCGGGCACTTGCCAGCCTGGGCGAGGCAAACCACCTCGAGAGATGTCACAGAGCATAAGTGGAGCACAGATGCTCAAAAGCAGCAAAGCTGAAGAGCCTGGCTCAGCTTGACTAGTGTGCAATTGACTGACTGCGAAAAACAAAGCAGCAGAGCACCGGGCTTCTGGGCGCTGTGAAGGCAATTGCCAAAACCAGGCAGCTGCTCCTTCCCAAGCACAGGCAGCTGCCTATGTTCTTGCTTGTCGACAAACTCACCGCTGCCCTTCTTTTCAGCAGCTGCCACCGTCTTCTGTGCATCTCGGAGCCTCTGGCGACGAGCAAGACTTGCCAAGGTGGGAGGCATCAGGACCAAGTCAAAACCCAGGCAAGTTGTCCTGGAACGCTTTCCATTCGCTTGCCGAGAGTGAATTCAAGAGGCAGGAGAGCGGCAGCCACCGTCCTCCAGCAGTCGGAAGGCTTCGCACACAAGCCCGCTTCTTTGCGGCTTCGCTCTTCGCCTCTTCCAAGCAACCGCGATCTCTGCCTCTCGGAGGCGAAGAAGCGGCTAATTCGCGCACAGCTCAGTAGAGCGGCAGCGCAGCGCTCCGGAGCGCCGCTTCAAGCCGAAAGACGCCGGGAAGTGGCACTTTCCTCCGGATAGCTCCGGAGCCGCGCTTCTGCCTCTCTAGTCGTCTCTATCTTAGCGAAAAGCTTTCCCACTCCATTTGGCAAGGGGAGAGTGGACCTGCACTGCACACTAACCGCGGTTTGCAAAGAAAGAGGATTTGCTGCACATTCCAAGGACACGGCTCTTTCCGAGGCAATCTGCAACCTGCTGTCAGATGGAAGTGCTCTCTGCCCTCTCCTGCCCAGCTCTAGGTACTAGCGGGCACTTTCCAGCCTGGCCGAGGCAAACCACCTCGAGAGATGTCACAGAGCATAAGTGGAGCGCAGATGCTCAAAAGCAGCAAAGCTGAAGAGCCTGGCTCAGCTTCACTAGTGTGCAATTGACTGACTGCGAAAAACAAAGCAGCAGAGCACCGGGCTTCTGGGCGCTGTGAAGGCAATTGCCAAAACCAGGCAGCTGCTCCTTCCCAAGCACAGGCAGCTGCCTATGTTCTTGCTTGTCGACAAACTCACCGCTGCCCTTCTTTTCAGCAGCTGCCACCGTCTTCTGTGCATCTCGGAGCCTCTGGCGACGAGCAAGACTTGCCAAGGTGGGACGCATCAGGACCAAGTCAAAACCCAGGCAAGTTGTCCTGGAACGCTTTCCATTCGCTTGCCGAGAGTGAATTCAAGAGGCAGGAGAGCGGCAGCCACCGTCCTCCAGCAGTCGGAAGGCTTCGCATGCAAGCCCGCTTCTTTGCGGCTTCGTTCTTCGCCTCTTCCAAGCAACCGCGATCTCTGCCTCTCGGAGGCGAAGAAGCGGCTAATTCGCGCACAGCTCAGTAGAGCGGCAGCACAGCGCTCCGGAGCGCCGCTTCAAGCCGAAAGACGCCGGGAAGCGGCACTTTCCTCCGGATAGCTCCGGAGCCGCGCTTCTGCCTCTCTAGTCGTCTCTATCTTAGCGAAAAGCTTTCCCACTCCATTTGGCAAGGGGAGAGTGGACCTGCACTGCACACTAACCGCGGTTTGCAAAGAAAGAGGATTTGCTGCACATTCCAAGGACACGGCTCTTTCCGAGGCAATCTGCAACCTGCTGTCAGATGGAAGTGCTCTCTGCCCTCTCCTGCCCAGCTCTAGGTACTAGCGGGCACTTGCCAGCCTGGGCGAGGCAAACCACCTCGAGAGATGTCACAGAGCATAAGTGGAGCACAGATGCTCAAAAGCAGCAAAGCTGAAGAGCCTGGCTCAGCTTCACTAGTGTGCAATTGACTGACTGCGAAAAACAAAGCAGCAGAGCACCGGGGAAGGCAATTGCCAAAACCAGGCAGCTGCTCCTTCCCAAGCACAGGCAGCTGCCTATGTTCTTGCTTGTCGACAAACTCACCGCTGCCCTTCTTTTCAGCAGCTGCCACCGTCTTCTGTGCATCTCGGAGCCTCTGGCGACGAGCAAGACTTGCCAAGGTGGGAGGCATCAGGACCAAGTCAAAACCCAGGCAAGTTGTCCTGGAACGCTTTCCATTCGCTTGCCGAGAGTGAATTCAAGAGGCAGGAGAGCGGCAGCCACCGTCCTCCAGCAGTCGGAAGGCTTCGCACACAAGCCCGCTTCTTTGCGGCTTCGTTCTTCGCCTCTTCCAAGCAACCGCGATCTCTGCCTCTCGGAGGCGAAGAAGCGGCTAATTCGCGCACAGCTCAGTAGAGCGGCAGCGCAGCGCTCCGGAGCGCCGCTTCAAGCCGAAAGACGCCGGGAAGCGGCACTTTCCTCCGGATAGCTCCGGAGCCGCGCTTCTGCTTCTCTAGTCGTCTCTATCTTAGCGAAAAGCTTTCCACTCCATTTGGCAAGGGGAGAGCGTACCTGCACTGCACACTAACCGAGGTTTGCAAAGAAAGAGGATTTGCTGCACATTGCAAGGACACGGCTCTTTCCGAGGCAATCTGCAACCTGCTGTCAGATGGAAGTGCTCTCTGCCCTCTCCTGCCCAGCTCTAGGTACTAGCGGGCACTTGCCAGCCTGGGCGAGGCAAACAACCTCCAGAGATGTCACAGAGCATAAGTGGAGCACAGATGCTCAAAAGCAGCAAAGCTGAAGAGCCTGGCTCAGCTTCACTAGTGTGCAATTGACTGACTGCGAAAAACAAAGCAGCAGAGCACCGGGCTTCTGGGCGCTGTGAAGGCAATTGCCAAAACCAGGCAGCTGCTCCTTCCCAAGCACAGGCAGCTGCCTATGTTCTTGCTTGTCGACAAACTCACCGCTGCCCTTCTTTTCAGCAGCTGCCACCGTCTTCTGTGCATCTCGGAGCCTCTGGCGACGAGCAAGACTTGCCAAGGTGGGACGCATCAGGACCAAGTCAAAACCCAGGCAAGTTGTCCTGGAACGCTTTCCATTCGCTTGCCGAGAGTGAATTCAACAGGCAGGAGAGCGGCAGCCACCGTCCTCCAGCAGTCGGAAGGCTTCGCACACAAGCCCGCTTCTTTGCGGCTTCGTTCTTCGCCTCTTCCAAGCAACCGCGATCTCTGCCTCTCGGAGGCGAAGAAGCGGCTAATTCGCGCACAGCTCAGTAGAGCGGCAGCACAGCGCTCCGGAGCGCCGCTTCAAGCCGAAAGACGCCGGGAAGCGGCACTTTCCTCCGGATAGCTCCGGAGCCGCGCTTCTGCTTCTCTAGTCGTCTCTATCTTAGCGAAAAGCTTTCCCACTCCATTTGGCAAGGGGAGAGTGTACCTGCACTGCACACTAACCGCGGTTTGCAAAGAAAGAGGATTTGCTGCACATTCCAAGGACACGGCTCTTTCCGAGGCAATCTGCAACCTGCTGTCAGATGGAAGTGCTCTCTGCCCTCTCCTGCCCAGCTCTAGGTACTAGCGGGCACTTGCCAGCCTGGGCGAGGCAAACAACCTCGAGAGATGTCACAGAGCATAAGTGGAGCACAGATGCTCAAAAGCAGCAAAGCTGAAGAGCCTGGCTCAGCTTGACTAGTGTGCAATTGACTGACTGCGAAAAACAAAGCAGCAGAGCACCGGGCTTCTGGGCGCGGTGAAGGCAATTGCCAAAACCAGGCAGCTGCTCCTTCCCAAGCACAGGCAGCTGCCTATGTTCTTGCTTGTCGACAAACTCACCGCTGCCCTTCTTTTCAGCAGCTGCCACCGTCTTCTGTGCATCTCGGAGCCTCTGGCGACGAGCAAGACTTGCCAAGGTGGGACGCATCAGGACCAAGTCAAAACCCAGGCAAGTTGTCCTGGAACGCTTTCCATTCGCTTGCCGAGAGTGAATTCAACAGGCAGGAGAGCGGCAGCCACCGTCCTCCAGCAGTCGGAAGGCTTGGCACACAAGCCCGCTTCTTTGCGGCTTCGTTCTTCGCCTCTTCCAAGCAACCGCGATCTCTGCCTCTCGGAGGCGAAGAAGCGGCTAATTCGCGCACAGCTCAGTAGAGCGGCAGCGCAGCGCTCCGGAGCGCCGCTTCAAGCCGAAAGACGCCGGGAAGCGGCACTTTCCTCCGGATAGCTCCGGAGCCGCGCTTCTGCTTCTCTAGTCGTCTCTATCTTAGCGAAAAGCTTTCCCACTCCATTTGGCAAGGGGAGAGTGTACCTGCACTGCACACTAACCGCGGTTTGCAAAGAAAGAGGATTTGCTGCACATTCCAAGGACACGGCTCTTTCCGAGGAAATCTGCAACCTGCTGTCAGATGGAAGTGCTCTCTGCCCTCTCCTGCCCAGCTCTAGGTACTAGCGGGCACTTGCCAGCCTGGGCGAGGCAAACAACCTCCAGAGATGTCACAGAGCATAAGTGGAGCACAGATGCTCAAAAGCAGCAAAGCTGAAGAGCCTGGCTCAGCTTCACTAGTGTGCAATTGACTGACTGCGAAAAACAAAGCAGCAGAGCACCGGGCTTCTGGGCGCTGTGAAGGCAATTGCCAAAACCAGGCAGCTGCTCCTTCCCAAGCACAGGCAGCTGCCTATGTTCTTGCTTGTCGACAAACTCACCGCTGCCCTTCTTTTCAGCAGCTGCCACCGTCTTCTGTGCATCTCGGAGCCTCTGGCGACGAGCAAGACTTGCCAAGGTGGGACGCATCAGGACCAAGTCAAAACCCAGGCAAGTTGTCCTGGAACGCTTTCCATTCGCTTGCCGAGAGTGAATTCAACAGGCAGGAGAGCGGCAGCCACCGTCCTCCAGCAGTCGGAAGGCTTGGCACACAAGCCCGCTTCTTTGCGGCTTCGTTCTTCGCCTCTTCCAAGCAACCGCGATCTCTGCCTCTCGGAGGCGAAGAAGCGGCTAATTCGCGCACAGCTCAGTAGAGCGGCAGCGCAGCGCTCCGGAGCGCCGTTTCAAGCCGAAAGACGCCGGGAAGCGGCACTTTCCTCCGGATAGCTCCGGAGCCGCGCTTCTGCCTCTCTAGTCGTCTCTATCTTAGCGAAAAGCTTTCCCACTCCATTTGGCAAGGGGAGAGCGTACCTGCACTGCACACTAACCGCGGTTTGCAAAGAAAGAGGATTTGCTGCACATTCCAAGGACACGGCTCTTTCCGAGGCAATCTGCAACCTGCTGTCAGATGGAAGTGCTCTCTGCCCTCTCCTGCCCAGCTCTAGGTACTAGCGGGCACTTGCCAGCCTGGCCGAGGCAAACAACCTCCAGAGATGTCACAGAGCATAAGTGGAGCACAGATGCTCAAAAGCAGCAAAGCTGAAGAGCCTGGCTCAGCTTCACTAGTGTGCAATTGACTGACTGCGAAAAACAAAGCAGCAAAGCAGCAGAGCACCGGGCTTCTGGGCGCTGTGAAGGCAATTGCCAAAACCAGGCAGCTGCTCCTTCCCAAGCACAGGCAGCTGCCTATGTTCTTGCTTGTCGACAAACTCACCGCTGCCCTTCTTTTCAGCAGCTGCCACCGTCTTCTGTGCATCTCGGAGCCTCTGGCGACGAGCAAGACTTGCCAAGGTGGGACGCATCAGGACCAAGTCAAAACCCAGGCAAGTTGTCCTGGAACGCTTTCCATTCGCTTGCCGAGAGTGAATTCAAGAGGCAGGAGAGCGGCAGCCACCGTCCTCCAGCAGTCGGAAGGCTTCGCACACAAGCCCGCTTCTTTGCGGCTTCGTTCTTCGCCTCTTCCAAGCAACCGCGATCTCTGCCTCTCGGAGGCGAAGAAGCGGCTAATTCGCGCACAGCTCAGTAGAGCGGCAGCGCAGCGCTCCGGAGCGCCGCTTCAAGCCGAAAGACGCCGGGAAGCGGCACTTTCCTCCGGATAGCTCCGGAGCCGCGCTTCTGCTTCTCTAGTCGTCTCTATCTTAGCGAAAAGCTTTCCCACTCCATTTGGCAAGGGGAGAGCGTACCTGCACTGCACACTAACCGAGGTTTGCAAAGAAAGAGGATTTGCTGCACATTGCAAGGACACGGCTCTTTCCGAGGCAATCTGCAACCTGCTGTCAGATAGAAGTGCTCTCTGCCCTCTCCTGCCCAGCTCTAGGTACTAGCGGGCACTTGCCAGCCTGGCCGAGGCAAACAACCTCCAGAGATGTCACAGAGCATAAGTGGAGCACAGATGCTCAAAAGCAGCAAAGCTGAAGAGCCTGGCTCAGCTTCACTAGTGTGCAATTGACTGACTGCGAAAAACAAAGCAGCAAAGCAGCAGAGCACCGGGCTTCTGGGCGCTGTGAAGGCAATTGCCAAAACCAGGCAGCTGCTCCTTCCCAAGCACAGGCAGCTGCCTATGTTCTTGCTTGTCGACAAACTCACCGCTGCCCTTCTTTCAGCAGCTGCCACCGTCTTCTGTGCATCTCGGAGCCTCTGGCGACGAGCAAGACTTGCCAAGGTGGGAGGCATCAGGACCAAGTCAAAACCCAGGCAAGTTGTCCTGGAACGCTTTCCATTCGCTTGCCGAGAGTGAATTCAAGAGGCAGGAGAGCGGCAGCCACCGTCCTCCAGCAGTCGGAAGGCTTCGCACACAAGCCCGCTTCTTTGCGGCTTCGTTCTTCGCCTCTTCCAAGCAACCGCGATCTCTGCCTCTCGGAGGCGAAGAAGCGGCTAATTCGCGCACAGCTCAGTAGAGCGGCAGCACAGCGCTCCGGAGCGCCGCTTCAAGCCGAAAGACGCCGGGAAGCGGCACTTTCCTCCGGATAGCTCCGGAGCCGCGCTTCTGCTTCTCTAGTCGTCTCTATCTTAGCGAAAAGCTTTCCCACTCCATTTGGCAAGGGGAGAGTGTACCTGCACTGCACACTAACCGCGGTTTGCAAAGAAAGAGGATTTGCTGCACATTGCAAGGACACGGCTCTTTCCGAGGCAATCTGCAACCTGCTGTCAGATGGAAGTGCTCTCTGCCCTCTCCTGCCCAGCTCTAGGTACTAGCGGGCACTTGCCAGCCTGGGCGAGGCAAACAACCTCCAGAGATGTCACAGAGCATAAGTGGAGCACAGATGCTCAAAAGCAGCAAAGCTGAAGAGCCTGGCTCAGCTTCACTAGTGTGCAATTGACTGACTGCGAAAAACAAAGCAGCAAAGCAGCAGAGCACCGGGCTTCTGGGCGCTGTGAAGGCAATTGCCAAAACCAGGCAGCTGCTCCTTCCCAAGCACAGGCAGCTGCCTATGTTCTTGCTTGTCGACAAACTCACCGCTGCCCTTCTTTTCAGCAGCTGCCACCGTCTTCTGTGCATCTCGGAGCCTCTGGCGACGAGCAAGACTTGCCAAGGTGGGACGCATCAGGACCAAGTCAAAACCCAGGCAAGTTGTCCTGGAACGCTTTCCATTCGCTTGCCGAGAGTGAATTCAAGAGGCAGGAGAGGGGCAGCCACCGTCCTCCAGCAGTCGGAAGGCTTCGCACACAAGCCCGCTTCTTTGCGGCTTCGTTCTTCGCCTCTTCCAAGCAACCGCGATCTCTGCCTCTCGGAGGCGAAGAAGCGGCTAATTCGCGCACAGCTCAGTAGAGCGGCAGCGCAGCGCTCCGGAGCGCCGCTTCAAGCCGAAAGACGCCGGGAAGCGGCACTTTCCTCCGGATAGCTCCGGAGCCGCGCTTCTGCCTCTCTAGTCGTCTCTATCTTAGCGAAAAGCTTTCCCACTCCATTTGGCAAGGGGAGAGCGTACCTGCACCGCACACTAACCGCGGTTTGCAAAGAAAGAGGATTTGCTGCACATTGCAAGGACACGGCTCTTTCCGAGGCAATCTGCAACCTGCTGTCAGATGGAAGTGCTCTCTGCCCTCTCCTGCCCAGCTCTAGGTACTAGCGGGCACTTGCCAGCCTGGGCGAGGCAAACAACCTCCAGAGATGTCACAGAGCATAAGTGGAGCACAGATGCTCAAAAGCAGCAAAGCTGAAGAGCCTGGCTCAGCTTCACTAGTGTGCAATTGACTGACTGCGAAAAACAAAGCAGCAAAGCAGCAGAGCACCGGGCTTCTGGGCGCTGTGAAGGCAATTGCCAAAACCAGGCAGCTGCTCCTTCCCAAGCACAGGCAGCTGCCTATGTTCTTGCTTGTCGACAAACTCACCGCTGCCCTTCTTTTCAGCAGCTGCCACCGTCTTCTGTGCATCTCGGAGCCTCTGGCGACGAGCAAGACTTGCCAAGGTGGGAGGCATCAGGACCAAGTCAAAACCCAGGCAAGTTGTCCTGGAACGCTTTCCATTCGCTTGCCGAGAGTGAATTCAAGAGGCAGGAGAGCGGCAGCCACCGTCCTCCAGCAGTCGGAAGGCTTCGCACACAAGCCCGCTTCTTTGCGGCTTCGTTCTTCGCCTCTTCCAAGCAACCGCGATCTCTGCCTCTCGGAGGCGAAGAAGCGGCTAATTCGCGCACAGCTCAGTAGAGCGGCAGCGCAGCGCTCCGGAGCGCCGCTTCAAGCCGAAAGACGCCGGGAAGCGGCACTTTCCTCCGGATAGCTCCGGAGCCGCGCTTCTGCTTCTCTAGTCGTCTCTATCTTAGCGAAAAGCTTTCCCACTCCATTTGGCAAGGGGAGAGCGTACCTGCACTGCACACTAACCGAGGTTTGCAAAGAAAGAGGATTTGCTGCACATTCCAAGGACACGGCTCTTTCCGAGGCAATCTGCAACCTGCTGTCAGATGGAAGTGCTCTCTGCCCTCTCCTGCCCAGCTCTAGGTACTAGCGGGCACTTGCCAGCCTGGGCGAGGCAAACAACCTCCAGAGATGTCACAGAGCATAAGTGGAGCACAGATGCTCAAAAGCAGCAAAGCTGAAGAGCCTGGCTCAGCTTCACTAGTGTGCAATTGACTGACTGCGAAAAACAAAGCAGCAGAGCACCGGGCTTCTGGGCGCGGTGAAGGCAATTGCCAAAACCAGGCAGCTGCTCCTTCCCAAGCACAGGCAGCTGCCTATGTTCTTGCTTGTCGACAAACTCACCGCTGCCCTTCTTTTCAGCAGCTGCCACCGTCTTCTGTGCATCTCGGAGCCTCTGGCGACGAGCAAGACTTGCCAAGGTGGGACGCATCAGGACCAAGTCAAAACCCAGGCAAGTTGTCCTGGAACGCTTTCCATTCGCTTGCCGAGAGTGAATTCAACAGGCAGGAGAGCGGCAGCCACCGTCCTCCAGCAGTCGGAAGGCTTCGCACACAAGCCCGCTTCTTTGCGGCTTCGTTCTTCGCCTCTTCCAAGCAACCGCGATCTCTGCCTCTCGGAGGCGAAGAAGCGGCTAATTCGCGCACAGCTCAGTAGAGCGGCAGCGCAGCGCTCCGAGCGCCGCTTCAAGCCGAAAGACGCCGGGAAGCGGCACTTTCCTCCGGATAGCTCCGGAGCCGCGCTTCTGCCTCTCTAGTCGTCTCTATCTTAGCGAAAAGCTTTCCCACTCCATTTGGCAAGGGGAGAGTGGACCTGCACTGCACACTAACGGCGGTTTGCAAAGAAAGAGGATTTGCTGCACATTCCAAGGACACGGCTCTTTCCGAGGCAATCTGCAACCTGCTGTCAGATAGAAGTGCTCTCTGCCCTCTCCTGCCCAGCTCTAGGTACTAGCGGGCACTTGCCAGCCTGGGCGAGGCAAACAACCTCCAGAGATGTCACAGAGCATAAGTGGAGCACAGATGCTCAAAAGCAGCAAAGCTGAAGAGCCTGGCTCAGCTTCACTAGTGTGCAATTGACTGACTGCGAAAAACAAAGCAGCAAAGCAGCAGAGCACCGGGCTTCTGGGCGCTGTGAAGGCAATTGCCAAAACCAGGCAGCTGCTCCTTCCCAAGCACAGGCAGCTGCCTATGTTCTTGCTTGTCGACAAACTCACCGCTGCCCTTCTTTTCAGCAGCTGCCACCGTCTTCTGTGCATCTCGGAGCCTCTGGCGACGAGCAAGACTTGCCAAGGTGGGAGGCATCAGGACCAAGTCAAAACCCAGGCAAGTTGTCCTGGAACGCTTTCCATTCGCTTGCCGAGAGTGAATTCAAGAGGCAGGAGAGCGGCAGCCACCGTCCTCCAGCAGTCGGAAGGCTTCGCACACAAGCCCGCTTCTTTGCGGCTTCGTTCTTCGCCTCTTCCAAGCAACCGCGATCTCTGCCTCTCGGAGGCGAAGAAGCGGCTAATTCGCGCACAGCTCAGTAGAGCGGCAGCGCAGCGCTCCGGAGCGCCGCTTCAAGCCGAAAGACGCCGGGAAGCGGCACTTTCCTCCGGATAGCTCCGGAGCCGCGCTTCTGCCTCTCTAGTCGTCTCTATCTTAGCGAAAAGCTTTCCCACTCCATTTGGCAAGGGGAGAGCGTACCTGCACTGCACACTAACCGAGGTTTGCAAAGAAAGAGGATTTGCTGCACATTCCAAGGACACGGCTCTTTCCGAGGCAATCTGCAACCTGCTGTCAGATGGAAGTGCTCTCTGCCCTCTCCTGCCCAGCTCTAGGTACTAGCGGGCACTTGCCAGCCTGGGCGAGGCAAACAACCTCCAGAGATGTCACAGAGCATAAGTGGAGCACAGATGCTCAAAAGCAGCAAAGCTGAAGAGCCTGGCTCAGCTTCACTAGTGTGCAATTGACTGACTGCGAAAAACAAAGCAGCAGAGCACCGGGCTTCTGGGCGCTGTGAAGGCAATTGCCAAAACCAGGCAGCTGCTCCTTCCCAAGCACAGGCAGCTGCCTATGTTCTTGCTTGTCGACAAACTCACCGCTGCCCTTCTTTTCAGCAGCTGCCACCGTCTTCTGTGCATCTCGGAGCCTCTGGCGACGAGCAAGACTTGCCAAGGTGGGACGCATCAGGACCAAGTCAAAACCCAGGCAAGTTGTCCTGGAACGCTTTCCATTCGCTTGCCGAGAGTGAATTCAACAGGCAGGAGAGCGGCAGCCACCGTCCTCCAGCAGTCGGAAGGCTTCGCACACAAGCCCGCTTCTTTGCGGCTTCGTTCTTCGCCTCTTCCAAGCAACCGCGATCTCTGCCTCTCGGAGGCGAAGAAGCGGCTAATTCGCGCACAGCTCAGTAGAGCGGCAGCACAGCGCTCCGGAGCGCCGCTTCAAGCCGAAAGACGCCGGGAAGCGGCACTTTCCTCCGGATAGCTCCGGAGCCGCGCTTCTGCTTCTCTAGTCGTCTCTATCTTAGCGAAAAGCTTTCCCACTCCATTTGGCAAGGGGAGAGTGTACCTGCACTGCACACTAACCGCGGTTTGCAAAGAAAGAGGATTTGCTGCACATTCCAAGGACACGGCTCTTTCCGAGGCAATCTGCAACCTGCTGTCAGATGGAAGTGCTCTCTGCCCTCTCCTGCCCAGCTCTAGGTACTAGCGGGCACTTGCCAGCCTGGGCGAGGCAAACAACCTCCAGAGATGTCACAGAGCATAAGTGGAGCACAGATGCTCAAAAGCAGCAAAGCTGAAGAGCCTGGCTCAGCTTGACTAGTGTGCAATTGACTGACTGCGAAAAACAAAGCAGCAGAGCACCGGGCTTCTGGGCGCGGTGAAGGCAATTGCCAAAACCAGGCAGCTGCTCCTTCCCAAGCACAGGCAGCTGCCTATGTTCTTGCTTGTCGACAAACTCACCGCTGCCCTTCTTTTCAGCAGCTGCCACCGTCTTCTGTGCATCTCGGAGCCTCTGGCGACGAGCAAGACTTGCCAAGGTGGGACGCATCAGGACCAAGTCAAAACCCAGGCAAGTTGTCCTGGAACGCTTTCCATTCGCTTGCCGAGAGTGAATTCAACAGGCAGGAGAGCGGCAGCCACCGTCCTCCAGCAGTCGGAAGGCTTGGCACACAAGCCCGCTTCTTTGCGGCTTCGTTCTTCGCCTCTTCCAAGCAACCGCGATCTCTGCCTCTCGGAGGCGAAGAAGCGGCTAATTCGCGCACAGCTCAGTAGAGCGGCAGCGCAGCGCTCCGGAGCGCCGCTTCAAGCCGAAAGACGCCGGGAAGCGGCACTTTCCTCCGGATAGCTCCGGAGCCGCGCTTCTGCTTCTCTAGTCGTCTCTATCTTAGCGAAAAGCTTTCCCACTCCATTTGGCAAGGGGAGAGTGTACCTGCACTGCACACTAACCGCGGTTTGCAAAGAAAGAGGATTTGCTGCACATTCCAAGGACACGGCTCTTTCCGAGGAAATCTGCAACCTGCTGTCAGATGGAAGTGCTCTCTGCCCTCTCCTGCCCAGCTCTAGGTACTAGCGGGCACTTGCCAGCCTGGGCGAGGCAAACAACCTCCAGAGATGTCACAGAGCATAAGTGGAGCACAGATGCTCAAAAGCAGCAAAGCTGAAGAGCCTGGCTCAGCTTCACTAGTGTGCAATTGACTGACTGCGAAAAACAAAGCAGCAGAGCACCGGGCTTCTGGGCGCTGTGAAGGCAATTGCCAAAACCAGGCAGCTGCTCCTTCCCAAGCACAGGCAGCTGCCTATGTTCTTGCTTGTCGACAAACTCACCGCTGCCCTTCTTTTCAGCAGCTGCCACCGTCTTCTGTGCATCTCGGAGCCTCTGGCGACGAGCAAGACTTGCCAAGGTGGGACGCATCAGGACCAAGTCAAAACCCAGGCAAGTTGTCCTGGAACGCTTTCCATTCGCTTGCCGAGAGTGAATTCAACAGGCAGGAGAGCGGCAGCCACCGTCCTCCAGCAGTCGGAAGGCTTGGCACACAAGCCCGCTTCTTTGCGGCTTCGTTCTTCGCCTCTTCCAAGCAACCGCGATCTCTGCCTCTCGGAGGCGAAGAAGCGGCTAATTCGCGCACAGCTCAGTAGAGCGGCAGCGCAGCGCTCCGGAGCGCCGTTTCAAGCCGAAAGACGCCGGGAAGCGGCACTTTCCTCCGGATAGCTCCGGAGCCGCGCTTCTGCCTCTCTAGTCGTCTCTATCTTAGCGAAAAGCTTTCCCACTCCATTTGGCAAGGGGAGAGCGTACCTGCACTGCACACTAACCGCGGTTTGCAAAGAAAGAGGATTTGCTGCACATTCCAAGGACACGGCTCTTTCCGAGGCAATCTGCAACCTGCTGTCAGATGGAAGTGCTCTCTGCCCTCTCCTGCCCAGCTCTAGGTACTAGCGGGCACTTGCCAGCCTGGCCGAGGCAAACAACCTCCAGAGATGTCACAGAGCATAAGTGGAGCACAGATGCTCAAAAGCAGCAAAGCTGAAGAGCCTGGCTCAGCTTCACTAGTGTGCAATTGACTGACTGCGAAAAACAAAGCAGCAAAGCAGCAGAGCACCGGGCTTCTGGGCGCTGTGAAGGCAATTGCCAAAACCAGGCAGCTGCTCCTTCCCAAGCACAGGCAGCTGCCTATGTTCTTGCTTGTCGACAAACTCACCGCTGCCCTTCTTTTCAGCAGCTGCCACCGTCTTCTGTGCATCTCGGAGCCTCTGGCGACGAGCAAGACTTGCCAAGGTGGGACGCATCAGGACCAAGTCAAAACCCAGGCAAGTTGTCCTGGAACGCTTTCCATTCGCTTGCCGAGAGTGAATTCAAGAGGCAGGAGAGCGGCAGCCACCGTCCTCCAGCAGTCGGAAGGCTTCGCACACAAGCCCGCTTCTTTGCGGCTTCGTTCTTCGCCTCTTCCAAGCAACCGCGATCTCTGCCTCTCGGAGGCGAAGAAGCGGCTAATTCGCGCACAGCTCAGTAGAGCGGCAGCGCAGCGCTCCGGAGCGCCGCTTCAAGCCGAAAGACGCCGGGAAGCGGCACTTTCCTCCGGATAGCTCCGGAGCCGCGCTTCTGCTTCTCTAGTCGTCTCTATCTTAGCGAAAAGCTTTCCCACTCCATTTGGCAAGGGGAGAGCGTACCTGCACTGCACACTAACCGAGGTTTGCAAAGAAAGAGGATTTGCTGCACATTGCAAGGACACGGCTCTTTCCGAGGCAATCTGCAACCTGCTGTCAGATAGAAGTGCTCTCTGCCCTCTCCTGCCCAGCTCTAGGTACTAGCGGGCACTTGCCAGCCTGGCCGAGGCAAACAACCTCCAGAGATGTCACAGAGCATAAGTGGAGCACAGATGCTCAAAAGCAGCAAAGCTGAAGAGCCTGGCTCAGCTTCACTAGTGTGCAATTGACTGACTGCGAAAAACAAAGCAGCAAAGCAGCAGAGCACCGGGCTTCTGGGCGCTGTGAAGGCAATTGCCAAAACCAGGCAGCTGCTCCTTCCCAAGCACAGGCAGCTGCCTATGTTCTTGCTTGTCGACAAACTCACCGCTGCCCTTCTTTTCAGCAGCTGCCACCGTCTTCTGTGCATCTCGGAGCCTCTGGCGACGAGCAAGACTTGCCAAGGTGGGAGGCATCAGGACCAAGTCAAAACCCAGGCAAGTTGTCCTGGAACGCTTTCCATTCGCTTGCCGAGAGTGAATTCAAGAGGCAGGAGAGCGGCAGCCACCGTCCTCCAGCAGTCGGAAGGCTTCGCACACAAGCCCGCTTCTTTGCGGCTTCGTTCTTCGCCTCTTCCAAGCAACCGCGATCTCTGCCTCTCGGAGGCGAAGAAGCGGCTAATTCGCGCACAGCTCAGTAGAGCGGCAGCACAGCGCTCCGGAGCGCCGCTTCAAGCCGAAAGACGCCGGGAAGCGGCACTTTCCTCCGGATAGCTCCGGAGCCGCGCTTCTGCTTCTCTAGTCATCTCTATCTTAGCGAAAAGCTTTCCCACTCCATTTGGCAAGGGGAGAGTGTACCTGCACTGCACACTAACCGCGGTTTGCAAAGAAAGAGGATTTGCTGCACATTGCAAGGACACGGCTCTTTCCGAGGCAATCTGCAACCTGCTGTCAGATGGAAGTGCTCTCTGCCCTCTCCTGCCCAGCTCTAGGTACTAGCGGGCACTTGCCAGCCTGGGCGAGGCAAACAACCTCCAGAGATGTCACAGAGCATAAGTGGAGCACAGATGCTCAAAAGCAGCAAAGCTGAAGAGCCTGGCTCAGCTTCACTAGTGTGCAATTGACTGACTGCGAAAAACAAAGCAGCAGAGCACCGGGCTTCTGGGCGCTGTGAAGGCAATTGCCAAAACCAGGCAGCTGCTCCTTCCCAAGCACAGGCAGCTGCCTATGTTCTTGCTTGTCGACAAACTCACCGCTGCCCTTCTTTTCAGCAGCTGCCACCGTCTTCTGTGCATCTCGGAGCCTCTGGCGACGAGCAAGACTTGCCAAGGTGGGACGCATCAGGACCAAGTCAAAACCCAGGCAAGTTGTCCTGGAACGCTTTCCATTCGCTTGCCGAGAGTGAATTCAAGAGGCAGGAGAGGGGCAGCCACCGTCCTCCAGCAGTCGGAAGGCTTGGCACACAAGCCCGCTTCTTTGCGGCTTCGTTCTTCGCCTCTTCCAAGCAACCGCGATCTCTGCCTCTCGGAGGCGAAGAAGCGGCTAATTCGCGCACAGCTCAGTAGAGCGGCAGCGCAGCGCTCCGGAGCGCCGCTTCAAGCCGAAAGACGCCGGGAAGCGGCACTTTCCTCCGGATAGCTCCGGAGCCGCGCTTCTGCCTCTCTAGTCGTCTCTATCTTAGCGAAAAGCTTTCCCACTCCATTTGGCAAGGGGAGAGCGTACCTGCACCGCACACTAACCGCGGTTTGCAAAGAAAGAGGATTTGCTGCACATTGCAAGGACACGGCTCTTTCCGAGGCAATCTGCAACCTGCTGTCAGATGGAAGTGCTCTCTGCCCTCTCCTGCCCAGCTCTAGGTACTAGCGGGCACTTGCCAGCCTGGGCGAGGCAAACAACCTCCAGAGATGTCACAGAGCATAAGTGGAGCACAGATGCTCAAAAGCAGCAAAGCTGAAGAGCCTGGCTCAGCTTCACTAGTGTGCAATTGACTGACTGCGAAAAACAAAGCAGCAAAGCAGCAGAGCACCGGGCTTCTGGGCGCTGTGAAGGCAATTGCCAAAACCAGGCAGCTGCTCCTTCCCAAGCACAGGCAGCTGCCTATGTTCTTGCTTGTCGACAAACTCACCGCTGCCCTTCTTTTCAGCAGCTGCCACCGTCTTCTGTGCATCTCGGAGCCTCTGGCGACGAGCAAGACTTGCCAAGGTGGGAGGCATCAGGACCAAGTCAAAACCCAGGCAAGTTGTCCTGGAACGCTTTCCATTCGCTTGCCGAGAGTGAATTCAAGAGGCAGGAGAGCGGCAGCCACCGTCCTCCAGCAGTCGGAAGGCTTCGCACACAAGCCCGCTTCTTTGCGGCTTCGTTCTTCGCCTCTTCCAAGCAACCGCGATCTCTGCCTCTCGGAGGCGAAGAAGCGGCTAATTCGCGCACAGCTCAGTAGAGCGGCAGCGCAGCGCTCCGGAGCGCCGCTTCAAGCCGAAAGACGCCGGGAAGCGGCACTTTCCTCCGGATAGCTCCGGAGCCGCGCTTCTGCTTCTCTAGTCGTCTCTATCTTAGCGAAAAGCTTTCCCACTCCATTTGGCAAGGGGAGAGCGTACCTGCACTGCACACTAACCGAGGTTTGCAAAGAAAGAGGATTTGCTGCACATTCCAAGGACACGGCTCTTTCCGAGGCAATCTGCAACCTGCTGTCAGATGGAAGTGCTCTCTGCCCTCTCCTGCCCAGCTCTAGGTACTAGCGGGCACTTGCCAGCCTGGGCGAGGCAAACAACCTCCAGAGATGTCACAGAGCATAAGTGGAGCACAGATGCTCAAAAGCAGCAAAGCTGAAGAGCCTGGCTCAGCTTCACTAGTGTGCAATTGACTGACTGCGAAAAACAAAGCAGCAGAGCACCGGGCTTCTGGGCGCTGTGAAGGCAATTGCCAAAACCAGGCAGCTGCTCCTTCCCAAGCACAGGCAGCTGCCTATGTTCTTGCTTGTCGACAAACTCACCGCTGCCCTTCTTTTCAGCAGCTGCCACCGTCTTCTGTGCATCTCGGAGCCTCTGGCGACGAGCAAGACTTGCCAAGGTGGGACGCATCAGGACCAAGTCAAAACCCAGGCAAGTTGTCCTGGAACGCTTTCCATTCGCTTGCCGAGAGTGAATTCAACAGGCAGGAGAGCGGCAGCCACCGTCCTCCAGCAGTCGGAAGGCTTCGCACACAAGCCCGCTTCTTTGCGGCTTCGTTCTTCGCCTCTTCCAAGCAACCGCGATCTCTGCCTCTCGGAGGCGAAGAAGCGGCTAATTCGCGCACAGCTCAGTAGAGCGGCAGCACAGCGCTCCGGAGCGCCGCTTCAAGCCGAAAGACGCCGGGAAGCGGCACTTTCCTCCGGATAGCTCCGGAGCCGCGCTTCTGCTTCTCTAGTCGTCTCTATCTTAGCGAAAAGCTTTCCCACTCCATTTGGCAAGGGGAGAGTGTACCTGCACTGCACACTAACCGCGGTTTGCAAAGAAAGAGGATTTGCTGCACATTCCAAGGACACGGCTCTTTCCGAGGCAATCTGCAACCTGCTGTCAGATGGAAGTGCTCTCTGCCCTCTCCTGCCCAGCTCTAGGTACTAGCGGGCACTTGCCAGCCTGGGCGAGGCAAACAACCTCCAGAGATGTCACAGAGCATAAGTGGAGCACAGATGCTCAAAAGCAGCAAAGCTGAAGAGCCTGGCTCAGCTTGACTAGTGTGCAATTGACTGACTGCGAAAAACAAAGCAGCAGAGCACCGGGCTTCTGGGCGCGGTGAAGGCAATTGCCAAAACCAGGCAGCTGCTCCTTCCCAAGCACAGGCAGCTGCCTATGTTCTTGCTTGTCGACAAACTCACCGCTGCCCTTCTTTTCAGCAGCTGCCACCGTCTTCTGTGCATCTCGGAGCCTCTGGCGACGAGCAAGACTTGCCAAGGTGGGACGCATCAGGACCAAGTCAAAACCCAGGCAAGTTGTCCTGGAACGCTTTCCATTCGCTTGCCGAGAGTGAATTCAAGAGGCAGGAGAGCGGCAGCCACCGTCCTCCAGCAGTCGGAAGGCTTGGCACACAAGCCCGCTTCTTTGCGGCTTCGTTCTTCGCCTCTTCCAAGCAACCGCGATCTCTGCCTCTCGGAGGCGAAGAAGCGGCTAATTCGCGCACAGCTCAGTAGAGCGGCAGCGCAGCGCTCCGGAGCGCCGCTTCAAGCCGAAAGACGCCGGGAAGCGGCACTTTCCTCCGGATAGCTCCGGAGCCGCGCTTCTGCTTCTCTAGTCGTCTCTATCTTAGCGAAAAGCTTTCCCACTCCATTTGGCAAGGGGAGAGTGTACCTGCACTGCACACTAACCGCGGTTTGCAAAGAAAGAGGATTTGCTGCACATTCCAAGGACACGGCTCTTTCCGAGGAAATCTGCAACCTGCTGTCAGATGGAAGTGCTCTCTGCCCTCTCCTGCCCAGCTCTAGGTACTAGCGGGCACTTGCCAGCCTGGGCGAGGCAAACAGCCTCGAGAGATGTCACAGAGCATAAGTGGAGCACAGATGCTCAAAAGCAGCAAAGCTGAAGAGCCTGGCTCAGCTTGACTAGTGTGCAATTGACTGACTGCGAAAAAGAAAGCAGCAGAGCACCGGGCTTCTGGGCGCTGTGAAGGCAATTGCCAAAACCAGGCAGCTGCTCCTTCCCAAGCACAGGCAGCTGCCTATGTTCTTGCTTGTCGACAAACTCACCGCTGCCCTTCTTTTCAGCAGCTGCCACCGTCTTCTGTGCATCTCGGAGCCTCTGGCGACGAGCAAGACTTGCCAAGGTGGGAGGCATCAGGACCAAGTCAAAACCCAGGCAAGTTGTCCTGGAACGCTTTCCATTCGCTTGCCGAGAGTGAATTCAAGAGGCAGGAGAGCGGCAGCCACCGTCCTCCAGCAGTCGGAAGGCTTCGCACACAAGCCCGCTTCTTTGCGGCTTCGTTCTTCGCCTCTTCCAAGCAACCGCGATCTCTGCCTCTCGGAGGCGAAGAAGCGGCTAATTCGCGCACAGCTCAGTAGAGCGGCAGCGCAGCGCTCCGGAGCGCCGCTTCAAGCCGAAAGACGCCGGGAAGCGGCACTTTCCTCCGGATAGCTCCGGAGCCGCGCTTCTGCTTCTCTAGTCGTCTCTATCTTAGCGAAAAGCTTTCCCACTCCATTTGGCAAGGGGAGAGCGTACCTGCACTGCACACTAACCGAGGTTTGCAAAGAAAGAGGATTTGCTGCACATTCCAAGGACACGGCTCTTTCCGAGGCAATCTGCAACCTGCTGTCAGATGGAAGTGCTCTCTGCCCTCTCCTGCCCAGCTCTAGGTACTAGCGGGCACTTGCCAGCCTGGGCGAGGCAAACAACCTCCAGAGATGTCACAGAGCATAAGTGGAGCACAGATGCTCAAAAGCAGCAAAGCTGAAGAGCCTGGCTCAGCTTCACTAGTGTGCAATTGACTGACTGCGAAAAACAAAGCAGCAGAGCACCGGGCTTCTGGGCGCTGTGAAGGCAATTGCCAAAACCAGGCAGCTGCTCCTTCCCAAGCACAGGCAGCTGCCTATGTTCTTGCTTGTCGACAAACTCACCGCTGCCCTTCTTTTCAGCAGCTGCCACCGTCTTCTGTGCATCTCGGAGCCTCTGGCGACGAGCAAGACTTGCCAAGGTGGGACGCATCAGGACCAAGTCAAAACCCAGGCAAGTTGTCCTGGAACGCTTTCCATTCGCTTGCCGAGAGTGAATTCAACAGGCAGGAGAGCGGCAGCCACCGTCCTCCAGCAGTCGGAAGGCTTCGCACACAAGCCCGCTTCTTTGCGGCTTCGTTCTTCGCCTCTTCCAAGCAACCGCGATCTCTGCCTCTCGGAGGCGAAGAAGCGGCTAATTCGCGCACAGCTCAGTAGAGCGGCAGCACAGCGCTCCGGAGCGCCGCTTCAAGCCGAAAGACGCCGGGAAGCGGCACTTTCCTCCGGATAGCTCCGGAGCCGCGCTTCTGCTTCTCTAGTCGTCTCTATCTTAGCGAAAAGCTTTCCCACTCCATTTGGCAAGGGGAGAGTGTACCTGCACTGCACACTAACCGCGGTTTGCAAAGAAAGAGGATTTGCTGCACATTCCAAGGACACGGCTCTTTCCGAGGCAATCTGCAACCTGCTGTCAGATGGAAGTGCTCTCTGCCCTCTCCTGCCCAGCTCTAGGTACTAGCGGGCACTTGCCAGCCTGGGCGAGGCAAACAACCTCCAGAGATGTCACAGAGCATAAGTGGAGCACAGATGCTCAAAAGCAGCAAAGCTGAAGAGCCTGGCTCAGCTTGACTAGTGTGCAATTGACTGACTGCGAAAAACAAAGCAGCAGAGCACCGGGCTTCTGGGCGCGGTGAAGGCAATTGCCAAAACCAGGCAGCTGCTCCTTCCCAAGCACAGGCAGCTGCCTATGTTCTTGCTTGTCGACAAACTCACCGCTGCCCTTCTTTTCAGCAGCTGCCACCGTCTTCTGTGCATCTCGGAGCCTCTGGCGACGAGCAAGACTTGCCAAGGTGGGACGCATCAGGACCAAGTCAAAACCCAGGCAAGTTGTCCTGGAACGCTTTCCATTCGCTTGCCGAGAGTGAATTCAAGAGGCAGGAGAGCGGCAGCCACCGTCCTCCAGCAGTCGGAAGGCTTGGCACACAAGCCCGCTTCTTTGCGGCTTCGTTCTTCGCCTCTTCCAAGCAACCGCGATCTCTGCCTCTCGGAGGCGAAGAAGCGGCTAATTCGCGCACAGCTCAGTAGAGCGGCAGCGCAGCGCTCCGGAGCGCCGCTTCAAGCCGAAAGACGCCGGGAAGCGGCACTTTCCTCCGGATAGCTCCGGAGCCGCGCTTCTGCTTCTCTAGTCGTCTCTATCTTAGCGAAAAGCTTTCCCACTCCATTTGGCAAGGGGAGAGTGTACCTGCACTGCACACTAACCGCGGTTTGCAAAGAAAGAGGATTTGCTGCACATTCCAAGGACACGGCTCTTTCCGAGGAAATCTGCAACCTGCTGTCAGATGGAAGTGCTCTCTGCCCTCTCCTGCCCAGCTCTAGGTACTAGCGGGCACTTGCCAGCCTGGGCGAGGCAAACAGCCTCGAGAGATGTCACAGAGCATAAGTGGAGCACAGATGCTCAAAAGCAGCAAAGCTGAAGAGCCTGGCTCAGCTTGACTAGTGTGCAATTGACTGACTGCGAAAAAGAAAGCAGCAGAGCACCGGGCTTCTGGGCGCTGTGAAGGCAATTGCCAAAACCAGGCAGCTGCTCCTTCCCAAGCACAGGCAGCTGCCTATGTTCTTGCTTGTCGACAAACTCACCGCTGCCCTTCTTTTCAGCAGCTGCCACCGTCTTCTGTGCATCTCGGAGCCTCTGGCGACGAGCAAGACTTGCCAAGGTGGGACGCATCAGGACCAAGTCAAAACCCAGGCAAGTTGTCCTGGAACGCTTTCCATTCGCTTGCCGAGAGTGAATTCAACAGGCAGGAGAGCGGCAGCCACCGTCCTCCAGCAGTCGGAAGGCTTGGCACACAAGCCCGCTTCTTTGCGGCTTCGTTCTTCGCCTCTTCCAAGCAACCGCGATCTCTGCCTCTCGGAGGCGAAGAAGCGGCTAATTCGCGCACAGCTCAGTAGAGCGGCAGCGCAGCGCTCCGGAGCGCCGCTTCAAGCCGAAAGACGCCGGGAAGCGGCACTTTCCTCCGGATAGCTCCGGAGCCGCGCTTCTGCCTCTCTAGTCGTCTCTATCTTAGCGAAAAGCTTTCCCACTCCATTTGGCAAGGGGAGAGCGTACCTGCACTGCACACTAACCGAGGTTTGCAAAGAAAGAGGATTTGCTGCACATTCCAAGGACACGGCTCTTTCCGAGGCAATCTGCAACCTGCTGTCAGATAGAAGTGCTCTCTGCCCTCTCCTGCCCAGCTCTAGGTACTAGCGGGCACTTGCCAGCCTGGCCGAGGCAAACAACCTCCAGAGATGTCACAGAGCATAAGTGGAGCACAGATGCTCAAAAGCAGCAAAGCTGAAGAGCCTGGCTCAGCTTCACTAGTGTGCAATTGACTGACTGCGAAAAACAAAGCAGCAAAGCAGCAGAGCACCGGGCTTCTGGGCGCTGTGAAGGCAATTGCCAAAACCAGGCAGCTGCTCCTTCCCAAGCACAGGCAGCTGCCTATGTTCTTGCTTGTCGACAAACTCACCGCTGCCCTTCTTTTCAGCAGCTGCCACCGTCTTCTGTGCATCTCGGAGCCTCTGGCGACGAGCAAGACTTGCCAAGGTGGGACGCATCAGGACCAAGTCAAAACCCAGGCAAGTTGTCCTGGAACGCTTTCCATTCGCTTGCCGAGAGTGAATTCAAGAGGCAGGAGAGCGGCAGCCACCGTCCTCCAGCAGTCGGAAGGCTTCGCACACAAGCCCGCTTCTTTGCGGCTTCGTTCTTCGCCTCTTCCAAGCAACCGCGATCTCTGCCTCTCGGAGGCGAAGAAGCGGCTAATTCGCGCACAGCTCAGTAGAGCGGCAGCGCAGCGCTCCGGAGCGCCGCTTCAAGCCGAAAGACGCCGGGAAGCGGCACTTTCCTCCGGATAGCTCCGGAGCCGCGCTTCTGCTTCTCTAGTCGTCTCTATCTTAGCGAAAAGCTTTCCCACTCCATTTGGCAAGGGGAGAGCGTACCTGCACTGCACACTAACCGAGGTTTGCAAAGAAAGAGGATTTGCTGCACATTCCAAGGACACGGCTCTTTCCGAGGCAATCTGCAACCTGCTGTCAGATGGAAGTGCTCTCTGCCCTCTCCTGCCCAGCTCTAGGTACTAGCGGGCACTTGCCAGCCTGGCCGAGGCAAACAACCTCCAGAGATGTCACAGAGCATAAGTGGAGCACAGATGCTCAAAAGCAGCAAAGCTGAAGAGCCTGGCTCAGCTTCACTAGTGTGCAATTGACTGACTGCGAAAAACAAAGCAGCAGAGCACCGGGCTTCTGGGCGCTGTGAAGGCAATTGCCAAAACCAGGCAGCTGCTCCTTCCCAAGCACAGGCAGCTGCCTATGTTCTTGCTTGTCGACAAACTCACCGCTGCCCTTCTTTTCAGCAGCTGCCACCGTCTTCTGTGCATCTCGGAGCCTCTGGCGACGAGCAAGACTTGCCAAGGTGGGACGCATCAGGACCAAGTCAAAACCCAGGCAAGTTGTCCTGGAACGCTTTCCATTCGCTTGCCGAGAGTGAATTCAACAGGCAGGAGAGCGGCAGCCACCGTCCTCCAGCAGTCGGAAGGCTTCGCACACAAGCCCGCTTCTTTGCGGCTTCGTTCTTCGCCTCTTCCAAGCAACCGCGATCTCTGCCTCTCGGAGGCGAAGAAGCGGCTAATTCGCGCACAGCTCAGTAGAGCGGCAGCACAGCGCTCCGGAGCGCCGCTTCAAGCCGAAAGACGCCGGGAAGCGGCACTTTCCTCCGGATAGCTCCGGAGCCGCGCTTCTGCTTCTCTAGTCGTCTCTATCTTAGCGAAAAGCTTTCCCACTCCATTTGGCAAGGGGAGAGTGTACCTGCACTGCACACTAACCGCGGTTTGCAAAGAAAGAGGATTTGCTGCACATTCCAAGGACACGGCTCTTTCCGAGGCAATCTGCAACCTGCTGTCAGATGGAAGTGCTCTCTGCCCTCTCCTGCCCAGCTCTAGGTACTAGCGGGCACTTGCCAGCCTGGGCGAGGCAAACAACCTCCAGAGATGTCACAGAGCATAAGTGGAGCACAGATGCTCAAAAGCAGCAAAGCTGAAGAGCCTGGCTCAGCTTCACTAGTGTGCAATTGACTGACTGCGAAAAACAAAGCAGCAGAGCACCGGGCTTCTGGGCGCGGTGAAGGCAATTGCCAAAACCAGGCAGCTGCTCCTTCCCAAGCACAGGCAGCTGCCTATGTTCTTGCTTGTCGACAAACTCACCGCTGCCCTTCTTTTCAGCAGCTGCCACCGTCTTCTGTGCATCTCGGAGCCTCTGGCGACGAGCAAGACTTGCCAAGGTGGGACGCATCAGGACCAAGTCAAAACCCAGGCAAGTTGTCCTGGAACGCTTTCCATTCGCTTGCCGAGAGTGAATTCAAGAGGCAGGAGAGCGGCAGCCACCGTCCTCCAGCAGTCGGAAGGCTTCGCACACAAGCCCGCTTCTTTGCGGCTTCGTTCTTCGCCTCTTCCAAGCAACCGCGATCTCTGCCTCTCGGAGGCGAAGAAGCGGCTAATTCGCGCACAGCTCAGTAGAGCGGCAGCACAGCGCTCCGGAGCGCCGCTTCAAGCCGAAAGACGCCGGGAAGCGGCACTTTCCTCCGGATAGCTCCGGAGCCGCGCTTCTGCTTCTCTAGTCGTCTCTATCTTAGCGAAAAGCTTTCCCACTCCATTTGGCAAGGGGAGAGTGTACCTGCACTGCACACTAACCGCGGTTTGCAAAGAAAGAGGATTTGCTGCACATTCCAAGGACACGGCTCTTTCCGAGGCAATCTGCAACCTGCTGTCAGATGGAAGTGCTCTCTGCCCTCTCCTGCCCAGCTCTAGGTACTAGCGGGCACTTGCCAGCCTGGGCGAGGCAAACAACCTCCAGAGATGTCACAGAGCATAAGTGGAGCACAGATGCTCAAAAGCAGCAAAGCTGAAGAGCCTGGCTCAGCTTCACTAGTGTGCAATTGACTGACTGCGAAAAACAAAGCAGCAGAGCACCGGGCTTCTGGGCGCTGTGAAGGCAATTGCCAAAACCAGGCAGCTGCTCCTTCCCAAGCACAGGCAGCTGCCTATGTTCTTGCTTGTCGACAAACTCACCGCTGCCCTTCTTTTCAGCAGCTGCCACCGTCTTCTGTGCATCTCGGAGCCTCTGGCGACGAGCAAGACTTGCCAAGGTGGGACGCATCAGGACCAAGTCAAAACCCAGGCAAGTTGTCCTGGAACGCTTTCCATTCGCTTGCCGAGAGTGAATTCAAGAGGCAGGAGAGGGGCAGCCACCGTCCTCCAGCAGTCGGAAGGCTTGGCACACAAGCCCGCTTCTTTGCGGCTTCGTTCTTCGCCTCTTCCAAGCAACCGCGATCTCTGCCTCTCGGAGGCGAAGAAGCGGCTAATTCGCGCACAGCTCAGTAGAGCGGCAGCGCAGCGCTCCGGAGCGCCGCTTCAAGCCGAAAGACGCCGGGAAGCGGCACTTTCCTCCGGATAGCTCCGGAGCCGCGCTTCTGCCTCTCTAGTCGTCTCTATCTTAGCGAAAAGCTTTCCCACTCCATTTGGCAAGGGGAGAGCGTACCTGCACCGCACACTAACCGCGGTTTGCAAAGAAAGAGGATTTGCTGCACATTGCAAGGACACGGCTCTTTCCGAGGCAATCTGCAACCTGCTGTCAGATGGAAGTGCTCTCTGCCCTCTCCTGCCCAGCTCTAGGTACTAGCGGGCACTTGCCAGCCTGGGCGAGGCAAACAACCTCCAGAGATGTCACAGAGCATAAGTGGAGCACAGATGCTCAAAAGCAGCAAAGCTGAAGAGCCTGGCTCAGCTTCACTAGTGTGCAATTGACTGACTGCGAAAAACAAAGCAGCAAAGCAGCAGAGCACCGGGCTTCTGGGCGCTGTGAAGGCAATTGCCAAAACCAGGCAGCTGCTCCTTCCCAAGCACAGGCAGCTGCCTATGTTCTTGCTTGTCGACAAACTCACCGCTGCCCTTCTTTTCAGCAGCTGCCACCGTCTTCTGTGCATCTCGGAGCCTCTGGCGACGAGCAAGACTTGCCAAGGTGGGAGGCATCAGGACCAAGTCAAAACCCAGGCAAGTTGTCCTGGAACGCTTTCCATTCGCTTGCCGAGAGTGAATTCAAGAGGCAGGAGAGCGGCAGCCACCGTCCTCCAGCAGTCGGAAGGCTTCGCACACAAGCCCGCTTCTTTGCGGCTTCGTTCTTCGCCTCTTCCAAGCAACCGCGATCTCTGCCTCTCGGAGGCGAAGAAGCGGCTAATTCGCGCACAGCTCAGTAGAGCGGCAGCGCAGCGCTCCGGAGCGCCGCTTCAAGCCGAAAGACGCCGGGAAGCGGCACTTTCCTCCGGATAGCTCCGGAGCCGCGCTTCTGCTTCTCTAGTCGTCTCTATCTTAGCGAAAAGCTTTCCCACTCCATTTGGCAAGGGGAGAGCGTACCTGCACTGCACACTAACCGCGGTTTGCAAAGAAAGAGGATTTGCTGCACATTCCAAGGACACGGCTCTTTCCGAGGCAATCTGCAACCTGCTGTCAGATGGAAGTGCTCTCTGCCCTCTCCTGCCCAGCTCTAGGTACTAGCGGGCACTTGCCAGCCTGGGCGAGGCAAACAACCTCCAGAGATGTCACAGAGCATAAGTGGAGCACAGATGCTCAAAAGCAGCAAAGCTGAAGAGCCTGGCTCAGCTTCACTAGTGTGCAATTGACTGACTGCGAAAAACAAAGCAGCAGAGCACCGGGCTTCTGCGAAAAACAAAGCAGCACAGCACCGGGCTTCTGGGCGCTGTGAAGGCAATTGCCAAAACCAGGCAGCTGCTCCTTCCCAAGCACAGGCAGCTGCCTATCTTCTTGCTTGTCGACAAACTCACCGCTGCCCTTCTTTTCAGCAGCTGCCACCGTCTTCTGTGCATCTCGGAGCCTCTGGCGACGAGCAAGACTTGCCAAGGTGGGACGCATCAGGACCAAGTCAAAACCCAGGCAAGTTGTCCTGGAACGCTTTCCATTCGCTTGCCGAGAGTGAATTCAAGAGGCAGGAGAGCGGCAGCCACCGTCCTCCAGCAGTCGGAAGGCTTGGCACACAAGCCCGCTTCTTTGCGGCTTCGTTCTTCGCCTCTTCCAAGCAACCGCGATCTCTGCTTCTCGGAGGCGAAGAAGCGGCTAATTCGCACACAGCTCAGTAGAGCGCCAGCGCAGCGCTCCGGAGCGCCGCTTCAAGCCGAAAGACGCCGGGAAGCGGCACTTTCCTCCGGATAGCTCCGGAGCCGCGCTTCTGCTTCTCTAGTCATCTCTAGCTTAGCGAAAAGCTTTCCCACTCCAGTTGGCAAGGGGAGAGCGCACCTGCACTGCACACTAACCGCGGTTTGCAAAGAAAGAGGATTTGCTGCACATTCCAAGGACACGGCTCTTTCCGAGGCAATCTGCAACCTGCTGTCAGATGGAAGTGCTCTCTGCCCTCTCCTGCCCAGCTCTAGGTACTAGCGGGCACTTGCCAGCCTGGCCGAGGAAAACAACCTCCAGAGATGTCACAGAGCATAAGTGGAGCACAGATGCTCAAAAGCAGCAAAGCTGAAGAGCCTGGCTCAGCTTCACTAGTGTGCAATTGACTGACTGCGAAAAACAAAGCAGCAGAGCACCGGGCTTCTGGGCGCTGTGAAGGCAATTGCCAAAACCAGGCAGCTGCTCCTTCCCAAGCACAGGCAGCTGCCTATGTTCTTGCTTGTCGACAAACCCACCGCTGCCCTTCTTTTCAGCAGCTGCCACCGTCTTCTGTGCATCTCGGAGCCTCTGGCGACGAGCAAGACTTGCCAAGGTGGGAGGCATCAGGACCAAGTCAAAACCCAGGCAAGTTGTCCTGGAACGCTTTCCATTCGCTTGCCGAGAGTGAATTCAAGAGGCAGGAGAGCGGCAGCCACCGTCCTCCAGCAGTCGGAAGGCTTGGCACACAAGCCCGCTTCTTTGCGGCTTCGTTCTTCGCCTCTTCCAAGCAACCGCGATCTCTGCTTCTCGGAGGCGAAGAAGCGGCTAATTCGCGCACAGCTCAGTAGAGCGGCAGCGGAGCGCTCCGGAGCGCCGCTTCAAGCCGAAAGACGCCGGGAAGCGGCACTTTCCTCCGGATAGCTCCGGAGCCGCGCTTCTGCTTCTCTAGTCATCTCTAGCTTAGCGAAAAGCTTTCCCACTCCATTTGGCAAGGGGAGAGCGTACCTGCACTGCACACTAACCGCGGTTTGCAAAGAAAGAGGATTTGCTGCACATTCCAAGGACACGGCTCTTTCCGAGGCAATCTGCAACCTGCTGTCAGATGGAAGTGCTCTCTGCCCTCTCCTGCCCAGCTCTAGGTACTAGCGGGCACTTGCCAGCCTGGGCGAGGCAAACAACCTCCAGAGATGTCACAGAGCATAAGTGGAGCACAGATGCTCAAAAGCAGCAAAGCTGAAGAGCCTGGCTCAGCTTCACTAGTGTGCAATTGACTGACTGCGAAAAACAAAGCAGCAGAGCACCGGGCTTCTGGGCGCTGTGAAGGCAATTGCCAAAACCAGGCAGCTGCTCCTTCCCAAGCACAGGCAGCTGCCTATCTTCTTGCTTGTCGACAAACTCACCGCTGCCCTTCTTTTCAGCAGCTGCCACCGTCTTCTGTGCATCTCGCAGCCTCTGGCGACGAGCAAGACTTGCCAAGGTGGGACGCATCAGGACCAAGTCAAAACCCAGGCAAGTTGTCCTGGAACGCTTTCCATTCGCTTGCCGAGAGTGAATTCAAGAGGCAGGAGAGCGGCAGCCACCGTCCTCCAGCAGTCGGAAGGCTTGGCACACAAGCCCGCTTCTTTGCGGCTTCGTTCTTCGCCTCTTCCAAGCAACCGCGATCTCTGCTTCTCGGAGGCGAAGAAGCGGCTAATTCGCGCACAGCTCAGTAGAGCGGCAGCGGAGCGCTCCGGAGCGCCGCTTCAAGCCGAAAGACGCCGGGAAGCGGCACTTTCCTCCGGATAGCTCCGGAGCCGCGCTTCTGCTTCTCTAGTCATCTCTAGCTTAGCGAAAAGCTTTCCCACTCCATTTGGCAAGGGGAGAGCGTACCTGCACTGCACACTAACCGCGGTTTGCAAAGAAAGAGGATTTGCTGCACATTCCAAGGACACGGCTCTTTCCGAGGCAATCTGCAACCTGCTGTCAGATGGAAGTGCTCTCTGCCCTCTCCTGCCCAGCTCTAGGTACTAGCGGGCACTTGCCAGCCTGGCCGAGGCAAACCACCTCCAGAGATGTCACAGAGCATAAGTGGAGCACAGATGCTCAAAAGCAGCAAAGCTGAAGAGCCTGGCTCAGCTTCACTAGTGTGCAATTGACTGACTGCGAAAAACAAAGCAGCACAGCACCGGGCTTCTGGGCGCTGTGAAGGCAATTGCCAAAACCAGGCAGCTGCTCCTTCCCAAGCACAGGCAGCTGCCTATGTTCTTGCTTGTCGACAAACTCACCGCTGCCCTTCTTTTCAGCAGCTGCCACCGTCTTCTGTGCATCTCGGAGCCTCTGGCGACGAGCAAGACTTGCCAAGGTGGGAGGCATCAGGACCAAGTCAAAACCCAGGCAAGTTGTCCTGGAACGCTTTCCATTCGCTTGCCGAGAGTGAATTCAAGAGGCAGGAGAGCGGCAGCCACCGTCCTCCAGCAGTCGGAAGGCTTGGCACACAAGCCCGCTTCTTTGCGGCTTCGTTCTTCGCCTCTTCCAAGCAACCGCGATCTCTGCTTCTCGGAGGCGAAGAAGCGGCTAATTCGCGCACAGCTCAGTAGAGCGCCAGCGCAGCGCTCCGGAGCGCCGCTTCAAGCCGAAAGACGCCGGGAAGCGGCACTTTCCTCCGGATAGCTCCGGAGCCGCGCTTCTGCTTCTCTAGTCATCTCTAGCTTAGCGAAAAGCTTTCCCACTCCAGTTGGCAAGGGGAGAGCGCACCTGCACTGCACACTAACCGCGGTTTGCAAAGAAAGAGGATTTGCTGCACATTCCAAGGACACGGCTCTTTCCGAGGCAATCTGCAACCTGCTGTCAGATGGAAGTGCTCTCTGCCCTCTCCTGCCCAGCTCTAGGTACTAGCGGGCACTTGCCAGCCTGGCCGAGGAAAACAACCTCCAGAGATGTCACAGAGCATAAGTGGAGCACAGATGCTCAAAAGCAGCAAAGCTGAAGAGCCTGGCTCAGCTTCACTAGTGTGCAATTGACTGACTGCGAAAAACAAAGCAGCAGAGCACCGGGCTTCTGGGCGCTGTGAAGGCAATTGCCAAAACCAGGCAGCTGCTCCTTCCCAAGCACAGGCAGCTGCCTATGTTCTTGCTTGTCGACAAACCCACCGCTGCCCTTCTTTTCAGCAGCTGCCACCGTCTTCTGTGCATCTCGGAGCCTCTGGCGACGAGCAAGACTTGCCAAGGTGGGAGGCATCAGGACCAAGTCAAAACCCAGGCAAGTTGTCCTGGAACGCTTTCCATTCGCTTGCCGAGAGTGAATTCAAGAGGCAGGAGAGCGGCAGCCACCGTCCTCCAGCAGTCGGAAGGCTTGGCACACAAGCCCGCTTCTTTGCGGCTTCGTTCTTCGCCTCTTCCAAGCAACCGCGATCTCTGCTTCTCGGAGGCGAAGAAGCGGCTAATTCGCGCACAGCTCAGTAGAGCGGCAGCGCAGCGCTCCGGAGCGCCGCTTCAAGCCGAAAGACGCCGGGAAGCGGCACTTTCCTCCGGATAGCTCCGGAGCCGCGCTTCTGCTTCTCTAGTCATCTCTAGCTTAGCGAAAAGCTTTCCCACTCCATTTGGCAAGGGGAGAGCGTACCTGCACTGCACACTAACCGCGGTTTGCAAAGAAAGAGGATTTGCTGCACATTCCAAGGACACGGCTCTTTCCGAGGCAATCTGCAACCTGCTGTCAGATGGAAGTGCTCTCTGCCCTCTCCTGCCCAGCTCTAGGTACTAGCGGGCACTTGCCAGCCTGGCCGAGGCAAACCACCTCCAGAGATGTCACAGAGCATAAGTGGAGCACAGATGCTCAAAAGCAGCAAAGCTGAAGAGCCTGGCTCAGCTTCACTAGTGTGCAATTGACTGACTGCGAAAAACAAAGCAGCAGAGCACCGGGCTTCTGGGCGCTGTGAAGGCAATTGCCAAAACCAGGCAGCTGCTCCTTCCCAAGCACAGGCAGCTGCCTATGTTCTTGCTTGTCGACAAACCCACCGCTGCCCTTCTTTTCAGCAGCTGCCACCGTCTTCTGTGCATCTCGGAGCCTCTGGCGACGAGCAAGACTTGCCAAGGTGGGAGGCATCAGGACCAAGTCAAAACCCAGGCAAGTTGTCCTGGAACGCTTTCCATTCGCTTGCCGAGAGTGAATTCAAGAGGCAGGAGAGCGGCAGCCACCGTCCTCCAGCAGTCGGAAGGCTTGGCACACAAGCCCGCTTCTTTGCGGCTTCGTTCTTCGCCTCTTCCAAGCAACCGCGATCTCTGCTTCTCGGAGGCGAAGAAGCGGCTAATTCGCGCACAGCTCAGTAGAGCGGCAGCGCAGCGCTCCGGAGCGCCGCTTCAAGCCGAAAGACGCCGGGAAGCGGCACTTTCCTCCGGATAGCTCCGGAGCCGCGCTTCTGCTTCTCTAGTCATCTCTAGCTTAGCGAAAAGCTTTCCCACTCCATTTGGCAAGGGGAGAGCGTACCTGCACTGCACACTAACCGCGGTTTGCAAAGAAAGAGGATTTGCTGCACATTCCAAGGACACGGCTCTTTCCGAGGCAATCTGCAACCTGCTGTCAGATGGAAGTGCTCTCTGCCCTCTCCTGCCCAGCTCTAGGTACTAGCGGGCACTTGCCAGCCTGGGCGAGGCAAACAACCTCCAGAGATGTCACAGAGCATAAGTGGAGCACAGATGCTCAAAAGCAGCAAAGCTGAAGAGCCTGGCTCAGCTTCACTAGTGTGCAATTGACTGACTGCGAAAAACAAAGCAGCAGAGCACCGGGCTTCTGGGCGCTGTGAAGGCAATTGCCAAAACCAGGCAGCTGCTCCTTCCCAAGCACAGGCAGCTGCCTATGTTCTTGCTTGTCGACAAACTCACCGCTGCCCTTCTTTTCAGCAGCTGCCACCGTCTTCTGTGCATCTCGGAGCCTCTGGCGACGAGCAAGACTTGCCAAGGTGGGAGGCATCAGGACCAAGTCAAAACCCAGGCAAGTTGTCCTGGAACGCTTTCCATTCGCTTGCCGAGAGTGAATTCAAGAGGCAGGAGAGCGGCAGCCACCGTCCTCCAGCAGTCGGAAGGCTTGGCACACAAGCCCGCTTCTTTGCGGCTTCGTTCTTCGCCTCTTCCAAGCAACCGCGATCTCTGCTTCTCGGAGGCGAAGAAGCGGCTAATTCGCGCACAGCTCAGTAGAGCGCCAGCGCAGCGCTCCGGAGCGCCGCTTCAAGCCGAAAGACGCCGGGAAGCGGCACTTTCCTCCGGATAGCTCCGGAGCCGCGCTTCTGCTTCTCTAGTCATCTCTAGCTTAGCGAAAAGCTTTCCCACTCCAGTTGGCAAGGGGAGAGCGCACCTGCACTGCACACTAACCGCGGTTTGCAAAGAAAGAGGATTTGCTGCACATTCCAAGGACACGGCTCTTTCCGAGGCAATCTGCAACCTGCTGTCAGATGGAAGTGCTCTCTGCCCTCTCCTGCCCAGCTCTAGCTACTAGCGGGCACTTGCCAGCCTGGCCGAGGCAAACCACCTCCAGAGATGTCACAGAGCCTAAGTGGAGCACAGATGCTCAAAAGCAGCAAAGCTGAAGAGCCTGGCTCAGCTTCACTAGTGTGCAATTGACTGACTGCGAAAAACAAAGCAGCAGAGCACCGGGCTTCTGGGCGCTGTGAAGGCAATTGCCAAAACCAGGCAGCTGCTCCTTCCCAAGCACAGGCAGCTGCCTATCTTCCTGCTTGTCGACAAACTCACCGCTGCCCTTCTTTTCAGCAGCTGCCACCGTCTTCTGTGCATCTCGGAGCCTCTGGCGACGAGCAAGACTTGCCAAGGTGGGACGCATCCGGACCAAGTCAAAACCCAGGCAAGTTGTCCTGGAACGCTTTCCATTCGCTTGCCGAGAGTGAATTCAAGAGGCAGGAGAGCGGCAGCCACCGTCCTCCAGCAGTCGGAAGGCTTGGCACACAAGCCCGCTTCTTTGCGGCTTCGTTCTTCGCCTCTTCCAAGCAACCGCGATCTCTGCTTCTCGGAGGCGAAGAAGCGGCTAATTCGCGCACAGCTCAGTAGAGCGCCAGCGCAGCGCTCCGGAGCGCCGCTTCAAGCCGAAAGACGCCGGGAAGCGGCACTTTCCTCCGGATAGCTCCGGAGCCGCGCTTCTGCTTCTCTAGTCATCTCTAGCTTAGCGAAAAGCTTTCCCACTCCAGTTGGCAAGGGGAGAGCGCACCTGCACTGCACACTAACCGCGGTTTGCAAAGAAAGAGGATTTGCTGCACATTCCAAGGACACGGCTCTTTCCGAGGCAATCTGCAACCTGCTGTCAGATGGAAGTGCTCTCTGCCCTCTCCTGCCCAGCTCTAGGTACTAGCGGGCACTTTCCAGCCTGGCCGAGGCAAACAACCTCCAGAGATGTCACAGAGCATAAGTGGAGCACAGATGCTCAAAAGCAGCAAAGCTGAAGAGCCTGGCTCAGCTTCACTAGTGTGCAATTGACTGACTGCGAAAAACAAAGCAGCAGAGCACCGGGCTTCTGGGCGCTGTGAAGGCAATTGCCAAAACCAGGCAGCTGCTCCTTCCCAAGCACAGGCAGCTGCCTATGTTCTTGCTTGTCGACAAACTCACCGCTGCCCTTCTTTTCAGCAGCTGCCACCGTCTTCTGTGCATCTCGGAGCCTCTGGCGACGAGCAAGACTTGCCAAGGTGGGAGGCATCAGGACCAAGTCAAAACCCAGGCAAGTTGTCCTGGAACGCTTTCCATTCGCTTGCCGAGAGTGAATTCAAGAGGCAGGAGAGCGGCAGCCACCGTCCTCCAGCAGTCGGAAGGCTTGGCACACAAGCCCGCTTCTTTGCGGCTTCGTTCTTCGCCTCTTCCAAGCAACCGCGATCTCTGCTTCTCGGAGGCGAAGAAGCGGCTAATTCGCGCACAGCTCAGTAGAGGGGCAGCGCAGCGCTCCGGAGCGCCGCTTCAAGCCGAAAGACGCCGGGAAGCGGCACTTTCCTCCGGATAGCTCCGGAGCCGCGCTTCTGCTTCTCTAGTCATCTCTAGCTTAGCGAAAAGCTTTCCCACTCCATTTGGCAAGGGGAGAGCGTACCTGCACTGCACACGAACCGCGGTTTGCAAAGAAAGAGGATTTGCTGCACATTCCAAGGACACGGCTCTTTCCGAGGCAATCTGCAACCTGCTGTCAGATGGAAGTGCTCTCTGCCCTCTCCTGCCCAGCTCTAGGTACTAGCGGGCACTTTCCAGCCTGGCCGAGGCAAACCACCTCCAGAGATGTCACAGAGCATAAGTGGAGCACAGATGCTCAAAAGCAGCAAAGCTGAAGAGCCTGGCTCAGCTTCACTAGTGTGCAATTGACTGACTGCGAAAAACAAAGCAGCAGAGCACCGGGCTTCTGGGCGCTGTGAAGGCAATTGCCAAAACCAGGCAGCTGCTCCTTCCCAAGCACAGGCAGCTGCCTATGTTCTTGCTTGTCGACAAACTCACCGCTGCCCTTCTTTTCAGCAGCTGCCACCGTCTTCTGTGCATCTCGGAGCCTCTGGCGACGAGCAAGACTTGCCAAGGTGGGAGGCATCAGGACCAAGTCAAAACCCAGGCAAGTTGTCCTGGAACGCTTTCCATTCGCTTGCCGAGAGTGAATTCAAGAGGCAGGAGAGCGGCAGCCACCGTCCTCCAGCAGTCGGAAGGCTTGGCACACAAGCCCGCTTCTTTGCGGCTTCGTTCTTCGCCTCTTCCAAGCAACCGCGATCTCTGCTTCTCGGAGGCGAAGAAGCGGCTAATTCGCGCACAGCTCAGTAGAGCGGCAGCGGAGCGCTCCGGAGCGCCGCTTCAAGCCGAAAGACGCCGGGAAGCGGCACTTTCCTCCGGATAGCTCCGGAGCCGCGCTTCTGCTTCTCTAGTCATCTCTAGCTTAGCGAAAAGCTTTCCCACTCCAGTTGGCAAGGGGAGAGCGTACCTGCACTGCACACTAACCGCGGTTTGCAAAGAAAGAGGATTTGCTGCACATTCCAAGGACACGGCTCTTTCCGAGGCAATCTGCAACCTGCTGTCAGATGGAAGTGCTCTCTGCCCTCTCCTGCCCAGCTCTAGGTACTAGCGGGCACTTTCCAGCCTGGGCGAGGCAAACCACCTCCAGAGATGTCACAGAGCATAAGTGGAGCACAGATGCTCAAAAGCAGCAAAGCTGAAGAGCCTGGCTCAGCTTCACTAGTGTGCAATTGACTGACTGCGAAAAACAAAGCAGCAGAGCACCGGGCTTCTGGGCGCTGTGAAGGCAATTGCCAAAACCAGGCAGCTGCTCCTTCCCAAGCACAGGCAGCTGCCTATGTTCTTGCTTGTCGACAAACTCACCGCTGCCCTTCTTTTCAGCAGCTGCCACCGTCTTCTGTGCATCTCGGAGCCTCTGGCGACGAGCAAGACTTGCCAAGGTGGGACGCATCCGGACCAAGTCAAAACCCAGGCAAGTTGTCCTGGAACGCTTTCCATTCGCTTGCCGAGAGTGAATTCAAGAGGCAGGAGAGCGGCAGCCACCGTCCTCCAGCAGTCGGAAGGCTTGGCACACAAGCCCGCTTCTTTGCGGCTTCGTTCTTCGCCTCTTCCAAGCAACCGCAATCTCTGCTTCTCGGAGGCGAAGAAGCGGCTAATTCGCGCACAGCTCAGTAGAGCGGCAGCGGAGCGCTCCGGAGCGCCGCTTCAAGCCGAAAGACGCCGGGAAGCGGCACTTTCCTCCGGATAGCTCCGGAGCCGCGCTTCTGCTTCTCTAGTCATCTCTAGCTTAGCGAAAAGCTTTCCCACTCCAGTTGGCAAGGGGAGAGCGCACCTGCACTGCACACTAACCGCGGTTTGCAAAGAAAGAGGATTTGCTGCACATTCCAAGGACACGGCTCTTTCCGAGGCAATCTGCAACCTGCTGTCAGATGGAAGTGCTCTCTGCCCTCTCCTGCCCAGCTCTAGGTACTAGCGGGCACTTTCCAGCCTGGCCGAGGCAAACCACCTCCAGAGATGTCACAGAGCATAAGTGGAGCACAGATGCTCAAAAGCAGCAAAGCTGAAGAGCCTGGCTCAGCTTCACTAGTGTGCAATTGACTGACTGCGAAAAACAAAGCAGCAGAGCACCGGGCTTCTGGGCGCTGTGAAGGCAATTGCCAAAACCAGGCAGCTGCTCCTTCCCAAGCACAGGCAGCTGCCTATGTTCTTGCTTGTCGACAAACTCACCGCTGCCCTTCTTTTCAGCAGCTGCCACCGTCTTCTGTGCATCTCGGAGCCTCTGGCGACGAGCAAGACTTGCCAAGGTGGGAGGCATCAGGACCAAGTCAAAACCCAGGCAAGTTGTCCTGGAACGCTTTCCATTCGCTTGCCGAGAGTGAATTCAAGAGGCAGGAGAGCGGCAGCCACCGTCCTCCAGCAGTCGGAAGGCTTGGCACACAAGCCCGCTTCTTTGCGGCTTCGTTCTTCGCCTCTTCCAAGCAACCGCGATCTCTGCTTCTCGGAGGCGAAGAAGCGGCTAATTCGCGCACAGCTCAGTAGAGCGGCAGCGCAGCGCTCCGGAGCGCCGCTTCAAGCCGAAAGACGCCGGGAAGCGGCACTTTCCTCCGGATAGCTCCGGAGCCGCGCTTCTGCTTCTCTAGTCATCTCTAGCTTAGCGAAAAGCTTTCCCACTCCATTTGGCAAGGGGAGAGCGTACCTGCACTGCACACTAACCGCGGTTTGCAAAGAAAGAGGATTTGCTGCACATTCCAAGGACACGGCTCTTTCCGAGGCAATCTGCAACCTGCTGTCAGATGGAAGTGCTCTCTGCCCTCTCCTCCCAGCTCTAGCTACTAGCGGGCACTTGCCAGCCTGGCCGAGGCAAACAACCTCCAGAGATGTCACAGAGCATAAGTGGAGCGCAGATGCTCAAAAGCAGCAAAGCTGAAGAGCCTGGCTCAGCTTCACTAGTGTGCAATTGACTGACTGCGAAAAACAAAGCAGCAGAGCACCGGGCTTCTGGGCGCTGTGAAGGCAATTGCCAAAACCAGGCAGCTGCTCCTTCCCAAGCACAGGCAGCTGCCTATGTTCTTGCTTGTCGACAAACTCACCGCTGCCCTTCTTTTCAGCAGCTGCCACCGTCTTCTGTGCATCTCGGAGCCTCTGGCGACGAGCAAGACTTGCCAAGGTGGGAGGCATCAGGACCAGGTCAAAACCCAGGCAAGTTGTCCTGGAACGCTTTCCATTCGCTTGCCGAGAGTGAATTCAAGAGGCAGGAGAGCGGCAGCCACCGTCCTCCAGCAGTCGGAAGGCTTGGCACACAAGCCCGCTTCTTTGCGGCTTCGTTCTTCGCCTCTTCCAAGCAACCGCGATCTCTGCTTCTCGGAGGCGAAGAAGCGGCTAATTCGCGCACAGCTCAGTAGAGCGGCAGCGCAGCGCTCCGGAGCGCCGCTTCAAGCCGAAAGACGCCGGGAAGCGGCACTTTCCTCCGGATAGCTCCGGAGCCGCGCTTCTGCTTCTCTAGTCATCTCTAGCTTAGCGAAAAGCTTTCCCACTCCATTTGGCAAGGGGAGAGCGTACCTGCACTGCACACTAACCGCGGTTTGCAAAGAAAGAGGATTTGCTGCACATTCCAAGGACACGGCTCTTTCCGAGGCAATCTGCAACCTGCTGTCAGATGGAAGTGCTCTCTGCCCTCTCCTGCCCAGCTCTAGGTACTAGCGGGCACTTGCCAGCCTGGGCGAGGCAAACAACCTCCAGAGATGTCACAGAGCATAAGTGGAGCACAGATGCTCAAAAGCAGCAAAGCTGAAGAGCCTGGCTCAGCTTCACTAGTGTGCAATTGACTGACTGCGAAAAACAAAGCAGCAGAGCACCGGGCTTCTGGGCGCTGTGAAGGCAATTGCCAAAACCAGGCAGCTGCTCCTTCCCAAGCACAGGCAGCTGCCTATGTTCTTGCTTGTCGACAAACTCACCGCTGCCCTTCTTTTCAGCAGCTGCCACCGTCTTCTGTGCATCTCGGAGCCTCTGGCGACGAGCAAGACTTGCCAAGGTGGGAGGCATCAGGACCAAGTCAAAACCCAGGCAAGTTGTCCTGGAACGCTTTCCATTCGCTTGCCGAGAGTGAATTCAAGAGGCAGGAGAGCGGCAGCCACCGTCCTCCAGCAGTCGGAAGGCTTGGCACACAAGCCCGCTTCTTTGCGGCTTCGTTCTTCGCCTCTTCCAAGCAACCGCGATCTCTGCTTCTCGGAGAAGAAGAAGCGGCTAATTCGCGCACAGCTCAGTAGAGCGCCAGCGCAGCGCTCCGGAGCGCCGCTTCAAGCCGAAAGACGCCGGGAAGCGGCACTTTCCTCCGGATAGCTCCGGAGCCGCGCTTCTGCTTCTCTAGTCATCTCTAGCTTAGCGAAAAGCTTTCCCACTCCAGTTGGCAAGGGGAGAGCGCACCTGCACTGCACACTAACCGCGGTTTGCAAAGAAAGAGGATTTGCTGCACATTCCAAGGACACGGCTCTTTCCGAGGCAATCTGCAACCTGCTGTCAGATGGAAGTGCTCTCTGCCCTCTCCTGCCCAGCTCTAGGTACTAGCGGGCACTTTCCAGCCTGGCCGAGGCAAACCACCTCCAGAGATGTCACAGAGCATAAGTGGAGCACAGATGCTCAAAAGCAGCAAAGCTGAAGAGCCTGGCTCAGCTTCACTAGTGTGCAATTGACTGACTGCGAAAAACAAAGCAGCAGAGCACCGGGCTTCTGGGCGCTGTGAAGGCAATTGCCAAAACCAGGCAGCTGCTCCTTCCCAAGCACAGGCAGCTGCCTATCTTCTTGCTTGTCGACAAACTCACCGCTGCCCTTCTTTTCAGCAGCTGCCACCGTCTTCTGTGCATCTCGGAGCCTCTGGCGACGAGCAAGACTTGCCAAGGTGGGACGCATCCGGACCAAGTCAAAACCCAGGCAAGTTGTCCTGGAACGCTTTCCATTCGCTTGCCGAGAGTGAATTCAAGAGGCAGGAGAGCGGCAGCCACCGTCCTCCAGCAGTCGGAAGGCTTGGCACACAAGCCCGCTTCTTTGCGGCTTCGTTCTTCGCCTCTTCCAAGCAACCGCGATCTCTGCTTCTCGGAGGCGAAGAAGCGGCTAATTCGCGCACAGCTCAGTAGAGCGCCAGCGCAGCGCTCCGGAGCGCCGCTTCAAGCCGAAAGACGCCGGGAAGCGGCACTTTCCTCCGGATAGCTCCGGAGCCGCGCTTCTGCTTCTCTAGTCATCTCTAGCTTAGCGAAAAGCTTTCCCACTCCAGTTGGCAAGGGGAGAGCGCACCTGCACTGCACACTAACCGCGGTTTGCAAAGAAAGAGGATTTGCTGCACATTCCAAGGACACGGCTCTTTCCGAGGCAATCTGCAACCTGCTGTCAGATGGAAGTGCTCTCTGCCCTCTCCTGCCCAGCTCTAGGTACTAGCGGGCACTTTCCAGCCTGGCCGAGGCAAACAACCTCCAGAGATGTCACAGAGCATAAGTGGAGCACAGATGCTCAAAAGCAGCAAAGCTGAAGAGCCTGGCTCAGCTTCACTAGTGTGCAATTGACTGACTGCGAAAAACAAAGCAGCAGAGCACCGGGCTTCTGGGCGCTGTGAAGGCAATTGCCAAAACCAGGCAGCTGCTCCTTCCCAAGCACAGGCAGCTGCCTATGTTCTTGCTTGTCGACAAACTCACCGCTGCCCTTCTTTTCAGCAGCTGCCACCGTCTTCGGTGCATCTCGGAGCCTCTGGCGACGAGCAAGACTTGCCAAGGTGGGAGGCATCAGGACCAAGTCAAAACCCAGGCAAGTTGTCCTGGAACGCTTTCCATTCGCTTGCCGAGAGTGAATTCAAGAGGCAGGAGAGCGGCAGCCACCGTCCTCCAGCAGTCGGAAGGCTTGGCACACAAGCCCGCTTCTTTGCGGCTTCGTTCTTCGCCTCTTCCAAGCAACCGCGATCTCTGCTTCTCGGAGGCGAAGAAGCGGCTAATTCGCGCACAGCTCAGTAGAGGGGCAGCGGAGCGCTCCGGAGCGCCGCTTCAAGCCGAAAGACGCCGGGAAGCGGCACTTTCCTCCGGATAGCTCCGGAGCCGCGCTTCTGCTTCTCTAGTCATCTCTAGCTTAGCGAAAAGCTTTCCCACTCCATTTGGCAAGGGGAGAGCGTACCTGCACTGCACACTAACCGCGGTTTGCAAAGAAAGAGGATTTGCTGCACATTCCAAGGACACGGCTCTTTCCGAGGCAATCTGCAACCTGCTGTCAGATGGAAGTGCTCTCTGCCCTCTCCTGCCCAGCTCTAGGTACTAGCGGGCACTTGCCAGCCTGGGCGAGGCAAACAACCTCGAGAGATGTCACAGAGCATAAGTGGAGCACAGATGCTCAAAAGCAGCAAAGCTGAAGAGCCTGGCTCAGCTTGACTAGTGTGCAATTGACTGACTGCGAAAAACAAAGCAGCAGAGCACCGGGCTTCTGGGCGCTGTGAAGGCAATTGCCAAAACCAGGCAGCTGCTCCTTCCCAAGCACAGGCAGCTGCCTATGTTCTTGCTTGTCGACAAACTCACCGCTGCCCTTCTTTTCAGCAGCTGCCACCGTCTTCTGTGCATCTCGGAGCCTCTGGCGACGAGCAAGACTTGCCAAGGTGGGAGGCATCAGGACCAAGTCAAAACCCAGGCAAGTTGTCCTGGAACGCTTTCCATTCGCTTGCCGAGAGTGAATTCAAGAGGCAGGAGAGCGGCAGCCACCGTCCTCCAGCAGTCGGAAGGCTTGGCACACAAGCCCGCTTCTTTGCGGCTTCGTTCTTCGCCTCTTCCAAGCAACCGCGATCTCTGCTTCTCGGAGGCGAAGAAGCGGCTAATTCGCGCACAGCTCAGTAGAGCGGCAGCGGAGCGCTCCGGAGCGCCGCTTCAAGCCGAAAGACGCCGGGAAGCGGCACTTTCCTCCGGATAGCTCCGGAGCCGCGCTTCTGCTTCTCTAGTCATCTCTAGCTTAGCGAAAAGCTTTCCCACTCCAGTTGGCAAGGGGAGAGCGTACCTGCACTGCACACTAACCGCGGTTTGCAAAGAAAGAGGATTTGCTGCACATTCCAAGGACACGGCTCTTTCCGAGGCAATCTGCAACCTGCTGTCAGATGGAAGTGCTCTCTGCCTTCTCCTGCCCAGCTCTAGGTACTAGCGGGCACTTTCCAGCCTGGGCGAGGCAAACCACCTCCAGAGATGTCACAGAGCATAAGTGGAGCACAGATGCTCAAAAGCAGCAAAGCTGAAGAGCCTGGCTCAGCTTCACTAGTGTGCAATTGACTGACTGCGAAAAACAAAGCAGCAGAGCACCGGGCTTCTGGGCGCTGTGAAGGCAATTGCCAAAACCAGGCAGCTGCTCCTTCCCAAGCACAGGCAGCTGCCTATGTTCTTGCTTGTCGACAAACTCACCGCTGCCCTTCTTTTCAGCAGCTGCCACCGTCTTCTGTGCATCTCGGAGCCTCTGGCGACGAGCAAGACTTGCCAAGGTGGGACGCATCAGGACCAAGTCAAAACCCAGGCAAGTTGTCCTGGAACGCTTTCCATTCGCTTGCCGAGAGTGAATTCAAGAGGCAGGAGAGCGGCAGCCACCGTCCTCCAGCAGTCGGAAGGCTTGGCACACAAGCCCGCTTCTTTGCGGCTTCGTTCTTCGCCTCTTCCAAGCAACCGCAATCTCTGCTTCTCGGAGGCGAAGAAGCGGCTAATTCGCGCACAGCTCAGTAGAGCGGCAGCGGAGCGCTCCGGAGCGCCGCTTCAAGCCGAAAGACGCCGGGAAGCGGCACTTTCCTCCGGATAGCTCCGGAGCCGCGCTTCTGCTTCTCTAGTCATCTCTAGCTTAGCGAAAAGCTTTCCCACTCCAGTTGGCAAGGGGAGAGCGCACCTGCACTGCACACTAACCGCGGTTTGCAAAGAAAGAGGATTTGCTGCACATTCCAAGGACACGGCTCTTTCCGAGGCAATCTGCAACCTGCTGTCAGATGGAAGTGCTCTCTGCCCTCTCCTGCCCAGCTCTAGGTACTAGCGGGCACTTTCCAGCCTGGCCGAGGCAAACCACCTCCAGAGATGTCACAGAGCATAAGTGGAGCACAGATGCTCTAAAGCAGCAAAGCTGAAGAGCCTGGCTCAGCTTCACTAGTGTGCAATTGACTGACTGCGAAAAACAAAGCAGCAGAGCACCGGGCTTCTGGGCGCTGTGAAGGCAATTACCAAAACCAGGCAGCTGCTCCTTCCCAAGCACAGGCAGCTGCCTATGTTCTTGCTTGTCGACAAACTCACCGCTGCCCTTCTTTTCAGCAGCTGCCACCGTCTTCTGTGCATCTCGCAGCCTCTGGCGACGAGCAAGACTTGCCAAGGTGGGAGGCATCAGGACCAAGTCAAAACCCAGGCAAGTTGTCCTGGAACGCTTTCCATTCGCTTGCCGAGAGTGAATTCAAGAGGCAGGAGAGCGGCAGCCACCGTCCTCCAGCAGTCGGAAGGCTTGGCACACAAGCCCGCTTCTTTGCGGCTTCGTTCTTCGCCTCTTCCAAGCAACCGCGACCTCTGCTTCTCGGAGGCGAAGAAGCGGCTAATTCGCGCACAGCTCAGTAGAGCGGCAGCGGAGCGCTCCGGAGCGCCGCTTCAAGCCGAAAGACGCCGGGAAGCGGCACTTTCCTCCGGATAGCTCCGGAGCCGCGCTTCTGCTTCTCTAGTCATCTCTAGCTTAGCGAAAAGCTTTCCCACTCCAGTTGGCAAGGGGAGAGCGCACCTGCACTGCACACTAACCGCGGTTTGCAAAGAAAGAGGATTTGCTGCACATTCCAAGGACACGGCTCTTTCCGAGGCAATCTGCAACCTGCTGTCAGATGGAAGTGCTCTCTGCCCTCTCCTGCCCAGCTCTAGGTACTAGCGGGCACTTGCCAGCCTGGCCGAGGAAAACCACCTCCAGAGATGTCACAGAGCATAAGTGGAGCACAGATGCTCAAAAGCAGCAAAGCTGAAGAGCCTGGCTCAGCTTGACTAGTGTGCAATTGACTGACTGCGAAAAACAAAGCAGCAGAGCACCGGGCTTCTGGGCGCTGTGAAGGCAATTGCCAAAACCAGGCAGCTGCTCCTTCCCAAGCACAGGCAGCTGCCTATGTTCTTGCTTGTCGACAAACTCACCGCTGCCCTTCTTTTCAGCAGCTGCCACCGTCTTCTGTGCATCTCGGAGCCTCTGGCGACGAGCAAGACTTGCCAAGGTGGGAGGCATCAGGACCAAGTCAAAACCCAGGCAAGTTGTCCTGGAACGCTTTCCATTCGCTTGCCGAGAGTGAATTCAAGAGGCAGGAGAGCGGCAGCCACCGTCCTCCAGCAGTCGGAAGGCTTGGCACACAAGCCCGCTTCTTTGCGGCTTCGTTCTTCGCCTCTTCCAAGCAACCGCGATCTCTGCTTCTCGGAGGCGAAGAAGCGGCTAATTCGCGCACAGCTCAGTAGAGCGGCAGCGGAGCGCTCCGGAGCGCCGCTTCAAGCCGAAAGACGCCGGGAAGCGGCACTTTCCTCCGGATAGCTCCGGAGCCGCGCTTCTGCTTCTCTAGTCATCTCTAGCTTAGCGAAAAGCTTTCCCACTCCATTTGGCAAGGGGAGAGCGTACCTGCACTGCACACTAACCGCGGTTTGCAAAGAAAGAGGATTTGCTGCACATTCCAAGGACACGGCTCTTTCCGAGGCAATCTGCAACCTGCTGTCAGATGGAAGTGCTCTCTGCCCTCTCCTGCCCAGCTCTAGGTACTAGCGGGCACTTGCCAGCCTGGGCGAGGCAAACCACCTCCAGAGATGTCACAGAGCATAAGTGGAGCACAGATGCTCAAAAGCAGCAAAGCTGAAGAGCCTGGCTCGGCTTCACTAGTGTGCAATTGACTGACTGCGAAAAACAAAGCAGCAGAGCACCGGGCTTCTGGGCGCTGTGAAGGCAATTGCCAAAACCAGGCAGCTGCTCCTTCCCAAGCACAGGCAGCTGCCTATGTTCTTGCTTGTCGACAAACTCACCGCTGCCCTTCTTTTCAGCAGCTGCCACCGTCTTCTGTGCATCTCGGAGCCTCTGGCGACGAGCAAGACTTGCCAAGGTGGGACGCATCCGGACCAAGTCAAAACCCAGGCAAGTTGTCCTGGAACGCTTTCCATTCGCTTGCCGAGAGTGAATTCAAGAGGCAGGAGAGCGGCAGCCACCGTCCTCCAGCAGTCGGAAGGCTTGGCACACAAGCCCGCTTCTTTGCGGCTTCGTTCTTCGCCTCTTCCAAGCAACCGCGATCTCTGCTTCTCGGAGGCGAAGAAGCGGCTAATTCGCGCACAGCTCAGTAGAGCGGCAGCGCAGCGCTCCGGAGCGCCGCTTCAAGCCGAAAGACGCCGGGAAGCGGCACTTTCCTCCGGATAGCTCCGGAGCCGCGCTTCTGCTTCTCTAGTCATCTCTAGCTTAGCGAAAAGCTTTCCCACTCCAGTTGGCAAGGGGAGAGCGTACCTGCACTGCACACTAACCGCGGTTTGCAAAGAAAGAGGATTTGCTGCACATTCCAAGGACACGGCTCTTTCCGAGGCAATCTGCAACCTGCTGTCAGATGGAAGTGCTCTCTGCCCTCTCCTCCCAGCTCTAGCTACTAGCGGGCACTTGCCAGCCTGGCCGAGGCAAACAACCTCCAGAGATGTCACAGAGCATAAGTGGAGCGCAGATGCTCAAAAGCAGCAAAGCTGAAGAGCCTGGCTCAGCTTCACTAGTGTGCAATTGACTGACTGCGAAAAACAAAGCAGCAGAGCACCGGGCTTCTGGGCGCTGTGAAGGCAATTGCCAAAACCAGGCAGCTGCTCCTTCCCAAGCACAGGCAGCTGCCTATGTTCTTGCTTGTCGACAAACTCACCGCTGCCCTTCTTTTCAGCAGCTGCCACCGTCTTCTGTGCATCTCGGAGCCTCTGGCGACGAGCAAGACTTGCCAAGGTGGGAGGCATCAGGACCAGGTCAAAACCCAGGCAAGTTGTCCTGGAACGCTTTCCATTCGCTTGCCGAGAGTGAATTCAAGAGGCAGGAGAGCGGCAGCCACCGTCCTCCAGCAGTCGCAAGGCTTGGCACACAAGCCCGCTTCTTTGCGGCTTCGTTCTTCGCCTCTTCCAAGCAACCGCGATCTCTGCTTCTCGGAGGCGAAGAAGCGGCTAATTCGCGCACAGCTCAGTAGAGCGCCAGCGGAGCGCTCCGGAGCGCCGCTTCAAGCCGAAAGACGCCGGGAAGTGGCACTTTCCTCCGGATAGCTCCGGAGCCGCGCTTCTGCTTCTCTAGTCATCTCTAGCTTAGCGAAAAGCTTTCCCACTCCATTTGGCAAGGGGAGAGCGTACCTGCACTGCACACTAACCGCGGTTTGCAAAGAAAGAGGATTTGCTGCACATTCCAAGGACACGGCTCTTTCCGAGGCAATCTGCAACCTGCTGTCAGATGGAAGTGCTCTCTGCCCTCTCCTGCCCAGCTCTAGGTACTAGCGGGCACTTGCCAGCCTGGGCGAGGCAAACCACCTCCAGAGATGTCACAGAGCATAAGTGGAGCACAGATGCTCAAAAGCAGCAAAGCTGAAGAGCCTGGCTCGGCTTCACTAGTGTGCAATTGACTGACTGCGAAAAACAAAGCAGCAGAGCACCGGGCTTCTGGGCGCTGTGAAGGCAATTGCCAAAACCAGGCAGCTGCTCCTTCCCAAGCACAGGCAGCTGCCTATGTTCTTGCTTGTCGACAAACTCACCGCTGCCCTTCTTTTCAGCAGCTGCCACCGTCTTCTGTGCATCTCGGAGCCTCTGGCGACGAGCAAGACTTGCCAAGGTGGGACGCATCAGGACCAAGTCAAAACCCAGGCAAGTTGTCCTGGAACGCTTTCCATTCGCTTGCCGAGAGTGAATTCAAGAGGCAGGAGAGCGGCAGCCACCGTCCTCTAGCAGTCGGAAGGCTTGGCACACAAGCCCGCTTCTTTGCGGCTTCGTTCTTCGCCTCTTCCAAGCAACCGCGATCTCTGCTTCTCGGAGGCGAAGAAGCGGCTAATTCGCGCACAGCTCAGTAGAGCGGCAGCGGAGCGCTCCGGAGCGCCGCTTCAAGCCGAAAGACGCCGGGAAGCGGCACTTTCCTCCGGATAGCTCCGGAGCCGCGCTTCTGCTTCTCTAGTCATCTCTAGCTTAGCGAAAAGCTTTCCCACTCCATTTGGCAAGGGGAGAGCGTACCTGCACTGCACACTAACCGCGGTTTGCAAAGAAAGAGGATTTGCTGCACATTCCAAGGACACGGCTCTTTCCGAGGCAATCTGCAACCTGCTGTCAGATGGAAGTGCTCTCTGCCCTCTCCTGCCCAGCTCTAGGTACTAGCGGGCACTTGCCAGCCTGGGCGAGGCAAACAACCTCCAGAGATGTCACAGAGCATAAGTGGAGCACAGATGCTCAAAAGCAGCAAAGCTGAAGAGCCTGGCTCAGCTTGACTAGTGTGCAATTGACTGACTGCGAAAAACAAAGCAGCAGAGCACCGGGCTTCTGGGCGCTGTGAAGGCAATTGCCAAAACCAGGCAGCTGCTCCTTCCCAAGCACAGGCAGCTGCCTATCTTCTTGCTTGTCGACAAACTCACCGCTGCCCTTCTTTTCAGCAGCTGCCACCGTCTTCTGTGCATCTCGGAGCCTCTGGCGACGAGCAAGACTTGCCAAGGTGGGAGGCATCAGGACCAAGTCAAAACCCAGGCAAGTTGTCCTGGAACGCTTTCCATTCGCTTGCCGAGAGTGAATTCAAGAGGCAGGAGAGCGGCAGCCACCGTCCTCCAGCAGTCGGAAGGCTTGGCACACAAGCCCGCTTCTTTGCGGCTTCGTTCTTCGCCTCTTCCAAGCAACCGCGATCTCTGCTTCTCGGAGGCGAAGAAGCGGCTAATTCGCGCACAGCTCAGTAGAGCGGCAGCGCAGCGCTCCGGAGCGCCGCTTCAAGCCGAAAGACGCCGGGAAGCGGCACTTTCCTCCGGATAGCTCCGGAGCCGCGCTTCTGCTTCTCTAGTCATCTCTAGCTTAGCGAAAAGCTTTCCCACTCCATTTGGCAAGGGGAGAGCGTACCTGCACTGCACACTAACCGCGGTTTGCAAAGAAAGAGGATTTGCTGCACATTCCAAGGACACGGCTCTTTCCGAGGCAATCTGCAACCTGCTGTCAGATGGAAGTGCTCTCTGCCCTCTCCTGCCCAGCTCTAGGTACTAGCGGGCACTTTCCAGCCTGGGCGAGGCAAACCACCTCCAGAGATGTCACAGAGCATAAGTGGAGCACAGATGCTCAAAAGCAGCAAAGCTGAAGAGCCTGGCTCAGCTTGACTAGTGTGCAATTGACTGACTGCGAAAAACAAAGCAGCAGAGCACCGGGCTTCTGGGCGCTGTGAAGGCAATTGCCAAAACCAGGCAGCTGCTCCTTCCCAAGCACAGGCAGCTGCCTATGTTCTTGCTTGTCGACAAACTCACCGCTGCCCTTCTTTTCAGCAGCTGCCACCGTCTTCTGTGCATCTCGGAGCCTCTGGCGACGAGCAAGACTTGCCAAGGTGGGACGCATCAGGACCAAGTCAAAACCCAGGCAAGTTGTCCTGGAACGCTTTCCATTCGCTTGCCGAGAGTGAATTCAAGAGGCAGGAGAGCGGCAGCCACCGTCCTCCAGCAGTCGGAAGGCTTGGCACACAAGCCCGCTTCTTTGCGGCTTCGTTCTTCGCCTCTTCCAAGCAACCGCGATCTCTGCTTCTCGGAGGCGAAGAAGCGGCTAATTCGCGCACAGCTCAGTAGAGCGGCAGCGGAGCGCTCCGGAGCGCCGCTTCAAGCCGAAAGACGCCGGGAAGCGGCACTTTCCTCCGGATAGCTCCGGAGCCGCGCTTCTGCTTCTCTAGTCATCTCTAGCTTAGCGAAAAGCTTTCCCACTCCAGTTGGCAAGGGGAGAGCGCACCTGCACTGCACACTAACCGCGGTTTGCAAAGAAAGAGGATTTGCTGCACATTCCAAGGACACGGCTCTTTCCGAGGCAATCTGCAACCTGCTGTCAGATGGAAGTGCTCTCTGCCCTCTCCTGCCCAGCTCTAGGTACTAGCGGGCACTTGCCAGCCTGGGCGAGGCAAACCACCTCCAGAGATGTCACAGAGCATAAGTGGAGCACAGATGCTCAAAAGCAGCAAAGCTGAAGAGCCTGGCTCAGCTTCACTAGTGTGCAATTGACTGACTGCGAAAAACAAAGCAGCAGAGCACCGGGCTTCTGGGCGCTGTGAAGGCAATTGCCAAAACCAGGCAGCTGCTCCTTCCCAAGCACAGGCAGCTGCCTATGTTCTTGCTTGTCGACAAACTCACCGCTGCCCTTCTTTTCAGCAGCTGCCACCGTCTTCTGTGCATCTCGGAGCCTCTGGCGACGAGCAAGACTTGCCAAGGTGGGAGGCATCAGGACCAAGTCAAAACCCAGGCAAGTTGTCCTGGAACGCTTTCCATTCGCTTGCCGAGAGTGAATTCAAGAGGCAGGAGAGCGGCAGCCACCGTCCTCCAGCAGTCGGAAGGCTTGGCACACAAGCCCGCTTCTTTGCGGCTTCGTTCTTCGCCTCTTCCAAGCAACCGCGATCTCTGCTTCTCGGAGGCGAAGAAGCGGCTAATTCGCGCACAGCTCAGTAGAGCGGCAGCGGAGCGCTCCGGAGCGCCGCTTCAAGCCGAAAGACGCCGGGAAGCGGCACTTTCCTCCGGATAGCTCCGGAGCCGCGCTTCTGCTTCTCTAGTCATCTCTAGCTTAGCGAAAAGCTTTCCCACTCCAGTTGGCAAGGGGAGAGCGCACCTGCACTGCACACTAACCGCGGTTTGCAAAGAAAGAGGATTTGCTGCACATTCCAAGGACACGGCTCTTTCCGAGGCAATCTGCAACCTGCTGTCAGATGGAAGTGCTCTCTGCCCTCTCCTGCCCAGCTCTAGGTACTAGCGGGCACTTGCCAGCCTGGGCGAGGCAAACCACCTCCAGAGATGTCACAGAGCATAAGTGGAGCACAGATGCTCAAAAGCAGCAAAGCTGAAGAGCCTGGCTCGGCTTCACTAGTGTGCAATTGACTGACTGCGAAAAACAAAGCAGCAGAGCACCGGGCTTCTGGGCGCTGTGGCAATTGCCAAAACCAGGCAGCTGCTCCTTCCCAAGCACAGGCAGCTGCCTATGTTCTTGCTTGTCGACAAACTCACCGCTGCCCTTCTTTTCAGCAGCTGCCACCGTCTTCTGTGCATCTCGGAGCCTCTGGCGACGAGCAAGACTTGCCAAGGTGGGACGCATCAGGACCAAGTCAAAACCCAGGCAAGTTGTCCTGGAACGCTTTCCATTCGCTTGCCGAGAGTGAATTCAAGAGGCAGGAGAGCGGCAGCCACCGTCCTCCAGCAGTCGGAAGGCTTGGCACACAAGCCCGCTTCTTTGCGGCTTCGTTCTTCGCCTCTTCCAAGCAACCGCGATCTCTGCTTCTCGGAGGCGAAGAAGCGGCTAATTCGCGCACAGCTCAGTAGAGCGGCAGCGGAGCGCTCCGGAGCGCCGCTTCAAGCCGAAAGACGCCGGGAAGCGGCACTTTCCTCCGGATAGCTCCGGAGCCGCGCTTCTGCTTCTCTAGTCATCTCTAGCTTAGCGAAAAGCTTTCCCACTCCATTTGGCAAGGGGAGAGCGTACCTGCACTGCACACTAACCGCGGTTTGCAAAGAAAGAGGATTTGCTGCACATTCCAAGGACACGGCTCTTTCCGAGGCAATCTGCAACCTGCTGTCAGATGGAAGTGCTCTCTGCCCTCTCCTGCCCAGCTCTAGGTACTAGCGGGCACTTGCCAGCCTGGGCGAGGCAAACAACCTCCAGAGATGTCACAGAGCATAAGTGGAGCACAGATGCTCAAAAGCAGCAAAGCTGAAGAGCCTGGCTCAGCTTGACTAGTGTGCAATTGACTGACTGCGAAAAACAAAGCAGCAGAGCACCGGGCTTCTGGGCGCTGTGAAGGCAATTGCCAAAACCAGGCAGCTGCTCCTTCCCAAGCACAGGCAGCTGCCTATCTTCTTGCTTGTCGACAAACTCACCGCTGCCCTTCTTTTCAGCAGCTGCCACCGTCTTCTGTGCATCTCGGAGCCTCTGGCGACGAGCAAGACTTGCCAAGGTGGGAGGCATCAGGACCAAGTCAAAACCCAGGCAAGTTGTCCTGGAACGCTTTCCATTCGCTTGCCGAGAGTGAATTCAAGAGGCAGGAGAGCGGCAGCCACCGTCCTCCAGCAGTCGGAAGGCTTGGCACACAAGCCCGCTTCTTTGCGGCTTCGTTCTTCGCCTCTTCCAAGCAACCGCGATCTCTGCTTCTCGGAGGCGAAGAAGCGGCTAATTCGCGCACAGCTCAGTAGAGCGGCAGCGGAGCGCTCCGGAGCGCCGCTTCAAGCCGAAAGACGCCGGGAAGCGGCACTTTCCTCCGGATAGCTCCGGAGCCGCGCTTCTGCTTCTCTAGTCATCTCTAGCTTAGCGAAAAGCTTTCCCACTCCATTTGGCAAGGGGAGAGCGTACCTGCACTGCACACTAACCGCGGTTTGCAAAGAAAGAGGATTTGCTGCACATTCCAAGGACACGGCTCTTTCCGAGGCAATCTGCAACCTGCTGTCAGATGGAAGTGCTCTCTGCCCTCTCCTGCCCAGCTCTAGGTACTAGCGGGCACTTTCCAGCCTGGGCGAGGCAAACCACCTCCAGAGATGTCACAGAGCATAAGTGGAGCACAGATGCTCAAAAGCAGCAAAGCTGAAGAGCCTGGCTCAGCTTGACTAGTGTGCAATTGACTGACTGCGAAAAACAAAGCAGCAGAGCACCGGGCTTCTGGGCGCTGTGAAGGCAATTGCCAAAACCAGGCAGCTGCTCCTTCCCAAGCACAGGCAGCTGCCTATGTTCTTGCTTGTCGACAAACTCACCGCTGCCCTTCTTTTCAGCAGCTGCCACCGTCTTCTGTGCATCTCGGAGCCTCTGGCGACGAGCAAGACTTGCCAAGGTGGGAGGCATCAGGACCAAGTCAAAACCCAGGCAAGTTGTCCTGGAACGCTTTCCATTCGCTTGCCGAGAGTGAATTCAAGAGGCAGGAGAGCGGCAGCCACCGTCCTCCAGCAGTCGGAAGGCTTGGCACACAAGCCCGCTTCTTTGCGGCTTCGTTCTTCGCCTCTTCCAAGCAACCGCGATCTCTGCTTCTCGGAGGCGAAGAAGCGGCTAATTCGCGCACAGCTCAGTAGAGCGGCAGCGGAGCGCTCCGGAGCGCCGCTTCAAGCCGAAAGACGCCGGGAAGCGGCACTTTCCTCCGGATAGCTCCGGAGCCGCGCTTCTGCTTCTCTAGTCATCTCTAGCTTAGCGAAAAGCTTTCCCACTCCAGTTGGCAAGGGGAGAGCGCACCTGCACTGCACACTAACCGCGGTTTGCAAAGAAAGAGGATTTGCTGCACATTCCAAGGACACGGCTCTTTCCGAGGCAATCTGCAACCTGCTGTCAGATGGAAGTGCTCTCTGCCCTCTCCTGCCCAGCTCTAGGTACTAGCGGGCACTTTCCAGCCTGGCCGAGGCAAACAACCTCCAGAGATGTCACAGAGCATAAGTGGAGCACAGATGCTCAAAAGCAGCAAAGCTGAAGAGCCTGGCTCAGCTTCACTAGTGTGCAATTGACTGACTGCGAAAAACAAAGCAGCAGAGCACCGGGCTTCTGGGCGCTGTGAAGGCAATTGCCAAAACCAGGCAGCTGCTCCTTCCCAAGCACAGGCAGCTGCCTATGTTCTTGCTTGTCGACAAACTCACCGCTGCCCTTCTTTTCAGCAGCTGCCACCGTCTTCTGTGCATCTCGGAGCCTCTGGCGACGAGCAAGACTTGCCAAGGTGGGAGGCATCAGGACCAAGTCAAAACCCAGGCAAGTTGTCCTGGAACGCTTTCCATTCGCTTGCCGAGAGTGAATTCAAGAGGCAGGAGAGCGGCAGCCACCGTCCTCCAGCAGTCGGAAGGCTTGGCACACAAGCCCGCTTCTTTGCGGCTTCGTTCTTCGCCTCTTCCAAGCAACCGCGATCTCTGCTTCTCGGAGGCGAAGAAGCGGCTAATTCGCGCACAGCTCAGTAGAGCGGCAGCGGAGCGCTCCGGAGCGCCGCTTCAAGCCGAAAGACGCCGGGAAGCGGCACTTTCCTCCGGATAGCTCCGGAGCCGCGCTTCTGCTTCTCTAGTCATCTCTAGCTTAGCGAAAAGCTTTCCCACTCCATTTGGCAAGGGGAGAGCGTACCTGCACTGCACACTAACCGCGGTTTGCAAAGAAAGAGGATTTGCTGCACATTCCAAGGACACGGCTCTTTCCGAGGCAATCTGCAACCTGCTGTCAGATGGAAGTGCTCTCTGCCCTCTCCTGCCCAGCTCTAGGTACTAGCGGGCACTTGCCAGCCTGGGCGAGGCAAACAACCTCGAGAGATGTCACAGAGCATAAGTGGAGCACAGATGCTCAAAAGCAGCAAAGCTGAAGAGCCTGGCTCAGCTTCACTAGTGTGCAATTGACTGACTGCGAAAAACAAAGCAGCAGAGCACCGGGCTTCTGGGCGCTGTGAAGGCAATTGCCAAAACCAGGCAGCTGCTCCTTCCCAAGCACAGGCAGCTGCCTATGTTCTTGCTTGTCGACAAACTCACCGCTGCCCTTCTTTTCAGCAGCTGCCACCGTCTTCTGTGCATCTCGGAGCCTCTGGCGACGAGCAAGACTTGCCAAGGTGGGAGGCATCAGGACCAAGTCAAAACCCAGGCAAGTTGTCCTGGAACGCTTTCCATTCGCTTGCCGAGAGTGAATTCAAGAGGCAGGAGAGCGGCAGCCACCGTCCTCCAGCAGTCGGAAGGCTTGGCACACAAGCCCGCTTCTTTGCGGCTTCGTTCTTCGCCTCTTCCAAGCAACCGCGATCTCTGCTTCTCGGAGGCGAAGAAGCGGCTAATTCGCGCACAGCTCAGTAGAGCGGCAGCGGAGCGCTCCGGAGCGCCGCTTCAAGCCGAAAGACGCCGGGAAGCGGCACTTTCCTCCGGATAGCTCCGGAGCCGCGCTTCTGCTTCTCTGGTCATCTCTAGCTTAGCGAAAAGCTTTCCCACTCCATTTGGCAAGGGGAGAGCGTACCTGCACTGCACACTAACCGCGGTTTGCAAAGAAAGAGGATTTGCTGCACATTCCAAGGACACGGCTCTTTCCGAGGCAATCTGCAACCTGCTGTCAGATGGAAGTGCTCTCTGCCCTCTCCTGCCCAGCTCTAGGTACTAGCGGGCACTTTCCAGCCTGGGCGAGGCAAACCACCTCCAGAGATGTCACAGAGCATAAGTGGAGCACAGATGCTCAAAAGCAGCAAAGCTGAAGAGCCTGGCTCAGCTTCACTAGTGTGCAATTGACTGACTGCGAAAAACAAAGCAGCAGAGCACCGGGCTTCTGGGCGCTGTGAAGGCAATTGCCAAAACCAGGCAGCTGCTCCTTCCCAAGCACAGGCAGCTGCCTATGTTCTTGCTTGTCGACAAACTCACCGCTGCCCTTCTTTTCAGCAGCTGCCACCGTCTTCTGTGCATCTCGGAGCCTCTGGCGACGAGCAAGACTTGCCAAGGTGGGACGCATCCGGACCAAGTCAAAACCCAGGCAAGTTGTCCTGGAACGCTTTCCATTCGCTTGCCGAGAGTGAATTCAAGAGGCAGGAGAGCGGCAGCCACCGTCCTCCAGCAGTCGGAAGGCTTGGCACACAAGCCCGCTTCTTTGCGGCTTCGTTCTTCGCCTCTTCCAAGCAACCGCGATCTCTGCTTCTCGGAGGCGAAGAAGCGGCTAATTCGCGCACAGCTCAGTAGAGCGGCAGCGGAGCGCTCCGGAGCGCCGCTTCAAGCCGAAAGACGCCGGGAAGCGGCACTTTCCTCCGGATAGCTCCGGAGCCGCGCTTCTGCTTCTCTAGTCATCTCTAGCTTAGCGAAAAGCTTTCCCACTCCAGTTGGCAAGGGGAGAGCGTACCTGCACTGCACACTAACCGCGGTTTGCAAAGAAAGAGGATTTGCTGCACATTCCAAGGACACGGCTCTTTCCGAGGCAATCTGCAACCTGCTGTCAGATGGAAGTGCTCTCTGCCCTCTCCTGCCCAGCTCTAGGTACTAGCGGGCACTTTCCAGCCTGGGCGAGGCAAACCACCTCCAGAGATGTCACAGAGCTTAAGTGGAGCACAGATGCTCAAAAGCAGCAAAGCTGAAGAGCCTGGCTCAGCTTCACTAGTGTGCAATTGACTGACTGCGAAAAACAAAGCAGCAGAGCACCGGGCTTCTGGGCGCTGTGAAGGCAATTGCCAAAACCAGGCAGCTGCTCCTTCCCAAGCACAGGCAGCTGCCTATGTTCTTGCTTGTCGACAAACTCACCGCTGCCCTTCTTTTCAGCAGCTGCCACCGTCTTCTGTGCATCTCGGAGCCTCTGGCGACGAGCAAGACTTGCCAAGGTGGGAGGCATCAGGACCAAGTCAAAACCCAGGCAAGTTGTCCTGGAACGCTTTCCATTCGCTTGCCGAGAGTGAATTCAAGAGGCAGGAGAGCGGCAGCCACCGTCCTCCAGCAGTCGGAAGGCTTGGCACACAAGCCCGCTTCTTTGCGGCTTCGTTCTTCGCCTCTTCCAAGCAACCGCAATCTCTGCTTCTCGGAGGCGAAGAAGCGGCTAATTCGCGCACAGCTCAGTAGAGCGGCAGCGGAGCGCTCCGGAGCGCCGCTTCAAGCCGAAAGACGCCGGGAAGCGGCACTTTCCTCCGGATAGCTCCGGAGCCGCGCTTCTGCTTCTCTAGTCATCTCTAGCTTAGCGAAAAGCTTTCCCACTCCAGTTGGCAAGGGGAGAGCGCACCTGCACTGCACACTAACCGCGGTTTGCAAAGAAAGAGGATTTGCTGCACATTCCAAGGACACGGCTCTTTCCGAGGCAATCTGCAACCTGCTGTCAGATGGAAGTGCTCTCTGCCCTCTCCTGCCCAGCTCTAGGTACTAGCGGGCACTTTCCAGCCTGGCCGAGGCAAACCACCTCCAGAGATGTCACAGAGCATAAGTGGAGCACAGATGCTCAAAAGCAGCAAAGCTGAAGAGCCTGGCTCAGCTTCACTAGTGTGCAATTGACTGACTGCGAAAAACAAAGCAGCAGAGCACCGGGCTTCTGGGCGCTGTGAAGGCAATTGCCAAAACCAGGCAGCTGCTCCTTCCCAAGCACAGGCAGCTGCCTATGTTCTTGCTTGTCGACAAACTCACCGCTGCCCTTCTTTTCAGCAGCTGCCACCGTCTTCTGTGCATCTCGCAGCCTCTGGCGACGAGCAAGACTTGCCAAGGTGGGAGGCATCAGGACCAAGTCAAAACCCAGGCAAGTTGTCCTGGAACGCTTTCCATTCGCTTGCCGAGAGTGAATTCAAGAGGCAGGAGAGCGGCAGCCACCGTCCTCCAGCAGTCGGAAGGCTTGGCACACAAGCCCGCTTCTTTGCGGCTTCGTTCTTCGCCTCTTCCAAGCAACCGCGATCTCTGCTTCTCGGAGGCGAAGAAGCGGCTAATTCGCGCACAGCTCAGTAGAGCGGCAGCGGAGCGCTCCGGAGCGCCGCTTCAAGCCGAAAGACGCCGGGAAGCGGCACTTTCCTCCGGATAGCTCCGGAGCCGCGCTTCTGCTTCTCTAGTCATCTCTAGCTTAGCGAAAAGCTTTCCCACTCCAGTTGGCAAGGGGAGAGCGCACCTGCACTGCACACTAACCGCGGTTTGCAAAGAAAGAGGATTTGCTGCACATTCCAAGGACACGGCTCTTTCCGAGGCAATCTGCAACCTGCTGTCAGATGGAAGTGCTCTCTGCCCTCTCCTGCCCAGCTCTAGGTACTAGCGGGCACTTTCCAGCCTGGCCGAGGCAAACCACCTCCAGAGATGTCACAGAGCATAAGTGGAGCACAGATGCTCAAAAGCAGCAAAGCTGAAGAGCCTGGCTCAGCTTCACTAGTGTGCAATTGACTGACTGCGAAAAACAAAGCAGCAGAGCACCGGGCTTCTGGGCGCTGTGAAGGCAATTGCCAAAACCAGGCAGCTGCTCCTTCCAAGCACAGGCAGCTGCCTATGTTCTTGCTTGTCGACAAACTCACCGCTGCCCTTCTTTTCAGCAGCTGCCACCGTCTTCTGTGCATCTCGGAGCCTCTGCCGACGAGCAAGACTTGCCAAGGTGGGAGGCATCAGGACCAAGTCAAAACCCAGGCAAGTTTGGTCCTGGAACGCTTTCCATTCGCTTGCCGAGAGTGAATTCAAGAGGCAGGAGAGCGGCAGCCACCGTCCTCCAGCAGTCGGAAGGCTTGGCACACAAGCCCGCTTCTTTGCGGCTTCGTTCTTCGCCTCTTCCAAGCAACCGCGATCTCTGCTTCTCGGAGGCGAAGAAGCGGCTAATTCGCGCACAGCTCAGTAGAGCGGCAGCGGAGCGCTCCGGAGCGCCGCTTCAAGCCGAAAGACGCCGGGAAGCGGCACTTTCCTCCGGATAGCTCCGGAGCCGCGCTTCTGCTTCTCTAGTCATCTCTAGCTTAGCGAAAAGCTTTCCCACTCCATTTGGCAAGGGGAGAGCGTACCTGCACTGCACACTAACCGCGGTTTGCAAAGAAAGAGGATTTGCTGCACATTCAAGGACACGGCTCTTTCCGAGGCAATCTGCAACCTGCTGTCAGATGGAAGTGCTCTCTGCCCTCTCCTGCCCAGCTCTAGGTACTAGCGGGGCACTTTCCAGCCTGGGCGAGGCAAACCACCTCCAGAGATGTCACAGAGCATAAGTGGAGCACAGATGCTCAAAAGCAGCAAAGCTGAAGAGCCTGGCTCAGCTTGACTAGTGTGCAATGACTGACTGCGAAAAACAAAGCAGCAGAGCACCGGGCTTCTGGGCGGCTGTGAAGGCAATTGCCAAAACCAGGCAGCTGCTCCTTCCCAAGCACAGGCAGCTGCCTATGTTCTTGCTTGTCGACAAACTCACCGCTGCCCTTCTTTTCAGCAGCTGCCACCGTCTTCTGTGCATCTCGGAGCCTCTGGCGACGAGCAAGACTTGCCAAGGTGGGAGGCATCAGGACCAAGTCAAAACCCAGGCAAGTTGTCCTGGAACGCTTTCCATTCGCTTGCCGAGAGTGAATTCAAGAGGCAGGAGAGCGGCAGCCACCGTCCTCCAGCAGTCGGAAGCTTGGCACACAAGCCCGCTTCTTTGCGGCTTCGTTCTTCGCCTCTTCCAAGCAACCGCGATCTCTGCTTCTCGGAGGCGAAGAAGCGGCTAATTCGCGCACAGCTCAGTAGAGCGGCAGCGGAGCGCTCCGGAGCGCCGCTTCAAGCCGAAAGACGCCGGGAAGCGGCACTTTCCTCCGGATAGCTCCGGAGCCGCGCTTCTGCTTCTCTAGTCATCTCTAGCTTAGCGAAAAGCTTTCCCACTCCAGTTGGCAAGGGGAGAGCGCACCTGCACTGCACACTAACCGCGTTTGCAAGAAAGAGAATTTGCTGCACATTCCAAGGGACACGGCTCTTTCCGAGGCAATCTGCAACCTGCTGTCAGATGGAAGTGCTCTCTGCCCTCTCCTGCCCAGCTCTAGGTACTAGCGGGCACTTTCCAGCCTGGCCGAGGCAAACAACCTCCAGAGATGTCACAGAGCATAAGTGGAGCACAGATGCTCAAAAGCAGCAAAGCTGAAGAGCCTGGCTCAGCTTCACTAGTGTGCAATTGACTGACTGCGAAAAACAAAGCAGCAGAGCACCGGGCTTCTGGGCGCTGTGAAGGCAATTGCCAAAACCAGGCAGCTGCTCCTTCCCAAGCACAGGCAGCTGCCTATGTTCTTGCTTGTCGACAAACTCACCGCTGCCCTTCTTTTCAGCAGCTGCCACCGTCTTCTGTGCATCTCGGAGCCTCTGGCGACGAGCAAGACCTTGCCAAGGTGGGAGGCATCAGGACCAAGTCAAAACCCAGGCAAGTTGTCCTGGAACGCTTTCCATTCGCTTGCCGAGAGTGAATTCAAGAGGCAAGGAGAGCGGCAGCCACCGTCCTCCAGCAGTCGGAAGGCTTGGCACACAAGCCCGCTTCTTTGCGGCTTCGTTCTTCGCCTCTTCCAAGCAACCGCGATCTCTGCTTCTCGGAGGCGAAGAAGCGGCTAATTCGCGCACAGCTCAGTAGAGCGGCAGCGGAGCGCTCCGGAGCGCCGCTTCAAGCCGAAAGACGCCGGGAAGCGGCACTTTCCTCCGGATAGCTCCGGAGCCGCGCTTCTGCTTCTCTAGTCATCTCTAGCTTAGCGAAAAGCTTTCCCACTCCATTTGGCAAGGGAGAGAGCGTACCTGCACTGCACACTAACCGCGGTTTGCAAAGAAAAGAGGATTTGCTGCACATTCCAAGGACACGGCTCTTTCCGAGGCAATCTGCAACCTGCTGTCAGATGGAAGTGCTCTCTGCCCTCTCCTGCCCAGCTCTAGGTACTAGCGGGCACTTGCCAGCCTGGGCGAGGCAAACAACCTCGAGAGATGTCACAGAGCATAAGTGGAGCACAGATGCTCAAAAGCAGCAAAGCTGAAGAGCCTGGCTCAGCTTCACTAGTGTGCAATTGACTGACTGCGAAAAACAAAGCAGCAGAGCACCGGGCTTCTGGGCGCTGTGAAGGCAATTGCCAAAACAGGCAGCTGCTCCTTCCCAAGCACAGGCAGCTGCCTATGTTCTTGCTTGTCGACAAACTCACCGCTGCCCTTCTTTTCAGCAGCTGCCACCGTCTTCTGTGCATCTCGGAGCCTCTGGCGACGAGCAAGACTTGCCAAGGTGGGAGGGCATCAGGACCAAGTCAAAACCCAGGCAAGTTGTCCTGGAACGCTTTCCATTCGCTTGCCGAGAGTGAATTCAAGAGGCAGGAGAGGCGGCAGCCACCGTCCTCCAGCAGTCGGAAGGCTTGGACACACAAGCCCGCTTCTTTGCGGCTTCGTTCTTCGCCTCTTCCAAGCAACCGCGATCTCTGCTTCTCGGAGGCGAAGAAGCGGCTAATTCGCGCACAGCTCAGTAGAGCGGCAGCGGAGCGCTCCGGAGCGCCGCTTCAAGCCGAAAGACGCCGGGAAGCGGCACTTTCCTCCGGATAGCTCCGGAGCCGCGCTCTGCTTCTCTGGGTCATCTCTAGCTTAGCGAAAAGCTTTCCCACTCCATTTGGCAAGGGGAGAGCGTACCTGCACTGCACACTAACCGCGGTTTGCAAAGAAAGAGGATTTGCTGCACATTCCAAGGACACGGCTCTTTCCGAGGCAATCTGCAACCTGCTGTCAGATGGAAGTGCTCTCTGCCCTCTCCTGCCCAGCTCTAGGTACTAGCGGGCACTTTCCAGCCTGGGCGAGGCAAACCACCTCCAGAGATGTCACAGAGCATAAGTGGAGCCACAGATGCTCAAAAGCAGCAAAGCTGAAGAGCCTGGCTCAGCTTCACTAGTGTGCAATTGACTGACTGCGAAAAACAAAGCAGCAGAGCACCGGGCTTCTGGGCGCTGTGAAGGCAATTGCCAAAACCAGGCAGCTGCCTCCTTCCCAAGCACAGGCAGCTGCCTATGTTCTTGCTTGTCGACAACTCACCGCTGCCCTTCTTTTCAGCAGCTGCCACCGTCTTCTGTGCATCTCGGAGCCTCTGCGACGAGCAAGACTTGCCAAGGTGGGACGCATCCGGACCAAGTCAAAACCCAGGCAAGTTGTCCTGGAACGCTTTCCATTCGCTTGCCGAGAGTGAATTCAAGAGGCAGGAGAGCGGCAGCCACCGTCCTCCAGCAGTCGGAAGGCTTGGCACACAAGCCCGCTTCTTTGCGGCTTCGTTCTTCGCCTCTTCCAAGCAACCGCGATCTCTGCTTCTCGGAGGCGAAGAAGCGGCTAATTCGCGCACAGCTCAGTAGAGCGGCAGCGGAGCGCTCCGGAGCGCCGCTTCAAGCCGAAAGACGCCGGGAAGCGGCACTTTCCTCCGGATTAGCTCCGGAGCCGCGCTTCTGCTTCTCTAGTCATCTCTAGCTTAGCGAAAAGCTTTTCCCACTCCAGTTGGCAAGGGGAGAGCGTACCTGCACTGCACACTAACCGCGGTTTGCAAAGAAAGAGGATTTGCTGCACATTCCAAGGACACGGCTCTTTCCGAGGCAATCTGCAACCTGCTGTCAGATGGAAGTGCTCTCTGCCCTCTCCTGCCCAGCTCTAGGTACTAGCGGGCACTTTCCAGCCTGGGCGAGGGCAAACCACCTCCAGAGATGTCACAGAGCTTAAGTGGAGCACAGATGCACAAAAGCAGCAAAGCTGAAGAGCCTGGCTCAGCTTCACTAGTGTGCAATTGACTGACTGCGAAAAACAAAGCAGCAGAGCACCGGGCTTCTGGGCGCTGTGAAGGCAATTGCCAAAACAGGCAGCTGCTCCTTCCCAAGCACAGGCAGCTGCCTATGTTCTTGCTTGTCGACAAACTCCACCGCTGCCCTTCTTTTCAGCAGCTGCCACCGTCTTCTGTGCATCTCGGAGCCTCTGGCGACGAGCAAGACTTGCCAAGGTGGGAGGCATCAGGACCAAGTCAAACCCAGGCAAGTTGTCCTGGAACGCTTTCCATTCGCTTGCCGAGAGTGAATTCAAGAGGCAGGAGAGCGGCAGCCACCGTCCTCCAGCAGTCGGAAGGCTTGGCACACAAGCCCGCTTCTTTGCGGCTTCGTTCTTCGCCTCTTCCAAGCAACCGCAAATCTCTGCTTCTCGGAGGCGAAGAAGCGGCTAATTCGCGCACAGCTCAGTAGAGCGGCAGCGGAGCGCTCCGGAGCGCCGCTTCAAGCCGAAAGACGCCGGGAAGCGGCACTTTCCTCCGGATAGCTCCGGAGCCGCGCTTCTGCTTCTCTAGTCATCTCTAGCTTAGCGAAAAGCTTTCCCACTCCAGTTGGCAAGGGGAGAGCGCACCTGCACTGCATAACCGCGGTTTGCAAAGAAAGAGGATTTGCTGCACATTCCAAGGACACGGCTCTTTCCGAGGCAATCTGCAACCTGCTGTCAGATGGAAGTGCTCTCTGCCCTCTCCTGCCCAGCTCTAGGTACTAGCGGGCACTTTCCAGCCTGGCCGAGGCAAACAACCTGCAGAGATGTCACAGAGCATAAGTGGAGCACAGATGCTCAAAAGCAGCAAAGCTGAAGAGCCTGGCTCAGCTTCACTAGTGTACAATTGACTGACTGCGAAAAACAAAGCAGCAGAGCACCGGGCTTCTGGGCGCTGTGAAGGCAATTGCCAAAACCAGGCAGCTGCTCCTTCCCAAGCACAGTCAGCTGCCTATGCTCTTGCTTGTCGAAAAACTCACCGCTGCCCTTCTTTTCAGCAGCTGCCACCGTCTTCTGTGCATCTCGGAGCCTCTGGCGACGAGCAAGACTTGCCAAGGTGGGACGCATCAGGACCAAGTCAAAACCCAGGCAAGTTGTCCTGGAACGCTTTCCATTCGCTTGCCGAGAGTGAATTCAAGAGGCAGGAGAGCGGCAGCCACCGTCCTCCAGCAGTCGGAAGGCTTCGCACACAAGCCCGCTTCTTTGCGGCTTCGTTCTTCGCCTCTTCCAAGCAACCGCGATCTCTGCTTCTCGGAGGCGAAGAAGCGGCTAATTCGCGCACAGCTCAGTAGAGCGGCAGCGCAGCGCTCCGGAGCGCCGCTTCAAGCCGAAAGACGCCGGGAAGCGGCACTTTCCTCCGGATAGCTCCGGAGCCGCGCTTCTGCTTCTCTAGTCATCTCTAGCTTAGCGAAAAGCTTTCCCACTCCATTTGGCAAGGGGGAGAGCGTACCTGCACTGCACACTAACCGCGGTTTGCAAAAGAAAGAAGATTTGCTGCACATTCCAAGGACACGGCTCTTTCCGAGGCAATCTGCAGCCTGCTGTCAGATGGAAGTGCTCTCTGCCCTCTCCTGCCCAGCTCTAGGTACTAGCGGGCACTTGCCAGCCTGGCCGAGGCAAACAACCTCGAGAGATGTCACAGAGCATAAGCGGAGCACAGATGCTCAAAAGCAGCAATGCTGAAGAGCCTGGCTCGGCTTCACTAGTGTGCAATTGACTGACTGCGAAAAACAAAGCAGCAGAGCACCGGGCTTCTGGGCGCTGTGAAGGCATTGCCAAAACCAGGCAGCTGCTCCTTCCCAAGCACAGGCAGCTGCCTATGTTCTTGCTTGTCGACAAACTCACCGCTGCCCTTCTTTTCAGCAGCTGCCACCGTCTTCTGTGCATCTCGGAGCCTCTGGCGACGAGCAAGACTTGCCAAGGTGGGAGGCATCCGGACCAAGTCAAAACCCAGGCAAGTTGTCCTGGAACGCTTTCCATTCGCTTGCCGAGAGTGAATTCAACAGGCAGGAGAGCGGCAGCCACCGTCCTCCAGCAGTCGGAAGGCTTCGCACACAAGCCCGCTTCTTTGCGGCTTCGTTCTTCGCCTCTTCCAAGCAACCGCGATCTCTGCTTCTCGGAGGCGAAGAAGCGGCTAATTCGCGCACAGCTCAGTAGAGCGGCAGCGGAGCGCTCCGGAGCGCCGCTTCAAGCCGAAAGACGCCGGGAAGCGGCACTTTCCTCCGGATAGCTCCGGAGCCGCGCTTCTGCTTCTCTAGTCATCTCTAGCTTAGCGAAAAAGCTTTCCCACTCCAGTTGGCAAGGGGGAGAGCGTACCTGCACTGCACACTAACCGCGGTTTGCAAAGAAAGAGGATTTGCTGCACATTCCAAGGACACGGCTCTTTCCGAGGCAATCTGCAACCTGCTGTCAGATGGAAGTGCTCTCTGCCCTCTCCTGCCCAGCTCTAGGTACTAGCGGGCACTTTCCAGCCTGGCCGAGGCAAACAACCTCCAGAGATGTCACAGAGCATAAGCGGAGCACAGATGCTCAAAAGCAGCAACGCTGAAGAGCCTGGCTCAGCTTCACTAGTGTGCAATTGACTGACTGCAAAAAACAAAGCAGCAGAGCACCGGGCTTCTGGGCGCTGTGAAGGCAATTGCCAAAACCAGGCAGCTGCTCCTTCCCAAGCACAGGCAGCTGCCTATGTTCTTGCTTGTCGACAAACTCACCGCTGCCCCTCTTTTCAGCAGCTGCCACTGTCTTCTGTGCATCTCGGAGCCTCTGGCGAAGAGCAAGACTTGCCAAGGTGGGAGGCATCAGGACCAAGTCAAAACCCAGGCAAGTTGTCCTGGAACGCTTTCCATTCGCTTGCCGAGAGTGAATTCAACAGGCAGGAGAGCGGCAGCCACCGTCCTCCAGCAGTCGCAAGGCTTGGCACACAAGCCCGCTTCTTTGCGGCTTCGTTCTTCGCCTCTTCCAAGCAACCGCGATCTCTGCTTCTCGGAGGCGAAGAAGCGGCTAATTCGCGCACAGCTCAGTAGAGCGGCAGCGGAGCGCTCCGGAGCGCCGCTTCAAGCCGAAAGACGCCGGGGAAGCGGCACTTTCCTCCGGATAGCTCCGGAGCCGCGCTTCTGCTTCTCTAGTCATCTCTAGCTTAGCGAAAAGCTTTCCCACTCCATTTGGCAATGGGAGAGCGTACCTGCACTGCACACTAACCGCGGTTTGCAAAGAAAGAGGATTTGCTGCACATTCCAAGGACACGGCTCTTTCCGAGGCAATCTGCAACCTGCTGTCAGATGGAAGTGCTCTCTGCCCTCTCCTGCCCAGCTCTAGGTACTAGCGGGCACTTGCCAGCCTGGCCGAGGCAAACAACCTCCAGAGATGTCACAGAGCATAAGTGGAGCACAGATGCTCAAAAGCAGCAAAGCTGAAGAGCCTGGCTCAGCTTCACTAGTGTGCAATTGACTGACTGCGAAAAACAAAGCAGCAGAGCACCGGGCTTCTGGGCGCTGTGAAGGCAATTGCCAAAACCAGGCAGCTGCTCCTTCCCAAGCACAGGCAGCTGCCTATGTTCTTACTTGTCGACAAACTCACCGCTGCCCTTCTTTTCAGCAGCTGCCACCGTCTTCTGTGCATCTCGGAGCCTCTGGCGACGAGCAAGACTTGCCAAGGTGGGACGCATCAGGACCAAGTCAAAACCCAGGCAAGTTGTCCTGGAACGCTTTCCATTCGCTTGCCGAGAGTGAATTCAAGAGGCAGGAGAGCGGCAGCCACCGTCCTCCAGCAGTCGGAAGGCTTGGCACACAAGCCCGCTTCGTTGCGGCTTCGTTCTTCGCCTCTTCCAAGCAACCGCGATCTCTGCTTCTCGGAGGCGAAGAAGCGGCTAATTCGCGCACAGCTCAGTAGAGCGGCAGCGGAGCGCTCCGGAGCGCCGCTTCAAGCCGAAAGACGCCGGGAACCGGCACTTTCCTCCGGATAGCTCCGGAGCCGCGCTTCTGCTTCTCTAGTCATCTCTAGCTTAGCGAAAAGCTTTCCCACTCCAGTTGGCAAGGGGAGAGCGTACCTGCACTGCACACTAACCGCGGTTTGCAAGAAAGAGGATTTGCTGCACATTCAAGGACACGGCTCTTTCCGAGGCAATCTGCAACCTGCTGTCAGATGGAAGTGCTCTCTGCCCTCTCCTGCCCAGCTCTAGGTACTAGCGGGCACTTGCCAGCCTGGCCGAGGCAAACAACCTCCAGAGATGTCACAGAGCATAAGTGGAGCACAGATGCTCAAAAGCAGCAAAGCTGAAGAGCCTGGCTCAGCTTCACTAGTGTGCAATTGACTGACTGCGAAAAACAAAGCAGCAGAGCACCGGGCTTCTGGGCGCTGTGAAGGCAATTGCCAAAACCAGGCAGCTGCTCCTTCCCAAGCACAGTCAGCTGCCTATGCTCTTGCTTGTCGAAAAACTCACCGCTGCCCTTCTTTTCAGCAGCTGCCACCGTCTTCTGTGCATCTCGGAGCCTCTGGCGACGAGCAAGACTTGCCAAGGTGGGACGCATCAGGACCAAGTCAAAACCCAGGCAAGTTGTCCTGGAACGCTTTCCATTCGCTTGCCGAGAGTGAATTCAAGAGGCAGGAGAGCGGCAGCCACCGTCCTCCAGCAGTCGGAAGGCTTCGCACACAAGCCCGCTTCTTTACGGCTTCGTTCTTCGCCTCTTCCAAGCAACCGCGATCTCTGCTTCTCGGAGGCGAAGAAGCGGCTAATTCGCGCACAGCTCAGTAGAGCGGCAGCGCAGCGCTCCGGAGCGCCGCTTCAAGCCGAAAGACGCCGGGAAGCGGCACTTTCCTCCGGATAGCTCCGAGCCGCGCTTCTGCTTCTCTAGTCATCTCTAGCTTAGCGAAAAGCTTTCCCACTCCATTTGGCAAGGGGAGAGCGTACCTGCACTGCACACTAACCGCGGTTTGCAAAGAAAGAAGATTTGCTGCACATTCCAAGGACACGGCTCTTTCCGAGGGCAATCTGCAACCTGCTGTCAGATGGAAGTGCTCTCTGCCCTCTCCTGCCAGCTCTAGGTACTAGCGGGCACTTGCCAGCCTGGCCGAGGCAAACAACCTCGAGAGATGTCACAGAGCATAAGCGGAGCACAGATGCTCAAAAGCAGCAATGCTGAAGAGCCTGGCTCAGCTTCACTAGTGTGCAATTGACTGACTGCGAAAAACAAAGCAGCAGAGCACCGGGCTTCTGGGCGCTGTGAAGGCAATTGCCAAAACCAGGCAGCTGCTCCTTCCCAAGCACAGGCAGCTGCCTATGTTCTTGCTTGTCGACAAACTCACCGCTGCCCTTCTTTTCAGCAGCTGCCACCGTCTTCTGTGCATCTCGGAGCCTCTGGCGACGAGCAAGACTTGCCAAGGTGGGAGGCAACAGGACCAAGTCAAAACCCAGGCAAGTTGTCCTGGAACGCTTTCCATTCGCTTGCCGAGAGTGAATTCAAGAGGCAGGAGAGCGGCAGCCACCGTCCTCCAGCAGTCGGAAGGCTTCGCACACAAGCCCGCTTCTTTGCGGCTTCGTTCTTCGCCTCTTCCAAGCAACCGCGATCTCTGCTTCTCGGAGGCGAAGAAGCGGCTAATTCGCGCACAGCTCAGTAGAGCGGCAGCGGAGCGCTCCGGAGCGCCGCTTCAAGCCGAAAGACGCCGGGAACCGGCACTTTCCTCCGGATAGCTCCGGAGCCGCGCTTCTGCTTCTCTAGTCATCTCTAGCTTAGCGAAAAGCTTTCCCACTCCAGTTGGCAAGGGGAGAGCGTACCTGCACTGCACACTAACCGCGTTTGCAAAGAAAGAGGATTTGCTGCACATTCCAAGGACACGGCTCTTTCCGAGGCAATCTGCAACCTGCTGTCAGATGGAAGTGCTCTCTGCCCTCTCCTGCCCAGCTCTAGGTACTAGCGGGCACTCTCCAGCCTGGGCGAGAAAAACAACCTCGAGAGATGTCACAGAGCATAAGTGGAGCACAGATGCTCAAAAGCAGCAAAGCTGAAGAGCCTGGCTCAGCTTCACTAGTGTGCAATTGACTGACTGCGAAAAACAAAGCAGCAGAGCACCGGGCTTCTGGGCGCTGTGAAGGCAATTGCCAAAACCAGGCAGCTGCTCCTTCCCAAGCACAGTCAGCTGCCTATGCTCTTGCTTGTCGACAAACTCACCGCTGCCCTTCTTTTCAGCAGCTGCCACCGTCTTCTGTGCATCTCGGAGCCTCTGGCGACGAGCAAGACTTGCCAAGGTGGGAGGCATCCGGACCAAGTCAAAACCCAGGCAAGTTGTCCTGGAACGCTTTCCATTCGCTTGCCGAGAGTGAATTCAACAGGCAGGAGAGCGGCAGCCACCATCCTCCAGCAGTCGGAAGGCTTCGCACACAAGCCCGCTTCTTTGCGGCTTCGTTCTTCGCCTCTTCCAAGCAACCGCGATCTCTGCTTCTCGGAGGCGAAAGAAGCGGCTAATTCGCGCACAGCTCAGTAGAGCGCCAGCGGAGCGCTCCGGAGCGCCGCTTCAAGCCGAAAGACGCCGGGAAGAGGCACTTTCCTCCGGATAGCTCCGGAGCCGCGCTTCTGCTTCTCTAGTCATCTCTAGCTTAGCGAAAAGCTTTCCCACTCCATTTGGCAAGGGGAGAGCGTACCTGCACTGCACACTAACCGCGGTTTGCAAAGAAAGAGGATTTGCTGCACATTCGAAGGACATGGCTCTTTCCGAGGCAATCTGACACCTGCTGTCAGATGGAAGTGCTCTCTGCCCTCTCCTGCCCAGCTCTAGGTACTAGCGGGCACTTGCCAGCCTGGCCGAGGCAAACAACCTCGAGAGATGTCACAGAGCATAAGTGGAGCACAGATGCTCAAAAGCAGCAAAGCTGAAGAGCCTGGCTCAGCTTCACTAGTGTGCAATTGACTGACTGCGAAAAACAAAGCAGCAGAGCCCTGGGCTTCTGGGCGCTGTGAAGGCAATTGCCAAAACCAGGCAGCTGCTCCTTCCCAAGCACAGGAAGCTGCCTAGGCTCTTGGTTGTCGACAAACTCACCGCTGTCCCTCTTTTCAGCAGCTGCCACCGTCTTCTGTGCATCTCGGAGCCTCTGGCGACGAGCAAGACTTGCCAAGGTGGGACGCATCAGGACCAAGTCAAAACCCAGGCAAGTCTTCCTGGAACGCTTTCCATTCGCTTGCCGAGAGTGAATTCAACAGGCAGGAGAGCGGCAGCCACCGTCCTCCAGCAGTCGGAAGGCTTCGCACACAAGCCCGCTTCGTTGCGGCTTCGTTCTTCGCCTCTTCCAAGCAACCGCGATCTCTGCTTCTCGGAGGCGAAGAAGCGGCTAATTCGCGCACAGCTCAGTAGAGCGGCAGCGGAGCGCTCCGGAGCGCCGCTTCAAGCGAAAGACGCCGGGAACCGGCACTTTCCTCCGGATAGCTCCGGAGCCGCGCTTTCTGCTTCTCTAGTCATCTCTAGCTTAGCGAAAAGCTTTCCCACTCCAGTTGGCAAGGGGAGAGCGTACCTGCACTGCACACTAACCGCGGTTTGCAAAGAAAGAGGATTTGCTGCACATTCCAAGGACACGGCTCTTTCCGAGGCAATCTGCAACCTGCTGTCAGATGGAAGTGCTCTCTGCCCTCTCCTGCCCAGCTCTAGGTACTAGCGGGCACTTTCCAGCCTGGCCGAGGCAAACAACCTCGAGAGATGTCACAGAGCATAAGTGGAGCACAGATGCTCAAAAGCAGCAAAGCTGAAGAGCCTGGCTCAGCTTCACTAGTGTGCAATTGACTGACTGCGAAAAACAAAGCAGCAGAGCACCGGGCTTCTGGGCGCTGTGAAGGCAATTGCCAAAACCAGGCAGCTGCTCCTTCCCAAGCACAGTCAGCTGCCTATGCTCTTGCTTGTCGAAAAACTCACCGCTGCCCTTCTTTTCAGCAGCTGCCACCGTCTTCTGTGCATCTCGGAGCCTCTGGCGACGAGCAAGACTTGCCAAGGTTGGGACGCATCAGGACCAAGTCAAAACCCAGGCAAGTTGTCCTGGAACGCTTTCCATTCGCTTGCCGAGAGTGAATTCAAGAGGCAGGAGAGCGGCAGCCACCGTCCTCCAGCAGTCGGAAGGCTTCGCACACAAGCCCGCTTCTTTACGGCTTCGTTCTTCGCCTCTTCCAAGCAACCGCGATCTCTGCTTCTCGGAGGCGAAGAAGCGGCTAATTCGCGCACAGCTCAGTAGAGCGGCAGCGCAGCGCTCCGGAGCGCCGCTTCAAGCCGAAAGACGCCGGGAAGCGGCACTTTCCTCCGGATAGCTCCGGAGCCGCGCTTCTGCTTCTCTAGTCATCTCTAGCTTAGCGAAAAGCTTTCCCACTCCATTTGGCAAGGGGGAGAGCGTACCTGCACTGCACACTAACCGCGGTTTGCAAAGAAAGAAGATTTGCTGCACATTCCAAGGACACGGCTCTTTCCGAGGCAATCTGCAACCTGCTGTCAGATGGAAGTGCTCTCTGCCCTCTCCTGCCCAGCTCTAGGTACTAGCGGGCACTTGCCAGCCTGGCCGAGGCAAACAACCTCGAGAGATGTCACAGAGCATAAGCGGAGCACAGATGCTGAAAAGCAGCAATGCTGAAGAGCCTGGCTCAGCTTCACTAGTGTGCAATTGACTGACTGCGAAAAACAAAGCAGCAGACCACCGGGCTTCTGGGCGCTGTGAAGGCAATTGCCAAAACCAGGCAGCTGCTCCTTCCCAAGCACAGGCAGCTGCCTATGTTCTTGCTTGTCGACAAACTCACCGCTGCCCTTCTTTTCAGCAGCTGCCACCGTCTTCTGTGCATCTCGGAGCCTCTGGCGACGAGCAAGACTTGCCAAGGTGGGACGCATCAGGACCAAGTCAAAACCCAGGCAAGTTGTCCTGGAACGCTTTCCATTCGCTTGCCGAGAGTGAATTCAACAGGCAGGAGAGCGGCAGCCACCGTCCTCCAGCAGTCGGAAGGCTTGGCACACAAGCCCGCTTCTTTGCGGCTTCGTTCTTCGCCTCTTCCAAGCAACCGCGATCTCTGCTTCTCGGAGGCGAAGAAGCGGCTAATTCGCGCACAGCTCAGTAGAGCGGCAGCGCAGCGCTCCGGAGCGCCGCTTCAAGCCGAAAGACGCCGGGAAACGGCACTTTCCTCCGGATAGCTCCGGAGCCGCGCTTCTGCTTCTCTAGTCATCTCTAGCTTAGCGAAAAGCTTTCCCACTCCATTTGGCAAGGGGGAGAGCGTACCTGCACTGCACACTAACCGCGGTTTGCAAAGAAAGAGGATTTGCTGCACATTCCAAGGACACGGCTCTTTCCGAGGCAATCTGCAACCTGCTGTCAGATGGAAGTGCTCTCTGCCCTCTCCTGCCCAGCTCTAGGTACTAGCGGGCACTTTCCAGCCTGGCCGAGGCAAACAACCTCGAGAGATGTCACAGAGCATAAGTGGAGCACAGATGCTCAAAAGCAGCAAAGCTGAAGAGCCTGGCTCAGCTTCACTAGTGTGCAATTGACTGACTGCGAAAAACAAAGCAGCAGAGCACCGGGCTTCTGGGCGCTGTGAAGGCAATTGCCAAAACCAGGCAGCTGCTCCTTCCCAAGCACAGTCAGCTGCCTATGCTCTTGCTTGTCGACAAACTCACCGCTGCCCTTCTTTTCAGCAGCTGCCACCGTCTTCTGTGCATCTCGGAGCCTCTGCTACGAGCAAGACTTGCCAAGGTGGGACGCATCAGGACCAAGTCAAAACCCAGGCAAGTCTTCCTGGAACGCTTTCCATTCGCTTGCCGAGAGTGAATTCAACAGGCAGGAGAGCGGCAGCCACCGTCCTCCAGCAGTCGGAAGGCTTCGCACACAAGCCCGCTTCTTTGCGGCTTCGTTCTTCGCCTCTTCCAAGCGACCACGATCTCTGCCTCTCGGAGGCGAAGAAGCGGCTAATTCGCGCACAGCTCAGTAGAGCGCCAGCGGAGCGCTCCGGAGCGCCGCTTCAAGCCGAAAGACGCCGGGAACCGGCACTTTCCTCCGGATAGCTCCGGAGCCGCGCTTCTGCTTCTCTAGTCATCTCTAGCTTAGCGAAAAGCTTTCCCACTCCAGTTGGCAAGGGGGAGAGCGTACCTGCACTGCACACTAACCGCGGTTTGCAAAGAAAGAGGATTTGCTGCACATTCCAAGGACACGGCTCTTTCCGAGGCAATCTGCAACCTGCTGTCAGATGGAAGTGCTCTCTGCCCTCTCCTGCCCAGCTCTAGGTACTAGCGGGCACTCTCCAGCCTGGGCGAGAAAAACAACCTCGAGAGATGTCACAGAGCATAAGTGGAGCACAGATGCTCAAAAGCAGCAAAGCTGAAGAGCCTGGCTCAGCTTCACTAGTGTGCAATTGACTGACTGCGAAAAAACAAAGCAGCAGAGCACCGGGCTTCTGGGCGCTGTGAAGGCAATTGCCAAACCAGGCAGCTGCTCCTTCCCAAGCACAGTCAGCTGCCTATGCTCTTGCTTGTCGAAAAACTCACCGCTGCCCTTCTTTTCAGCAGCTGCCACCGTCTTCTGTGCATCTCGGAGCCTCTGGCGACGAGCAAGACTTGCCAAGGTGGGACGCATCAGGACCAAGTCAAAACCCAGGCAAGTTGTCCTGGAACGCTTTCCATTCGCTTGCCGAGAGTGAATTCAAGAGGCAGGAGAGCGGCAGCCACCGTCCTCCAGCAGTCGGAAGGCTTCGCACACAAGCCCGCTTCTTTACGGCTTCGTTCTTCGCCTCTTCCAAGCAACCGCCATCTCTGCTTCTCGGAGGCGAAGAAGCGGCTAATTCGCGCACAGCTCAGTAGAGCGGCAGCGCAGCGCTCCGGAGCGCCGCTTCAAGCCGAAAGACGCCGGGAAGCGGCACTTTCCCTCCGGATAGCTCCGGAGCCGCGCTTCTGCTTCTCTAGTCATCTCTAGCTTAGCGAAAAGCTTTCCCACTCCATTTGGCAAGGGGAGAGCGTACCTGCACTGCACACTAACCGCGGTTTGCAAAGAAAGAAGATTTGCTGCACATTCCAAGGACACGGCTCTTTCCGAGGCAATCTGCAACCTGCTGTCAGATGGAAGTGCTCTCTGCCCTCTCCTGCCCAGCTCTAGGTACTAGCGGGCACTTGCCAGCCTGGCCGAGGCAAACAACCTCGAGAGATGTCACAGAGCATAAGCGGAGCACAGATGCTCAAAAGCAGCAATGCTGAAGAGCCTGGCTCAGCTTCACTAGTGTGCAATTGACTGACTGCGAAAAACAAAGCAGCAGAGCACCGGGCTTCTGGGCGCTGTGAAGGCAATTGCCAAAACCAGGCAGCTGCTCCTTCCCAAGCACAGGCAGCTGCCTATGTTCTTGCTTGTCGACAAACTCACCGCTGCCCTTCTTTTCAGCAGCTGCCACCGTCTTCTGTGCATCTCGGAGCCTCTGGCGACGAGCAAGACTTGCCAAGGTGGGAGGCAACAGGACCAAGTCAAAACCCAGGCAAGTTGTCCTGGAACGCTTTCCATTCGCTTGCCGAGAGTGAATTCAAGAGGCAGGAGAGCGGCAGCCACCGTCCTCCAGCAGTCGGAAGGCTTCGCACACAAGCCCGCTTCTTTGCGGCTTCGTTCTTCGCCTCTTCCAAGCAACCGCGATCTCTGCTTCTCGGAGGCGAAGAAGCGGCTAATTCGCGCACAGCTCAGTAGAGCGGCAGCGGAGCGCTCCGGAGCGCCGCTTCAAGCCGAAAGACGCCGGGAAACGGCACTTTCCTCCGGATAGCTCCGGAGCCGCGCTTCTGCTTGTCTAGTCATCTCTAGCTTAGCGAAAAGCTTTCCCACTCCAGTTGGCAAGGGGAGAGCGTTACCTGCACTGCACACTAACCGCGGTTTGCAAAGAAAGAGGATTTGCTGCACATTCCAAGGACACGGCTCTTTCCGAGGCAATCTGCAACCTGCTGTCAGATGGAAGTGCTCTCTGCCCTCTCCTGCCCAGCTCTAGGTACTAGCGGGCACTCTCCAGCCTGGGCGAGAAAACAACCTCGAGAGATGTCACAGAGCATAAGTGGAGCACAGATGCTCAAAAGCAGCAAAGCTGAAGAGCCTGGCTCAGCTTCACTAGTGTGCAATTGACTGACTGCGAAAAACAAAGCAGCAGAGCACCGGGCTTCTGGGCGCTGTGAAGGCAATTGCCAAAACCAGGCAGCTGCTCCTTCCCAAGCACAGTCAGCTGCCTATGCTCTTGCTTGTCGACAAACTCACCGCTGCCCTTCTTTTCAGCAGCTGCCACCGTCTTCTGTGCATCTCGGAGCCTCTGGCGACGAGCAAGACTTGCCAAGGTGGGAGGCATCCGGACCAAGTCAAAACCCAGGCAAGTTGTCCTGGAACGCTTTCCATTCGCTTGCCGAGAGTGAATTCAACAGGCAGGAGAGCGGCAGCCACCATCCTCCAGCAGTCGGAAGGCTTCGCACACAAGCCCGCTTCTTTGCGGCTTCGTTCTTCGCCTCTTCCAAGCAACCGCGATCTCTGCTTCTCGGAGGCGAAGAAGCGGCTAATTCGCGCACAGCTCAGTAGAGCGCCAGCGGAGCGCTCCGGAGCGCCGCTTCAAGCCGAAAGACGCCGGGAAGAGGCACTTTCCTCCGGATAGCTCCGGAGCCGCGCTTCTGCTTCTCTAGTCATCTCTAGCTTAGCGAAAAGCTTTCCCACTCCATTTGGCAAGGGGAGAGCGTACCTGCACTGCACACTAACCGCGGTTTGCAAAGAAAGAGGATTTGCTGCACATTCGAAGGACATGGCTCTTTCCGAGGCAATCTGACACCTGCTGTCAGATGGAAGTGCTCTCTGCCCTCTCCTGCCCAGCTCTAGGTACTAGCGGGCACTTGCCAGCCTGGCCGAGGCAAACAACCTCGAGAGATGTCACAGAGCATAAGTGGAGCACAGATGCTCAAAAGCAGCAAAGCTGAAGAGCCTGGCTCAGCTTCACTAGTGTGCAATTGACTGACTGCGAAAAACAAAGCAGCAGAGCCCTGGGCTTCTGGGCGCTGTGAAGGCAATTGCCAAAACCAGGCAGCTGCTCCTTCCCAAGCACAGGAAGCTGCCTAGGCTCTTGGTTGTCGAAAAACTCACCGCTGTCCCTCTTTTCAGCAGCTGCCACCGTCTTCTGTGCATCTCGGAGCCTCTGGCGACGAGCAAGACTTGCCAAGGTGGGACGCATCAGGACCAAGTCAAAACCCAGGCAAGTTGTCCTGGAACGCTTTCCATTCGCTTGCCGAGAGTGAATTCAAGAGGCAGGAGAGCGGCAGCCACCGTCCTCCAGCAGTCGGAAGGCTTGGCACACAAGCCCGCTTCGTTGCGGCTTCGTTCTTCGCCTCTTCCAAGCAACCGCGATCTCTGCTTCTCGGAGGCGAAGAAGCGGCTAATTCGCGCACAGCTCAGTAGAGCGGCAGCGGAGCGCTCCGGAGCGCCGCTTCAAGCCGAAAGACGCCGGGAACCGGCACTTTCCTCCGGATAGCTCCGGAGCCGCGCTTCTGCTTGTCTAGTCATCTCTAGCTTAGCGAAAAGCTTTCCCACTCCAGTTGGCAAGGGGAGAGCGTACCTGCACTGCACACTAACCGCGGTTTGCAAAGAAAGAGGATTTGCTGCACATTCCAAGGACACGGCTCTTTCCGAGGCAATCTGCAACCTGCTGTCAGATGGAAGTGCTCTCTGCCCTCTCCTGCCCAGCTCTAGGTACTAGCGGGCACTTTCCAGCCTGGCCGAGGCAAACAACCTCGAGAGATGTCACAGAGCATAAGTGGAGCACAGATGCTCAAAAGCAGCAAAGCTGAAGAGCCTGGCTCAGCTTCACTAGTGTGCAATTGACTGACTGCGAAAAACAAAGCAGCAGAGCACCGGGCTTCTGGGCGCTGTGAAGGCAATTGCCAAAACCAGGCAGCTGCTCCTTCCCAAGCACAGTCAGCTGCCTATGCTCTTGCTTGTCGAAAAACTCACCGCTGCCCTTCTTTTCAGCAGCTGCCACCGTCTTCTGTGCATCTCGGAGCCTCTGGCGACGAGCAAGACTTGCCAAGGTGGGACGCATCAGGACCAAGTCAAAACCCAGGCAAGTTGTCCTGGAACGCTTTCCATTCGCTTGCCGAGAGTGAATTCAAGAGGCAGGAGAGCGGCAGCCACCGTCCTCCAGCAGTCGGAAGGCTTCGCACACAAGCCCGCTTCTTTACGGCTTCGTTCTTCGCCTCTTCCAAGCAACCGCGATCTCTGCTTCTCGGAGGCGAAGAAGCGGCTAATTCGCGCACAGCTCAGTAGAGCGGCAACGCAGCGCTCCGGAGCGCCGCTTCAAGCCGAAAGACGCCGGGAAGCGGCACTTTCCTCCGGATAGCTCCGGAGCCGCGCTTCTGCTTCTCTAGTCATCTCTAGCTTAGCGAAAAGCTTTCCCACTCCATTTGGCAAGGGGAGAGCGTACCTGCACTGCACACTAACCGCGGTTTGCAAAGAAAGAGGATTTGCTGCACATTCCAAGGACACGGCTCTTTCCGAGGCAATCTGCAACCTGCTGTCAGATGGAAGTGCTCTCTGCCCTCTCCTGCCCAGCTCTAGGTACTAGCGGGCACTTTCCAGCCTGGGCGAGGCAAACAACCTCGAGAGATGTCACAGAGCATAAGTGGAGCACAGATGCTCAAAAGCAGCAAAGCTGAAGAGCCTGGCTCAGCTTCACTAGTGTGCAATTGACTGACTGCGAAAAACAAAGCAGCAGAGCACCGGGCTTCTGGGCGCTGTGAAGGCAATTGCCAAAACCAGGCAGCTGCTCCTTCCCAAGCACAGGCAGCTGCCTATGTTCTTGCTTGTCGACAAACTCACCGCTGCCCTTCTTTTCAGCAGCTGCCACCGTCTTCTGTGCATCTCGGAGCCTCTGGCGACGAGCAAGACTTGCCAAGGTGGGACGCATCAGGACCAAGTCAAAACCCAGGCAAGTTGTCCTGGAACGCTTTCCATTCGCTTGCTGAGAGTGAATTCAAGAGGCAGGAGAGCGGCAGCCACCGTCCTCCAGCAGTCGGAAGGCTTGGCACACAAGCCCGCTTCTTTGCGGCTTCGTTCTTCGCCTCTTCCAAGCAACCGCGATCTCTGCTTCTCGGAGGCGAAGAAGCGGCTAATTCGCGCACAGCTCAGTAGAGCGGCAGCGCAGCGCTCCGGAGCACCGCTTCAAGCCGAAAGACGCCGGGAAGCGGCACTTTCCTCCGGATAGCTCCGGAGCCGCGCTTCTGCTTTTCTAGTCATCTCTAGCTTAGCGAAAAGCTTTCCCACTCCAGTTGGCAAGGGGAGAGCGTACCTGCACTGCACACTAACCGCGGTTTGCAAAGAAAGAGGATTTGCTGCACATTCCAAGGACACGGCTCTTTCCGAGGCAATCTGCAACCTGCTGTCAGATGGAAGTGCTCTCTGCCCTCTCCTGCCCAGCTCTAGGTACTAGCGGGCACTTTCCAGCCTGGCCGAGGCAAACAACCTCCAGAGATGTCACAGAGCATAAGTGGAGCACAGATGCTCAAAAGCAGCAAAGCTGAAGAGCCTGGCTCAGCTTCACTAGTGTGCAATTGACTGACTGCGAAAAACAAAGCAGCAGAGCACCGGGCTTCTGGGCGCTGTGAAGGCAATTGCCAAAACCAGGCAGCTGCTCCTTCCCAAGCACAGGCAGCTGCCTATGTTCTTGCTTGTCGACAAACTCACCGCTGCCCTTCTTTTCAGCAGCTGCCACCGTCTTCTGTGCATCTCGGAGCCTCTGGCGACGAGCAAGACTTGCCAAGGTGGGACGCATCAGGACCAAGTCAAAACCCAGGCAAGTTGTCCTGGAACGCTTTCCTTTCGCTTGCCGAGAGTGAATTCAAGAGGCAGGAGAGCGGCAGCCACCGTCCTCCAGCAGTCGGAAGGCTTGGCACACAAGCCCGCTTCTTTGCGGCTTCGTTCTTCGCCTCTTCCAAGCAACCGCGATCTCTGCTTCTCGGAGGCGAAGAAGCGGCTAATTCGCGCACAGCTCAGTAGAGCGGCAGCGCAGCGCTCCGGAGCACCGCTTCAAGCCGAAAGACGCCGGGAAGCGGCACTTTCCTCCGGATAGCTCCGGAGCCGCGCTTCTGCTTTTCTAGTCATCTCTAGCTTAGCGAAAAGCTTTCCCACTCCAGTTGGCAAGGGGAGAGCGTACCTGCACTGCACACTAACCGCGGTTTGCAAAGAAAGAGGATTTGCTGCACATTCCAAGGACACGGCTCTTTCCGAGGCAATCTGCAACCTGCTGTCAGATGGAAGTGCTCTCTGCCCTCTCCTGCCCAGCTCTAGGTACTAGCGGGCACTTTCCAGCCTGGCCGAGGCAAACAACCTCCAGAGATGTCACAGAGCATAAGTGGAGCACAGATGCTCAAAAGCAGCAAAGCTGAAGAGCCTGGCTCAACTTCACTAGTGTGCAATTGACTGACTGCGAAAAACAAAGCAGCAGAGCACCGGGCTTCTGGGCGCTGTGAAGGCAATTGCCAAAACCAGGCAGCTGCTCCTTCCCAAGCACAGGCAGCTGCCTATGTTCTTACTTGTCGACAAACTCACCGCTGCCCTTCTTTTCAGCAGCTGCCACCGTCTTCTGTGCATCTCGGAGCCTCTGGCGACGAGCAAGACTTGCCAAGGTGGGAGGCATCAGGACCAAGTCAAAACCAGGCAAGTTGTCCTGGAACGCTTTCCATTCGCTTGCCGAGAGTGAATTCAAGAGGCAGGAGAGCGGCAGCCACCGTCCTCCAGCAGTCGGAAGGCTTCGCACACAAGCCCGCTTCTTTGCGGCTTCGTTCTTCGCCTCTTCCAAGCAACCGCGATCTCTGCTTCTCGGAGGCGAAGAAGCGGCTAATTCGCGCACAGCTCAGTAGAGCGGCAGCGCAGCGCTCCGGAGCGCCGCTTCAAGCCGAAAGACGCCGGGAAGCGGCACTTTCCTCCGGATAGCTCCGGAGCCGCGCTTCTGCTTCTCTAGTCATCTCTAGCTTAGCGAAAAGCTTTCCCACTCCATTTGGCAAGGGGAGAGCGTACCTGCACTGCACACTAACCGCGGTTTGCAAAGAAAGAGGATTTGCTGCACATTCCAAGGACACGGCTCTTTCCGAGGCAATCTGCAACCTGCTGTCAGATGGAAGTGCTCTCTGCCCTCTCCTGCCCAGCTCTAGGTACTAGCGGGCACTTTCCAGCCTGGCCGAGGCAAACAACCTCCAGAGATGTCACAGAGCATAAGTGGAGCACAGATGCTCAAAAGCAGCAAAGCTGAAGAGCCTGGCTCAACTTCACTAGTGTGCAATTGACTGACTGCGAAAAACAAAGCAGCAGAGCACCGGGCTTCTGGGCGCTGTGAAGGCAATTGCCAAAACCAGGCAGCTGCTCCTTCCCAAGCACAGGCAGCTGCCTATGTTCTTGCTTGTCGACAAACTCACCGCTGCCCTTCTTTTCAGCAGCTGCCACCGTCTTCTGTGCATCTCGGAGCCTCTGGCGACGAGCAAGACTTGCCAAGGTGGGACGCATCATGACCAAGTCATAACCCAGGCAAGTTGTCCTGGAACGCTTTCCATTCGCTTGCTGAGAGTGAATTCAAGAGGCAGGAGAGCGGCAGCCACCGTCCTCCAGCAGTCGGAAGGCTTGGCACACAAGCCCGCTTCTTTGCGGCTTCGTTCTTCGCCTCTTCCAAGCAACCGCGATCTCTGCTTCTCGGAGGCGAAGAAGCGGCTAATTCGCGCACAGCTCAGTAGAGCGGCAGCGCAGCGCTCCGGAGCGCCGCTTCAAGCCGAAAGACGCCGGGAAGCGGCACTTTCCTCCGGATAGCTCCGGAGCCGCGCTTCTGCTTCTCTAGTCATCTCTAGCTTAGCGAAAAGCTTTCCCACTCCATTTGGCAAGGGGAGAGCGTACCTGCACTGCACACTAACCGCGGTTTGCAAAGAAAGAGGATTTGCTGCACATTCCAAGGACACGGCTCTTTCCGAGGCAATCTGCAACCTGCTGTCAGATGGAAGTGCTCTCTGCCCTCTCCTGCCCAGCTCTAGGTACTAGCGGGCACTTTCCAGCCTGGCCGAGGCAAACAACCTCCAGAGATGTCACAGAGCATAAGTGGAGCACAGATGCTCAAAAGCAGCAAAGCTGAAGAGCCTGGCTCAGCTTCACTAGTGTGCAATTGACTGACTGCGAAAAACAAAGCAGCAGAGCACCGGGCTTCTGGGCGCTGTGAAGGCAATTGCCAAAACCAGGCAGCTGCTCCTTCCCAAGCACAGGCAGCTGCCTATGTTCTTGCTTGTCGACAAACTCACTGCTGCCCTTCTTTTCAGCAGCTGCCACCGTCTTCTGTGCATCTCGGAGCCTCTGGCGACGAGCAAGACTTGCCAAGGTGGGAGGCATCAGGACCAAGTCAAAACCCAGGCAAGTTGTCCTGGAACGCTTTCCATTCGCTTGCTGAGAGTGAATTCAAGAGGCAGGAGAGCGGCAGCCACCGTCCTCCAGCAGTCGGAAGGCTTGGCACACAAGCCCGCTTCTTTGCGGCTTCGTTCTTCGCCTCTTCCAAGCAACCGCGATCTCTGCTTCTCGGAGGCGAAGAAGCGGCTAATTCGCGCACAGCTCAGTAGAGCGGCAGCGCAGCGCTCCGGAGCGCCGCTTCAAGCCGAAAGACGCGGGAAACAGCACTTTCCTCCGGATAGCTCCGGAGCCGCGCTTCTGCTTCTCTAGTCATCTCTAGCTTAGCGAAAAGCTTTCCACTCCATTTGGCAAGGGGAGAGCGTACCTGCACTGCACACTAACCGCGGTTTGCAAAGAAAGAGGATTTGCTGCACATTCCAAGGACACGGCTCTTTCCGAGGCAATCTGCAACCTGCTGTCAGATGGAAGTGCTCTCTGCCCTCTCCTGCCCAGCTCTAGGTACTAGCGGGCACTTTCCAGCCTGGCCGAGGCAAACAACCTCCAGAGATGTCACAGAGCATAAGTGGAGCACAGATGCTCAAAAGCAGCAAAGCTGAAGAGCCTGGCTCAGCTTCACTAGTGTGCAATTGACTGACTGCGAAAAACAAAGCAGCAGAGCACCGGGCTTCTGGGCGCTGTGAAGGCAATTGCCAAAACCAGGCAGCTGCTCCTTCCCAAGCACAGGCAGCTGCCTATGTTCTTGCTTGTCGACAAACTCACTGCTGCCCTTCTTTTCAGCAGCTGCCACCGTCTTCTGTGCATCTCGGAGCCTCTGGCGACGAGCAAGACTTGCCAAGGTGGGACGCATCAGGACCAAGTCAAAACCCAGGCAAGTTGTCCTGGAACGCTTTCCATTCGCTTGCCGAGAGTGAATTCAACAGGCAGGAGAGCGGCAGCCACCGTCCTCCAGCAGTCGGAAGGCTTGGCACACAAGCCCGCTTCTTTGCGGCTTCGTTCTTCGCCTCTTCCAAGCAACCGCGATCTCTGCTTCTCGGAGGCGAAGAAGCGGCTAGTTCGCGCACAGCTCAGTAGAGCGGCAGCGCAGCGCTCCGGAGCGCCGCTTCAAGCCGAAAGACGCCGGGAAACAGCACTTTCCTCCGGATAGCTCCGGAGCCGCGCTTCTGCTTCTCTAGTCATCTCTAGCTTAGCGAAAAGCTTTCCCACTCCATTTGGCAAGGGGAGAGCGTACCTGCACTGCACACTAACCGCGGTTTGCAAAGAAAGAGGATTTGCTGCACATTCCAAGGACACGGCTCTTTCCGAGGCAATCTGCAACCTGCTGTCAGATGGAAGTGCTCTCTGCCCTCTCCTGCCCAGCTCTAGGTACTAGCGGGCACTTTCCAGCCTGGCCGAGGCAAACAACCTCCAGAGATGTCACAGAGCATAAGTGGAGCACAGATGCTCAAAAGCAGCAAAGCTGAAGAGCCTGGCTCAACTTCACTAGTGTGCAATTGACTGACTGCGAAAAACAAAGCAGCAGAGCACCGGGCTTCTGGGCGCTGTGAAGGCAATTGCCAAAACCAGGCAGCTGCTCCTTCCCAAGCACAGGCAGCTGCCTATGTTCTTGCTTGTCGACAAACTCACCGCTGCCCTTCTTTTCAGCAGCTGCCACCGTCTTCTGTGCATCTCGGAGCCTCTGGCGACGAGCAAGACTTGCCAAGGTGGGAGGCATCAGGACCAAGTCAAAACCCAGGCAAGTTGTCCTGGAACGCTTTCCATTCGCTTGCTGAGAGTGAATTCAAGAGGCAGGAGAGCGGCAGCCACCGTCCTCCAGCAGTCGGAAGGCTTGGCACACAAGCCCGCTTCTTTGCGGCTTCGTTCTTCGCCTCTTCCAAGCAACCGCGATCTCTGCTTCTCGGAGGCGAAGAAGCGGCTAATTCGCGCACAGCTCAGTAGAGCGGCAGCGCAGCGCTCCGGAGCGCCGCTTCAAGCCGAAAGACGCCGGGAAGCGGCACTTTCCTCCGGATAGCTCCGGAGCCGCGCTTCTGCTTCTCTAGTCATCTCTAGCTTAGCGAAAAGCTTTCCCACTCCATTTGGCAAGGGGAGAGCGTACCTGCACTGCACACTAACCGCGGTTTGCAAAGAAAGAGGATTTGCTGCACATTCCAAGGACACGGCTCTTTCCGAGGCAATCTGCAACCTGCTGTCAGATGGAAGTGCTCTCTGCCCTCTCCTGCCCAGCTCTAGGTACTAGCGGGCACTTTCCAGCCTGGCCGAGGCAAACAACCTCCAGAGATGTCACAGAGCATAAGTGGAGCACAGATGCTCAAAAGCAGCAAAGCTGAAGAGCCTGGCTCAACTTCACTAGTGTGCAATTGACTGACTGCGAAAAACAAAGCAGCAGAGCACCGGGCTTCTGGGCGCTGTGAAGGCAATTGCCAAAACCAGGCAGCTGCTCCTTCCCAAGCACAGGCAGCTGCCTATGTTCTTGCTTGTCGACAAACTCACCGCTGCCCTTCTTTTCAGCAGCTGCCACCGTCTTCTGTGCATCTCGGAGCCTCTGGCGACGAGCAAGACTTGCCAAGGTGGGAGGCATCAGGACCAAGTCAAAACCCAGGCAAGTTGTCCTGGAACGCTTTCCATTCGCTTGCCGAGAGTGAATTCAACAGGCAGGAGAGCGGCAGCCACCGTCCTCCAGCAGTCGGAAGGCTTGGCACACAAGCCCGCTTCTTTGCGGCTTCGTTCTTCGCCTCTTCCAAGCAACCGCGATCTCTGCTTCTCGGAGGCGAAGAAGCGGCTAGTTCGCGCACAGCTCAGTAGAGCGGCAGCGCAGCGCTCCGGAGCGCCGCTTCAAGCCGAAAGACGCCGGGAAACAGCACTTTCCTCCGGATAGCTCCGGAGCCGCGCTTCTGCTTCTCTAGTCATCTCTAGCTTAGCGAAAAGCTTTCCCACTCCATTTGGCAAGGGGAGAGCGTACCTGCACTGCACACTAACCGCGGTTTGCAAAGAAAGAGGATTTGCTGCACATTCCAAGGACACGGCTCTTTCCGAGGCAATCTGCAACCTGCTGTCAGATGGAAGTGCTCTCTGCCCTCTCCTGCCCAGCTCTAGGTACTAGCGGGCACTTTCCAGCCTGGCCGAGGCAAACAACCTCCAGAGATGTCACAGAGCATAAGTGGAGCACAGATGCTCAAAAGCAGCAAAGCTGAAGAGCCTGGCTCAGCTTCACTAGTGTGCAATTGACTGACTGCGAAAAACAAAGCAGCAGAGCACCGGGCTTCTGGGCGCTGTGAAGGCAATTGCCAAAACCAGGCAGCTGCTCCTTCCCAAGCACAGGCAGCTGCCTATGTTCTTGCTTGTCGACAAACTCACTGCTGCCCTTCTTTTCAGCAGCTGCCACCGTCTTCTGTGCATCTCGGAGCCTCTGGCGACGAGCAAGACTTGCCAAGGTGGGAGGCATCAGGACCAAGTCAAAACCCAGGCAAGTTGTCCTGGAACGCTTTCCATTCGCTTGCTGAGAGTGAATTCAAGAGGCAGGAGAGCGGCAGCCACCGTCCTCCAGCAGTCGGAAGGCTTGGCACACAAGCCCGCTTCTTTGCGGCTTCGTTCTTCGCCTCTTCCAAGCAACCGCGATCTCTGCTTCTCGGAGGCGAAGAAGCGGCTAATTCGCGCACAGCTCAGTAGAGCGGCAGCGCAGCGCTCCGGAGCGCCGCTTCAAGCCGAAAGACGCCGGGAAGCGGCACTTTCCTCCGGATAGCTCCGGAGCCGCGCTTCTGCTTCTCTAGTCATCTCTAGCTTAGCGAAAAGCTTTCCCACTCCAGTTGGCAAGGGGAGAGCGTACCTGCACTGCACACTAACCGCGGTTTGCAAAGAAAGAGGATTTGCTGCACATTCCAAGGACACGGCTCTTTCCGAGGCAATCTGCAACCTGCTGTCAGATGGAAGTGCTCTCTGCCCTCTCCTGCCCAGCTCTAGGTACTAGCGGGCACTTTCCAGCCTGGCCGAGGCAAACAACCTCCAGAGATGTCACAGAGCATAAGTGGAGCACAGATGCTCAAAAGCAGAAAAGCTGAAGAGCCTGGCTCAACTTCACTAGTGTGCAATTGACTGACTGCGAAAAACAAAGCAGCAGAGCACCGGGCTTCTGGGCGCTGTGAAGGCAATTGCCAAAACCAGGCAGCTGCTCCTTCCCAAGCACAGGCAGCTGCCTATCTTCGTGCTTGTCGACAAACTCACTGCTGCCCTTCTTTTCAGCAGCTGCCACCGTCTTCTGTGCATCTCGGAGCCTCTGGCGACGAGCAAGACTTGCCAAGGTGGGAGGCATCAGGACCAAGTCAAAACCCAGGCAAGTTGTCCTGGAACGCTTTCCATTCGCTTGCCGAGAGTGAATTCAAGAGGCAGGAGAGCGGCAGCCACCGTCCTCCGGCAGTCGGAAGGCTTGGCACACAAGCCCGCTTCTTTGCGGCTTCGTTCTTCGCCTCTTCCAAGCAACCGCGATCTCTGCTTCTCGGAGGCGAAGAAGCGGCTAATTCGCGCACAGCTCAGTAGAGCGGCAGCGGAGCGCTCCGGAGCGCCGCTTCAAGCCGAAAGACGCCGGGAAGCGGCACTTTCCTCCGGATAGCTCCGGAGCCGCGCTTCTGCTTCTCTAGTCATCTCTAGCTTAGCGAAAAGCTTTCCCACTCCATTTGGCAAGGGGAGAGCGTACCTGCACTGCACACTAACCGCGGTTTGCAAAGAAAGAGGATTTGCTGCACATTCCAAGGACACGGCTCTTTCCGAGGCAATCTGCAACCTGCTGTCAGATGGAAGTGCTCTCTGCCCTCTCCTGCCCAGCTCTAGGTACTAGCGGGCACTTTCCAGCCTGGCCGAGGCAAACAACCTCCAGAGATGTCACAGAGCATAAGTGGAGCACAGATGCTCAAAAGCAGCAAAGCTGAAGAGCCTGGCTCAACTTCACTAGTGTGCAATTGACTGACTGCGAAAAACAAAGCAGCAGAGCACCGGGCTTCTGGGCGCTGTGAAGGCAATTGCCAAAACCAGGCAGCTGCTCCTTCCCAAGCACAGGCAGCTGCCTATGTTCTTGCTTGTCGACAAACTCACCGCTGCCCTTCTTTTCAGCAGCTGCCACCGTCTTCTGTGCATCTCGGAGCCTCTGGCGACGAGCAAGACTTGCCAAGGTGGGACGCATCAGGACCAAGTCAAAACCCAGGCAAGTTGTCCTGGAACGCTTTCCATTCGCTTGCCGAGAGTGAATTCAAGAGGCAGGAGAGCGGCAGCCACCGTCCTCCAGCAGTCGGAAGGCTTGGCACACAAGCCCGCTTCTTTGCGGCTTCGTTCTTCGCCTCTTCCAAGCAACCGCGATCTCTGCTTCTCGGAGGCGAAGAAGCGGCTAATTCGCGCACAGCTCAGTAGAGCGGCAGCGCAGCGCTCCGGAGCGCCGCTTCAAGCCGAAAGACGCCGGGAAGCGGCACTTTCCTCCGGATAGCTCCGGAGCCGCGCTTCTGCTTCTCTAGTCATCTCTAGCTTAGCGAAAAGCTTTCCCACTCCATTTGGCAAGGGGAGAGCGTACCTGCACTGCACACTAACCGCGGTTTGCAAAGAAAGAGGATTTGCTGCACATTCCAAGGACACGGCTCTTTCCGAGGCAATCTGCAACCTGCTGTCAGATGGAAGTGCTCTCTGCCCTCTCCTGCCCAGCTCTAGGTACTAGCGGGCACTTGCCAGCCTGGCCGAGGCAAACAACCTCCAGAGATGTCACAGAGCATAAGTGGAGCACAGATGCTCAAAAGCAGCAAAGCTGAAGAGCCTGGCTCAGCTTCACTAGTGTGCAATTGACTGACTGCGAAAAACAAAGCAGCAGAGCACCGGGCTTCTGGGCGCTGTGAAGGCAATTGCCAAAACCAGGCAGCTGCTCCTTCCCAAACACAGGCAGCTGCCTATGTTCTTGCTTGTCGACAAACTCACCGCTGCCCTTCTTTTCAGCAGCTGCCACCGTCTTCTGTGCATCTCGGAGCCTCTGGCGACGAGCAAGACTTGCCAAGGTGGGAGGCATCAGGACCAAGTCAAAACCCAGGCAAGTTGTCCTGGAACGCTTTCCATTCGCTTGCCGAGAGTGAATTCAAGAGGCAGGAGAGCGGCAGCCACCGTCCTCCAGCAGTCGGAAGGCTTGGCACACAAGCCCGCTTCTTTGCGGCTTCGTTCTTCGCCTCTTCCAAGCAACCGCGATCTCTGCTTCTCGGAGGCGAAGAAGCGGCTAATTCGCGCACAGCTCAGTAGAGCGGCAGCGCAGCGCTCCGGAGCACCGCTTCAAGCCGAAAGACGCCGGGAAGCGGCACTTTCCTCCGGATAGCTCCGGAGCCGCGCTTCTGCTTTTCTAGTCATCTCTAGCTTAGCGAAAAGCTTTCCCACTCCAGTTGGCAAGGGGAGAGCGTACCTGCACTGCACACTAACCGCGGTTTGCAAAGAAAGAGGATTTGCTGCACATTCCAAGGACACGGCTCTTTCCGAGGCAATCTGCAACCTGCTGTCAGATGGAAGTGCTCTCTGCCCTCTCCTGCCCAGCTCTAGGTACTAGCGGGCACTTTCCAGCCTGGCCGAGGCAAACAACCTCCAGAGATGTCACAGAGCATAAGTGGAGCACAGATGCTCAAAAGCAGCAAAGCTGAAGAGCCTGGCTCAGCTTCACTAGTGTGCAATTGACTGACTGCGAAAAACAAAGCAGCAGAGCACCGGGCTTCTGGGCGCTGTGAAGGCAATTGCCAAAACCAGGCAGCTGCTCCTTCCCAAGCACAGGCAGCTGCCTATGTTCTTGCTTGTCGACAAACTCACCGCTGCCCTTCTTTTCAGCAGCTGCCACCGTCTTCTGTGCATCTCGGAGCCTCTGGCGACGAGCAAGACTTGCCAAGGTGGGACGCATCAGGACCAAGTCAAAACCCAGGCAAGTTGTCCTGGAACGCTTTCCTTTCGCTTGCCGAGAGTGAATTCAAGAGGCAGGAGAGCGGCAGCCACCGTCCTCCAGCAGTCGGAAGGCTTGGCACACAAGCCCGCTTCTTTGCGGCTTCGTTCTTCGCCTCTTCCAAGCAACTGCGATCTCTGCTTCTCGGAGGCGAAGAAGCGGCTAATTCGCGCACAGCTCAGTAGAGCGGCAGCGGAGCGCTCCGGAGCGCCGCTTCAAGCCGAAAGACGCCGGGAAGCGGCACTTTCCTCCGGATAGCTCCGGAGCCGCGCTTCTGCTTCTCTAGTCATCTCTAGCTTAGCGAAAAGCTTTCCCACTCCAGTTGGCAAGGGGAGAGCGTACCTGCACTGCACACTAACCGCGGTTTGCAAAGAAAGAGGATTTGCTGCACATTCCAAGGACACGGCTCTTTCCGAGGCAATCTGCAACCTGCTGTCAGATGGAAGTGCTCTCTGCCCTCTCCTGCCCAGCTCTAGGTACTAGCGGGCACTTTCCAGCCTGGCCGAGGCAAACAACCTCCAGAGATGTCACAGAGCATAAGTGGAGCACAGATGCTCAAAAGCAGCAAAGCTGAAGAGCCTGGCTCAACTTCACTAGTGTGCAATTGACTGACTGCGAAAAACAAAGCAGCAGAGCACCGGGCTTCTGGGCGCTGTGAAGGCAATTGCCAAAACCAGGCAGCTGCTCCTTCCCAAGCACAGGCAGCTGCCTATGTTCTTACTTGTCGACAAACTCACCGCTGCCCTTCTTTTCAGCAGCTGCCACCGTCTTCTGTGCATCTCGGAGCCTCTGGCGACGAGCAAGACTTGCCAAGGTGGGAGGCATCAGGACCAAGTCAAAACCCAGGCAAGTTGTCCTGGAACGCTTTCCATTCGCTTGCCGAGAGTGAATTCAAGAGGCAGGAGAGCGGCAGCCACCGTCCTCCAGCAGTCGGAAGGCTTGGCACACAAGCCCGCTTCTTTGCGGCTTCGTTCTTCGCCTCTTCCAAGCAACCGCGATCTCTGCTTCTCGGAGGCGAAGAAGCGGCTAATTCGCGCACAGCTCAGTAGAGCGGCAGCGCAGCGCTCCGGAGCGCCGCTTCAAGCCGAAAGACGCCGGGAAGCGGCACTTTCCTCCGGATAGCTCCGGAGCCGCGCTTCTGCTTCTCTAGTCATCTCTAGCTTAGCGAAAAGCTTTCCCACTCCATTTGGCAAGGGGAGAGCGTACCTGCACTGCACACTAACCGCGGTTTGCAAAGAAAGAGGATTTGCTGCACATTCCAAGGACACGGCTCTTTCCGAGGCAATCTGCAACCTGCTGTCAGATGGAAGTGCTCTCTGCCCTCTCCTGCCCAGCTCTAGGTACTAGCGGGCACTTGCCAGCCTGGCCGAGGCAAACAACCTCCAGAGATGTCACAGAGCATAAGTGGAGCACAGATGCTCAAAAGCAGCAAAGCTGAAGAGCCTGGCTCAACTTCACTAGTGTGCAATTGACTGACTGCGAAAAACAAAGCAGCAGAGCACCGGGCTTCTGGGCGCTGTGAAGGCAATTGCCAAAACCAGGCAGCTGCTCCTTCCCAAGCACAGGCAGCTGCCTATGTTCTTGCTTGTCGACAAACTCACCGCTGCCCTTCTTTTCAGCAGCTGCCACCGTCTTCTGTGCATCTCGGAGCCTCTGGCGACGAGCAAGACTTGCCAAGGTGGGACGCATCATGACCAAGTCATAACCCAGGCAAGTTGTCCTGGAACGCTTTCCATTCGCTTGCTGAGAGTGAATTCAAGAGGCAGGAGAGCGGCAGCCACCGTCCTCCAGCAGTCGGAAGGCTTGGCACACAAGCCCGCTTCTTTGCGGCTTCGTTCTTCGCCTCTTCCAAGCAACCGCGATCTCTGCTTCTCGGAGGCGAAGAAGCGGCTAATTCGCGCACAGCTCAGTAGAGCGGCAGCGCAGCGCTCCGGAGCGCCGCTTCAAGCCGAAAGACGCCGGGAAGCGGCACTTTCCTCCGGATAGCTCCGGAGCCGCGCTTCTGCTTCTCTAGTCATCTCTAGCTTAGCGAAAAGCTTTCCCACTCCATTTGGCAAGGGGAGAGCGTACCTGCACTGCACACTAACCGCGGTTTGCAAAGAAAGAGGATTTGCTGCACATTCCAAGGACACGGCTCTTTCCGAGGCAATCTGCAACCTGCTGTCAGATGGAAGTGCTCTCTGCCCTCTCCTGCCCAGCTCTAGGTACTAGCGGGCACTTTCCAGCCTGGCCGAGGCAAACAACCTCCAGAGATGTCACAGAGCATAAGTGGAGCACAGATGCTCAAAAGCAGCAAAGCTGAAGAGCCTGGCTCAGCTTCACTAGTGTGCAATTGACTGACTGCGAAAAACAAAGCAGCAGAGCACCGGGCTTCTGGGCGCTGTGAAGGCAATTGCCAAAACCAGGCAGCTGCTCCTTCCCAAGCACAGGCAGCTGCCTATGTTCTTGCTTGTCGACAAACTCACTGCTGCCCTTCTTTTCAGCAGCTGCCACCGTCTTCTGTGCATCTCGGAGCCTCTGGCGACGAGCAAGACTTGCCAAGGTGGGAGGCATCAGGACCAAGTCAAAACCCAGGCAAGTTGTCCTGGAACGCTTTCCATTCGCTTGCTGAGAGTGAATTCAAGAGGCAGGAGAGCGGCAGCCACCGTCCTCCAGCAGTCGGAAGGCTTGGCACACAAGCCCGCTTCTTTGCGGCTTCGTTCTTCGCCTCTTCCAAGCAACCGCGATCTCTGCTTCTCGGAGGCGAAGAAGCGGCTAATTCGCGCACAGCTCAGTAGAGCGGCAGCGCAGCGCTCCGGAGCGCCGCTTCAAGCCGAAAGACGCCGGGAAACAGCACTTTCCTCCGGATAGCTCCGGAGCCGCGCTTCTGCTTCTCTAGTCATCTCTAGCTTAGCGAAAAGCTTTCCCACTCCATTTGGCAAGGGGAGAGCGTACCTGCACTGCACACTAACCGCGGTTTGCAAAGAAAGAGGATTTGCTGCACATTCCAAGGACACGGCTCTTTCCGAGGCAATCTGCAACCTGCTGTCAGATGGAAGTGCTCTCTGCCCTCTCCTGCCCAGCTCTAGGTACTAGCGGGCACTTTCCAGCCTGGCCGAGGCAAACAACCTCCAGAGATGTCACAGAGCATAAGTGGAGCACAGATGCTCAAAAGCAGCAAAGCTGAAGAGCCTGGCTCAGCTTCACTAGTGTGCAATTGACTGACTGCGAAAAACAAAGCAGCACAGCACCGGGCTTCTGGGCGCTGTGAAGGCAATTGCCAAAACCAGGCAGCTGCTCCTTCCCAAGCACAGGCAGCTGCCTATGTTCTTGCTTGTCGACAAACTCACTGCTGCCCTTCTTTTCAGCAGCTGCCACCGTCTTCTGTGCATCTCGGAGCCTCTGGCGACGAGCAAGACTTGCCAAGGTGGGAGGCATCAGGACCAAGTCAAAACCCAGGCAAGTTGTCCTGGAACGCTTTCCATTCGCTTGCTGAGAGTGAATTCAAGAGGCAGGAGAGCGGCAGCCACCGTCCTCCAGCAGTCGGAAGGCTTGGCACACAAGCCCGCTTCTTTGCGGCTTCGTTCTTCGCCTCTTCCAAGCAACCGCGATCTCTGCCTCTCGGAGGCGAAGAAGCGGCTAATTCGCGCACAGCTCAGTAGAGCGGCAGCGCAGCGCTCCGGAGCGCCGCTTCAAGCCGAAAGACGCCGGGAAGCGGCACTTTCCTCCGGATAGCTCCGGAGCCGCGCTTCTGCTTCTCTAGTCATCTCTAGCTTAGCGAAAAGCTTTCCCACTCCATTTGGCAAGGGGAGAGCGTACCTGCACTGCACACTAACCGCGGTTTGCAAAGAAAGAGGATTTGCTGCACATTCCAAGGACACGGCTCTTTCCGAGGCAATCTGCAACCTGCTGTCAGATGGAAGTGCTCTCTGCCCTCTCCTGCCCAGCTCTAGGTACTAGCGGGCACTTTCCAGCCTGGCCGAGGCAAACAACCTCCAGAGATGTCACAGAGCATAAGTGGAGCACAGATGCTCAAAAGCAGCAAAGCTGAAGAGCCTGGCTCAGCTTCACTAGTGTGCAATTGACTGACTGCGAAAAACAAAGCAGCAGAGCACCGGGCTTCTGGGCGCTGTGAAGGCAATTGCCAAAACCAGGCAGCTGCTCCTTCCCAAGCACAGGCAGCTGCCTATGTTCTTGCTTGTCGACAAACTCACCGCTGCCCTTCTTTTCAGCAGCTGCCACCGTCTTCTGTGCATCTCGGAGCCTCTGGCGACGAGCAAGACTTGCCAAGGTGGGAGGCATCAGGACCAAGTCAAAACCCAGGCAAGTTGTCCTGGAACGCTTTCCATTCGCTTGCTGAGAGTGAATTCAAGAGGCAGGAGAGCGGCAGCCACCGTCCTCCAGCAGTCGGAAGGCTTGGCACACAAGCCCGCTTCTTTGCGGCTTCGTTCTTCGCCTCTTCCAAGCAACCGCGATCTCTGCTTCTCGGAGGCGAAGAAGCGGCTAATTCGCGCACAGCTCAGTAGAGCGGCAGCGCAGCGCTCCGGAGCGCCGCTTCAAGCCGAAAGACGCCGGGAAGCGGCACTTTCCTCCGGATAGCTCCGGAGCCGCGCTTCTGCTTCTCTAGTCATCTCTAGCTTAGCGAAAAGCTTTCCCACTCCATTTGGCAAGGGGAGAGCGTACCTGCACAGCACACTAACCGCGGTTTGCAAAGAAAGAGGATTTGCTGCACATTCCAAGGACACGGCTCTTTCCGAGGCAATCTGCAACCTGCTGTCAGATGGAAGTGCTCTCTGCCCTCTCCTGCCCAGCTCTAGGTACTAGCGGGCACTTTCCAGCCTGGCCGAGGCAAACAACCTCCAGAGATGTCACAGAGCATAAGTGGAGCACAGATGCTCAAAAGCAGCAAAGCTGAAGAGCCTGGCTCAACTTCACTAGTGTGCAATTGACTGACTGCGAAAAACAAAGCAGCAGAGCACCGGGCTTCTGGGCGCTGTGAAGGCAATTGCCAAAACCAGGCAGCTGCTCCTTCCCAAGCACAGGCAGCTGCCTATGTTCTTGCTTGTCGACAAACTCACCGCTGCCCTTCTTTTCAGCAGCTGCCACCGTCTTCTGTGCATCTCGGAGCCTCTGGCGACGAGCAAGACTTGCCAAGGTGGGAGGCATCAGGACCAAGTCAAAACCCAGGCAAGTTGTCCTGGAACGCTTTCCATTCGCTTGCTGAGAGTGAATTCAAGAGGCAGGAGAGCGGCAGCCACCGTCCTCCAGCAGTCGGAAGGCTTGGCACACAAGCCCGCTTCTTTGCGGCTTCGTTCTTCGCCTCTTCCAAGCAACCGCGATCTCTGCTTCTCGGAGGCGAAGAAGCGGCTAATTCGCGCACAGCTCAGTAGAGCGGCAGCGCAGCGCTCCGGAGCGCCGCTTCAAGCCGAAAGACGCCGGGAAGCGGCACTTTCCTCCGGATAGCTCCGGAGCCGCGCTTCTGCTTCTCTAGTCATCTCTAGCTTAGCGAAAAGCTTTCCCACTCCATTTGGCAAGGGGAGAGCGTACCTGCACTGCACACTAACCGCGGTTTGCAAAGAAAGAGGATTTGCTGCACATTCCAAGGACACGGCTCTTTCCGAGGCAATCTGCAACCTGCTGTCAGATGGAAGTGCTCTCTGCCCTCTCCTGCCCAGCTCTAGGTACTAGCGGGCACTTTCCAGCCTGGCCGAGGCAAACAACCTCCAGAGATGTCACAGAGCATAAGTGGAGCACAGATGCTCAAAAGCAGCAAAGCTGAAGAGCCTGGCTCAACTTCACTAGTGTGCAATTGACTGACTGCGAAAAACAAAGCAGCAGAGCACCGGGCTTCTGGGCGCTGTGAAGGCAATTGCCAAAACCAGGCAGCTGCTCCTTCCCAAGCACAGGCAGCTGCCTATGTTCTTGCTTGTCGACAAACTCACCGCTGCCCTTCTTTTCAGCAGCTGCCACCGTCTTCTGTGCATCTCGGAGCCTCTGGCGACGAGCAAGACTTGCCAAGGTGGGAGGCATCAGGACCAAGTCAAAACCCAGGCAAGTTGTCCTGGAACGCTTTCCATTCGCTTGCCGAGAGTGAATTCAAGAGGCAGGAGAGCGGCAGCCACCGTCCTCCAGCAGTCGGAAGGCTTGGCACACAAGCCCGCTTCTTTGCGGCTTCGTTCTTCGCCTCTTCCAAGCAACCGCGATCTCTGCTTCTCGGAGGCGAAGAAGCGGCTAATTCGCGCACAGCTCAGTAGAGCGGCAGCGCAGCGCTCCGGAGCGCCGCTTCAAGCCGAAAGACGCCGGGAAGCGGCACTTTCCTCCGGATAGCTCCGGAGCCGCGCTTCTGCTTCTCTAGTCATCTCTAGCTTAGCGAAAAGCTTTCCCACTCCATTTGGCAAGGGGAGAGCGTACCTGCACTGCACACTAACCGCGGTTTGCAAAGAAAGAGGATTTGCTGCACATTCCAAGGACACGGCTCTTTCCGAGGCAATCTGCAACCTGCTGTCAGATGGAAGTGCTCTCTGCCCTCTCCTGCCCAGCTCTAGGTACTAGCGGGCACTTTCCAGCCTGGGCGAGGCAAACAACCTCCAGAGATGTCACAGAGCATAAGTGGAGCACAGATGCTCAAAAGCAGCAAAGCTGAAGAGCCTGGCTCAGCTTCACTAGTGTGCAATTGACTGACTGCGAAAAACAAAGCAGCAGAGCACCGGGCTTCTGGGCGCTGTGAAGGCAATTGCCAAAACCAGGCAGCTGCTCCTTCCCAAGCACAGGCAGCTGCCTATGTTCTTGCTTGTCGACAAACTCACTGCTGCCCTTCTTTTCAGCAGCTGCCACCGTCTTCTGTGCATCTCGGAGCCTCTGGCGACGAGCAAGACTTGCCAAGGTGGGAGGCATCAGGACCAAGTCAAAACCCAGGCAAGTTGTCCTGGAACGCTTTCCATTCGCTTGCTGAGAGTGAATTCAAGAGGCAGGAGAGCGGCAGCCACCGTCCTCCAGCAGTCGGAAGGCTTGGCACACAAGCCCGCTTCTTTGCGGCTTCGTTCTTCGCCTCTTCCAAGCAACCGCGATCTCTGCTTCTCGGAGGCGAAGAAGCGGCTAATTCGCGCACAGCTCAGTAGAGCGGCAGCGCAGCGCTCCGGAGCGCCGCTTCAAGCCGAAAGACGCCGGGAAGCGGCACTTTCCTCCGGATAGCTCCGGAGCCGCGCTTCTGCTTCTCTAGTCATCTCTAGCTTAGCGAAAAGCTTTCCCACTCCATTTGGCAAGGGGAGAGCGTACCTGCACTGCACACTAACCGCGGTTTGCAAAGAAAGAGGATTTGCTGCACATTCCAAGGACACGGCTCTTTCCGAGGCAATCTGCAACCTGCTGTCAGATGGAAGTGCTCTCTGCCCTCTCCTGCCCAGCTCTAGGTACTAGCGGGCACTTTCCAGCCTGGCCGAGGCAAACAACCTCCAGAGATGTCACAGAGCATAAGTGGAGCACAGATGCTCAAAAGCAGCAAAGCTGAAGAGCCTGGCTCAACTTCACTAGTGTGCAATTGACTGACTGCGAAAAACAAAGCAGCAGAGCACCGGGCTTCTGGGCGCTGTGAAGGCAATTGCCAAAACCAGGCAGCTGCTCCTTCCCAAGCACAGGCAGCTGCCTATGTTCTTGCTTGTCGACAAACTCACCGCTGCCCTTCTTTTCAGCAGCTGCCACCGTCTTCTGTGCATCTCGGAGCCTCTGGCGACGAGCAAGACTTGCCAAGGTGGGACGCATCAGGACCAAGTCAAAACCCAGGCAAGTTGTCCTGGAACGCTTTCCATTCGCTTGCTGAGAGTGAATTCAAGAGGCAGGAGAGCGGCAGCCACCGTCCTCCAGCAGTCGGAAGGCTTGGCACACAAGCCCGCTTCTTTGCGGCTTCGTTCTTCGCCTCTTCCAAGCAACCGCGATCTCTGCTTCTCGGAGGCGAAGAAGCGGCTAATTCGCGCACAGCTCAGTAGAGCGGCAGCGCAGCGCTCCGGAGCGCCGCTTCAAGCCGAAAGACGCCGGGAAGCGGCACTTTCCTCCGGATAGCTCCGGAGCCGCGCTTCTGCTTCTCTAGTCATCTCTAGCTTAGCGAAAAGCTTTCCCACTCCAGTTGGCAAGGGGAGAGCGTACCTGCACTGCACACTAACCGCGGTTTGCAAAGAAAGAGGATTTGCTGCACATTCCAAGGACACGGCTCTTTCCGAGGCAATCTGCAACCTGCTGTCAGATGGAAGTGCTCTCTGCCCTCTCCTGCCCAGCTCTAGGTACTAGCGGGCACTTTCCAGCCTGGCCGAGGCAAACAACCTCCAGAGATGTCACAGAGCATAAGTGGAGCACAGATGCTCAAAAGCAGCAAAGCTGAAGAGCCTGGCTCAACTTCACTAGTGTGCAATTGACTGACTGCGAAAAACAAAGCAGCAGAGCACCGGGCTTCTGGGCGCTGTGAAGGCAATTGCCAAAACCAGGCAGCTGCTCCTTCCCAAGCACAGGCAGCTGCCTATGTTCTTGCTTGTCGACAAACTCACCGCTGCCCTTCTTTTCAGCAGCTGCCACCGTCTTCTGTGCATCTCGGAGCCTCTGGCGACGAGCAAGACTTGCCAAGGTGGGACGCATCAGGACCAAGTCAAAACCCAGGCAAGTTGTCCTGGAACGCTTTCCATTCGCTTGCTGAGAGTGAATTCAAGAGGCAGGAGAGCGGCAGCCACCGTCCTCCAGCAGTCGGAAGGCTTGGCACACAAGCCCGCTTCTTTGCGGCTTCGTTCTTCGCCTCTTCCAAGCAACCGCGATCTCTGCTTCTCGGAGGCGAAGAAGCGGCTAATTCGCGCACAGCTCAGTAGAGCGGCAGCGCAGCGCTCCGGAGCGCCGCTTCAAGCCGAAAGACGCCGGGAAGCGGCACTTTCCTCCGGATAGCTCCGGAGCCGCGCTTCTGCTTCTCTAGTCATCTCTAGCTTAGCGAAAAGCTTTCCCACTCCAGTTGGCAAGGGGAGAGCGTACCTGCACTGCACACTAACCGCGGTTTGCAAAGAAAGAGGATTTGCTGCACATTCCAAGGACACGGCTCTTTCCGAGGCAATCTGCAACCTGCTGTCAGATGGAAGTGCTCTCTGCCCTCTCCTGCCCAGCTCTAGGTACTAGCGGGCACTTTCCAGCCTGGCCGAGGCAAACAACCTCCAGAGATGTCACAGAGCATAAGTGGAGCACAGATGCTCAAAAGCAGCAAAGCTGAAGAGCCTGGCTCAACTTCACTAGTGTGCAATTGACTGACTGCGAAAAACAAAGCAGCAGAGCACCGGGCTTCTGGGCGCTGTGAAGGCAATTGCCAAAACCAGGCAGCTGCTCCTTCCCAAGCACAGGCAGCTGCCTATGTTCTTGCTTGTCGACAAACTCACCGCTGCCCTTCTTTTCAGCAGCTGCCACCGTCTTCTGTGCATCTCGGAGCCTCTGGCGACGAGCAAGACTTGCCAAGGTGGGAGGCATCATGACCAAGTCATAACCCAGGCAAGTTGTCCTGGAACGCTTTCCATTCGCTTGCTGAGAGTGAATTCAAGAGGCAGGAGAGCGGCAGCCACCGTCCTCCAGCAGTCGGAAGGCTTGGCACACAAGCCCGCTTCTTTGCGGCTTCGTTCTTCGCCTCTTCCAAGCAACCGCGATCTCTGCTTCTCGGAGGCGAAGAAGCGGCTAATTCGCGCACAGCTCAGTAGAGCGGCAGCGCAGCGCTCCGGAGCGCCGCTTCAAGCCGAAAGACGCCGGGAAGCGGCACTTTCCTCCGGATAGCTCCGGAGCCGCGCTTCTGCTTCTCTAGTCATCTCTAGCTTAGCGAAAAGCTTTCCCACTCCAGTTGGCAAGGGGAGAGCGTACCTGCACTGCACACTAACCGCGGTTTGCAAAGAAAGAGGATTTGCTGCACATTCCAAGGACACGGCTCTTTCCGAGGCAATCTGCAACCTGCTGTCAGATGGAAGTGCTCTCTGCCCTCTCCTGCCCAGCTCTAGGTACTAGCGGGCACTTTCCAGCCTGGCCGAGGCAAACAACCTCCAGAGATGTCACAGAGCATAAGTGGAGCACAGATGCTCAAAAGCAGCAAAGCTGAAGAGCCTGGCTCAACTTCACTAGTGTGCAATTGACTGACTGCGAAAAACAAAGCAGCAGAGCACCGGGCTTCTGGGCGCTGTGAAGGCAATTGCCAAAACCAGGCAGCTGCTCCTTCCCAAGCACAGGCAGCTGCCTATGTTCTTGCTTGTCGACAAACTCACCGCTGCCCTTCTTTTCAGCAGCTGCCACCGTCTTCTGTGCATCTCGGAGCCTCTGGCGACGAGCAAGACTTGCCAAGGTGGGAGGCATCAGGACCAAGTCAAAACCCAGGCAAGTTGTCCTGGAACGCTTTCCATTCGCTTGCTGAGAGTGAATTCAAGAGGCAGGAGAGCGGCAGCCACCGTCCTCCAGCAGTCGGAAGGCTTGGCACACAAGCCCGCTTCTTTGCGGCTTCGTTCTTCGCCTCTTCCAAGCAACCGCGATCTCTGCTTCTCGGAGGCGAAGAAGCGGCTAATTCGCGCACAGCTCAGTAGAGCGGCAGCGCAGCGCTCCGGAGCGCTGCTTCAAGCCGAAAGACGCCGGGAAGCGGCACTTTCCTCCGGATAGCTCCGGAGCCGCGCTTCTGCTTCTCTAGTCATCTCTAGCTTAGCGAAAAGCTTTCCCACTCCATTTGGCAAGGGGAGAGCGTACCTGCACTGCACACTAACCGCGGTTTGCAAAGAAAGAGGATTTGCTGCACATTCCAAGGACACGGCTCTTTCCGAGGCAATCTGCAACCTGCTGTCAGATGGAAGTGCTCTCTGCCCTCTCCTGCCCAGCTCTAGGTACTAGCGGGCACTTTCCAGCCTGGCCGAGGCAAACAACCTCCAGAGATGTCACAGAGCATAAGTGGAGCACAGATGCTCAAAAGCAGCAAAGCTGAAGAGCCTGGCTCAGCTTCACTAGTGTGCAATTGACTGACTGCGAAAAACAAAGCAGCAGAGCACCGGGCTTCTGGGCGCTGTGAAGGCAATTGCCAAAACCAGGCAGCTGCTCCTTCCCAAGCACAGGCAGCTGCCTATGTTCTTGCTTGTCGACAAACTCACTGCTGCCCTTCTTTTCAGCAGCTGCCACCGTCTTCTGTGCATCTCGGAGCCTCTGGCGACGAGCAAGACTTGCCAAGGTGGGAGGCATCAGGACCAAGTCAAAACCCAGGCAAGTTGTCCTGGAACGCTTTCCATTCGCTTGCTGAGAGTGAATTCAAGAGGCAGGAGAGCGGCAGCCACCGTCCACCAGCAGTCGGAAGGCTTGGCACACAAGCCCGCTTCTTTGCGGCTTCGTTCTTCGCCTCTTCCAAGCAACCGCGATCTCTGCTTCTCGGAGGCGAAGAAGCGGCTAATTCGCGCACAGCTCAGTAGAGCGGCAGCGCAGCGCTCCGGAGCGCCGCTTCAAGCCGAAAGACGCCGGGAAGCGGCACTTTCCTCCGGATAGCTCCGGAGCCGCGCTTCTGCTTCTCTAGTCATCTCTAGCTTAGCGAAAAGCTTTCCCACTCCATTTGGCAAGGGGAGAGCGTACCTGCACTGCACACTAACCGCGGTTTGCAAAGAAAGAGGATTTGCTGCACATTCCAAGGACACGGCTCTTTCCGAGGCAATCTGCAACCTGCTGTCAGATGAAAGTGCTCTCTGCCCTCTCCTGCCCAGCTCTAGGTACTAGCGGGCACTTTCCAGCCTGGCCGAGGCAAACAACCTCCAGAGATGTCACAGAGCATAAGTGGAGCACAGATGCTCAAAAGCAGCAAAGCTGAAGAGCCTGGCTCAACTTCACTAGTGTGCAATTGACTGACTGCGAAAAACAAAGCAGCAGAGCACCGGGCTTCTGGGCGCTGTGAAGGCAATTGCCAAAACCAGGCAGCTGCTCCTTCCCAAGCACAGGCAGCTGCCTATGTTCTTGCTTGTCGACAAACTCACCGCTGCCCTTCTTTTCAGCAGCTGCCACCGTCTTCTGTGCATCTCGGAGCCTCTGGCGACGAGCAAGACTTGCCAAGGTGGGACGCATCAGGACCAAGTCAAAACCCAGGCAAGTTGTCCTGGAACGCTTTCCATTCGCTTGCCGAGAGTGAATTCAACAGGCAGGAGAGCGGCAGCCACCGTCCTCCAGCAGTCGGAAGGCTTGGCACACAAGCCCGCTTCTTTGCGGCTTCGTTCTTCGCCTCTTCCAAGCAACCGCGATCTCTGCTTCTCGGAGGCGAAGAAGCGGCTAGTTCGCGCACAGCTCAGTAGAGCGGCAGCGCAGCGCTCCGGAGCGCCGCTTCAAGCCGAAAGACGCCGGGAAACAGCACTTTCCTCCGGATAGCTCCGGAGCCGCGCTTCTGCTTCTCTAGTCATCTCTAGCTTAGCGAAAAGCTTTCCCACTCCATTTGGCAAGGGGAGAGCGTACCTGCACTGCACACTAACCGCGGTTTGCAAAGAAAGAGGATTTGCTGCACATTCCAAGGACACGGCTCTTTCCGAGGCAATCTGCAACCTGCTGTCAGATGGAAGTGCTCTCTGCCCTCTCCTGCCCAGCTCTAGGTACTAGCGGGCACTTTCCAGCCTGGCCGAGGCAAACAACCTCCAGAGATGTCACAGAGCATAAGTGGAGCACAGATGCTCAAAAGCAGCAAAGCTGAAGAGCCTGGCTCAACTTCACTAGTGTGCAATTGACTGACTGCGAAAAACAAAGCAGCAGAGCACCGGGCTTCTGGGCGCTGTGAAGGCAATTGCCAAAACCAGGCAGCTGCTCCTTCCCAAGCACAGGCAGCTGCCTATGTTCTTGCTTGTCGACAAACTCACCGCTGCCCTTCTTTTCAGCAGCTGCCACCGTCTTCTGTGCATCTCGGAGCCTCTGGCGACGAGCAAGACTTGCCAAGGTGGGAGGCATCATGACCAAGTCATAACCCAGGCAAGTTGTCCTGGAACGCTTTCCATTCGCTTGCTGAGAGTGAATTCAAGAGGCAGGAGAGCGGCAGCCACCGTCCTCCAGCAGTCGGAAGGCTTGGCACACAAGCCCGCTTCTTTGCGGCTTCGTTCTTCGCCTCTTCCAAGCAACCGCGATCTCTGCTTCTCGGAGGCGAAGAAGCGGCTAATTCGCGCACAGCTCAGTAGAGCGGCAGCGCAGCGCTCCGGAGCGCCGCTTCAAGCCGAAAGACGCCGGGAAGCGGCACTTTCCTCCGGATAGCTCCGGAGCCGCGCTTCTGCTTCTCTAGTCATCTCTAGCTTAGCGAAAAGCTTTCCCACTCCATTTGGCAAGGGGAGAGCGTACCTGCACTGCACACTAACCGCGGTTTGCAAAGAAAGAGGATTTGCTGCACATTCCAAGGACACGGCTCTTTCCGAGGCAATCTGCAACCTGCTGTCAGATGGAAGTGCTCTCTGCCCTCTCCTGCCCAGCTCTAGGTACTAGCGGGCACTTTCCAGCCTGGCCGAGGCAAACAACCTCCAGAGATGTCACAGAGCATAAGTGGAGCACAGATGCTCAAAAGCAGCAAAGCTGAAGAGCCTGGCTCAACTTCACTAGTGTGCAATTGACTGACTGCGAAAAACAAAGCAGCAGAGCACCGGGCTTCTGGGCGCTGTGAAGGCAATTGCCAAAACCAGGCAGCTGCTCCTTCCCAAGCACAGGCAGCTGCCTATGTTCTTGCTTGTCGACAAACTCACCGCTGCCCTTCTTTTCAGCAGCTGCCACCGTCTTCTGTGCATCTCGGAGCCTCTGGCGACGAGCAAGACTTGCCAAGGTGGGACGCATCAGGACCAAGTCAAAACCCAGGCAAGTTGTCCTGGAACGCTTTCCATTCGCTTGCCGAGAGTGAATTCAAGAGGCAGGAGAGCGGCAGCCACCGTCCTCCAGCAGTCGGAAGGCTTGGCACACAAGCCCGCTTCTTTGCGGCTTCGTTCTTCGCCTCTTCCAAGCAACCGCGATCTCTGCTTCTCGGAGGCGAAGAAGCGGCTAGTTCGCGCACAGCTCAGTAGAGCGGCAGCGGAGCGCTCCGGAGCGCCGCTTCAAGCCGAAAGACGCCGGGAAACAGCACTTTCCTCCGGATAGCTCCGGAGCCGCGCTTCTGCTTCTCTAGTCATCTCTAGCTTAGCGAAAAGCTTTCCCACTCCATTTGGCAAGGGGAGAGCGTACCTGCACTGCACACTAACCGCGGTTTGCAAAGAAAGAGGATTTGCTGCACATTCCAAGGACACGGCTCTTTCCGAGGCAATCTGCAACCTGCTGTCAGATGGAAGTGCTCTCTGCCCTCTCCTGCCCAGCTCTAGGTACTAGCGGGCACTTTCCAGCCTGGCCGAGGCAAACAACCTCCAGAGATGTCACAGAGCATAAGTGGAGCACAGATGCTCAAAAGCAGCAAAGCTGAAGAGCCTGGCTCAGCTTCACTAGTGTGCAATTGACTGACTGCGAAAAACAAAGCAGCAGAGCACCGGGCTTCTGGGCGCTGTGAAGGCAATTGCCAAAACCAGGCAGCTGCTCCTTCCCAAGCACAGGCAGCTGCCTATGTTCTTGCTTGTCGACAAACTCACTGCTGCCCTTCTTTTCAGCAGCTGCCACCGTCTTCTGTGCATCTCGGAGCCTCTGGCGACGAGCAAGACTTGCCAAGGTGGGAGGCATCAGGACCAAGTCAAAACCCAGGCAAGTTGTCCTGGAACGCTTTCCATTCGCTTGCTGAGAGTGAATTCAAGAGGCAGGAGAGCGGCAGCCACCGTCCTCCAGCAGTCGGAAGGCTTGGCACACAAGCCCGCTTCTTTGCGGCTTCGTTCTTCGCCTCTTCCAAGCAACCGCGATCTCTGCCTCTCGGAGGCGAAGAAGCGGCTAATTCGCGCACAGCTCAGTAGAGCGGCAGCGCAGCGCTCCGGAGCGCCGCTTCAAGCCGAAAGACGCCGGGAAGCGGCACTTTCCTCCGGATAGCTCCGGAGCCGCGCTTCTGCTTCTCTAGTCATCTCTAGCTTAGCGAAAAGCTTTCCCACTCCATTTGGCAAGGGGAGAGCGTACCTGCACTGCACACTAACCGCGGTTTGCAAAGAAAGAGGATTTGCTGCACATTCCAAGGACACGGCTCTTTCCGAGGCAATCTGCAACCTGCTGTCAGATGGAAGTGCTCTCTGCCCTCTCCTGCCCAGCTCTAGGTACTAGCGGGCACTTTCCAGCCTGGCCGAGGCAAACAACCTCCAGAGATGTCACAGAGCATAAGTGGAGCACAGATGCTCAAAAGCAGCAAAGCTGAAGAGCCTGGCTCAACTTCACTAGTGTGCAATTGACTGACTGCGAAAAACAAAGCAGCAGAGCACCGGGCTTCTGGGCGCTGTGAAGGCAATTGCCAAAACCAGGCAGCTGCTCCTTCCCAAGCACAGGCAGCTGCCTATGTTCTTGCTTGTCGACAAACTCACCGCTGCCCTTCTTTTCAGCAGCTGCCACCGTCTTCTGTGCATCTCGGAGCCTCTGGCGACGAGCAAGACTTGCCAAGGTGGGAGGCATCAGGACCAAGTCAAAACCCAGGCAAGTTGTCCTGGAACGCTTTCCATTCGCTTGCTGAGAGTGAATTCAAGAGGCAGGAGAGCGGCAGCCACCGTCCTCCGGCAGTCGGAAGGCTTGGCACACAAGCCCGCTTCTTTGCGGCTTCGTTCTTCGCCTCTTCCAAGCAACCGCGATCTCTGCTTCTCGGAGGCGAAGAAGCGGCTAATTCGCGCACAGCTCAGTAGAGCGGCAGCGGAGCGCTCCGGAGCGCCGCTTCAAGCCGAAAGACGCCGGGAAGCGGCACTTTCCTCCGGATAGCTCCGGAGCCGCGCTTCTGCTTCTCTAGTCATCTCTAGCTTAGCGAAAAGCTTTCCCACTCCATTTGGCAAGGGGAGAGCGTACCTGCACTGCACACTAACCGCGGTTTGCAAAGAAAGAGGATTTGCTGCACATTCCAAGGACACGGCTCTTTCCGAGGCAATCTGCAACCTGCTGTCAGATGGAAGTGCTCTCTGCCCTCTCCTGCCCAGCTCTAGGTACTAGCGGGCACTTTCCAGCCTGGCCGAGGCAAACAACCTCCAGAGATGTCACAGAGCATAAGTGGAGCACAGATGCTCAAAAGCAGCAAAGCTGAAGAGCCTGGCTCAACTTCACTAGTGTGCAATTGACTGACTGCGAAAAACAAAGCAGCAGAGCACCGGGCTTCTGGGCGCTGTGAAGGCAATTGCCAAAACCAGGCAGCTGCTCCTTCCCAAGCACAGGCAGCTGCCTATGTTCTTGCTTGTCGACAAACTCACTGCTGCCCTTCTTTTCAGCAGCTGCCACCGTCTTCTGTGCATCTCGGAGCCTCTGGCGACGAGCAAGACTTGCCAAGGTGGGAGGCATCAGGACCAAGTCAAAACCCAGGCAAGTTGTCCTGGAACGCTTTCCATTCGCTTGCCGAGAGTGAATTCAAGAGGCAGGAGAGCGGCAGCCACCGTCCTCCAGCAGTCGGAAGGCTTGGCACACAAGCCCGCTTCTTTGCGGCTTCGTTCTTCGCCTCTTCCAAGCAACCGCGATCTCTGCTTCTCGGAGGCGAAGAAGCGGCTAATTCGCGCACAGCTCAGTAGAGCGGCAGCGCAGCGCTCCGGAGCACCGCTTCAAGCCGAAAGACGCCGGGAAGCGGCACTTTCCTCCGGATAGCTCCGGAGCCGCGCTTCTGCTTTTCTAGTCATCTCTAGCTTAGCGAAAAGCTTTCCCACTCCAGTTGGCAAGGGGAGAGCGTACCTGCACTGCACACTAACCGCGGTTTGCAAAGAAAGAGGATTTGCTGCACATTCCAAGGACACGGCTCTTTCCGAGGCAATCTGCAACCTGCTGTCAGATGGAAGTGCTCTCTGCCCTCTCCTGCCCAGCTCTAGGTACTAGCGGGCACTTTCCAGCCTGGCCGAGGCAAACAACCTCCAGAGATGTCACAGAGCATAAGTGGAGCACAGATGCTCAAAAGCAGCAAAGCTGAAGAGCCTGGCTCAACTTCACTAGTGTGCAATTGACTGACTGCGAAAAACAAAGCAGCAGAGCACCGGGCTTCTGGGCGCTGTGAAGGCAATTGCCAAAACCAGGCAGCTGCTCCTTCCCAAGCACAGGCAGCTGCCTATGTTCTTGCTTGTCGACAAACTCACCGCTGCCCTTCTTTTCAGCAGCTGCCACCGTCTTCTGTGCATCTCGGAGCCTCTGGCGACGAGCAAGACTTGCCAAGGTGGGACGCATCAGGACCAAGTCAAAACCCAGGCAAGTTGTCCTGGAACGCTTTCCTTTCGCTTGCCGAGAGTGAATTCAAGAGGCAGGAGAGCGGCAGCCACCGTCCTCCAGCAGTCGGAAGGCTTGGCACACAAGCCCGCTTCTTTGCGGCTTCGTTCTTCGCCTCTTCCAAGCAACCGCGATCTCTGCTTCTCGGAGGCGAAGAAGCGGCTAATTCGCGCACAGCTCAGTAGAGCGGCAGCGCAGCGCTCCGGAGCGCCGCTTCAAGCCGAAAGACGCCGGGAAGCGGCACTTTCCTCCGGATAGCTCCGGAGCCGCGCTTCTGCTTCTCTAGTCATCTCTAGCTTAGCGAAAAGCTTTCCCACTCCATTTGGCAAGGGGAGAGCGTACCTGCACTGCACACTAACCGCGGTTTGCAAAGAAAGAGGATTTGCTGCACATTCCAAGGACACGGCTCTTTCCGAGGCAATCTGCAACCTGCTGTCAGATGGAAGTGCTCTCTGCCCTCTCCTGCCCAGCTCTAGGTACTAGCGGGCACTTTCCAGCCTGGCCGAGGCAAACAACCTCCAGAGATGTCACAGAGCATAAGTGGAGCACAGATGCTCAAAAGCAGCAAAGCTGAAGAGCCTGGCTCAACTTCACTAGTGTGCAATTGACTGACTGCGAAAAACAAAGCAGCAGAGCACCGGGCTTCTGGGCGCTGTGAAGGCAATTGCCAAAACCAGGCAGCTGCTCCTTCCCAAGCACAGGCAGCTGCCTATGTTCTTACTTGTCGACAAACTCACCGCTGCCCTTCTTTTCAGCAGCTGCCACCGTCTTCTGTGCATCTCGGAGCCTCTGGCGACGAGCAAGACTTGCCAAGGTGGGAGGCATCAGGACCAAGTCAAAACCCAGGCAAGTTGTCCTGGAACGCTTTCCATTCGCTTGCCGAGAGTGAATTCAAGAGGCAGGAGAGCGGCAGCCACCGTCCTCCAGCAGTCGGAAGGCTTGGCACACAAGCCCGCTTCTTTGCGGCTTCGTTCTTCGCCTCTTCCAAGCAACCGCGATCTCTGCTTCTCGGAGGCGAAGAAGCGGCTAATTCGCGCACAGCTCAGTAGAGCGGCAGCGCAGCGCTCCGGAGCGCCGCTTCAAGCCGAAAGACGCCGGGAAGCGGCACTTTCCTCCGGATAGCTCCGGAGCCGCGCTTCTGCTTCTCTAGTCATCTCTAGCTTAGCGAAAAGCTTTCCCACTCCATTTGGCAAGGGGAGAGCGTACCTGCACTGCACACTAACCGCGGTTTGCAAAGAAAGAGGATTTGCTGCACATTCCAAGGACACGGCTCTTTCCGAGGCAATCTGCAACCTGCTGTCAGATGGAAGTGCTCTCTGCCCTCTCCTGCCCAGCTCTAGGTACTAGCGGGCACTTTCCAGCCTGGCCGAGGCAAACAACCTCCAGAGATGTCACAGAGCCTAAGTGGAGCACAGATGCTCAAAAGCAGCAAAGCTGAAGAGCCTGGCTCAGCTTCACTAGTGTGCAATTGACTGACTGCGAAAAACAAAGCAGCAGAGCACCGGGCTTCTGGGCGCTGTGAAGGCAATTGCCAAAACCAGGCAGCTGCTCCTTCCCAAGCACAGGCAGCTGCCTATGTTCTTGCTTGTCGACAAACTCACTGCTGCCCTTCTTTTCAGCAGCTGCCACCGTCTTCTGTGCATCTCGGAGCCTCTGGCGACGAGCAAGACTTGCCAAGGTGGGAGGCATCAGGACCAAGTCAAAACCCAGGCAAGTTGTCCTGGAACGCTTTCCATTCGCTTGCTGAGAGTGAATTCAAGAGGCAGGAGAGCGGCAGCCACCGTCCTCCAGCAGTCGGAAGGCTTGGCACACAAGCCCGCTTCTTTGCGGCTTCGTTCTTCGCCTCTTCCAAGCAACCGCGATCTCTGCTTCTCGGAGGCGAAGAAGCGGCTAATTCGCGCACAGCTCAGTAGAGCGGCAGCGCAGCGCTCCGGAGCGCCGCTTCAAGCCGAAAGACGCCGGGAAGCGGCACTTTCCTCCGGATAGCTCCGGAGCCGCGCTTCTGCTTCTCTAGTCATCTCTAGCTTAGCGAAAAGCTTTCCCACTCCATTTGGCAAGGGGAGAGCGTACCTGCACTGCACACTAACCGCGGTTTGCAAAGAAAGAGGATTTGCTGCACATTCCAAGGACACGGCTCTTTCCGAGGCAATCTGCAACCTGCTGTCAGATGGAAGTGCTCTCTGCCCTCTCCTGCCCAGCTCTAGGTACTAGCGGGCACTTTCCAGCCTGGCCGAGGCAAACAACCTCCAGAGATGTCACAGAGCATAAGTGGAGCACAGATGCTCAAAAGCAGCAAAGCTGAAGAGCCTGGCTCAACTTCACTAGTGTGCAATTGACTGACTGCGAAAAACAAAGCAGCAGAGCACCGGGCTTCTGGGCGCTGTGAAGGCAATTGCCAAAACCAGGCAGCTGCTCCTTCCCAAGCACAGGCAGCTGCCTATGTTCTTGCTTGTCGACAAACTCACCGCTGCCCTTCTTTTCAGCAGCTGCCACCGTCTTCTGTGCATCTCGGAGCCTCTGGCGACGAGCAAGACTTGCCAAGGTGGGACGCATCATGACCAAGTCATAACCCAGGCAAGTTGTCCTGGAACGCTTTCCATTCGCTTGCTGAGAGTGAATTCAAGAGGCAGGAGAGCGGCAGCCACCGTCCTCCAGCAGTCGGAAGGCTTGGCACACAAGCCCGCTTCTTTGCGGCTTCGTTCTTCGCCTCTTCCAAGCAACCGCGATCTCTGCTTCTCGGAGGCGAAGAAGCGGCTAATTCGCGCACAGCTCAGTAGAGCGGCAGCGCAGCGCTCCGGAGCGCCGCTTCAAGCCGAAAGACGCCGGGAAGCGGCACTTTCCTCCGGATAGCTCCGGAGCCGCGCTTCTGCTTCTCTAGTCATCTCTAGCTTAGCGAAAAGCTTTCCCACTCCATTTGGCAAGGGGAGAGCGTACCTGCACTGCACACTAACCGCGGTTTGCAAAGAAAGAGGATTTGCTGCACATTCCAAGGACACGGCTCTTTCCGAGGCAATCTGCAACCTGCTGTCAGATGGAAGTGCTCTCTGCCCTCTCCTGCCCAGCTCTAGGTACTAGCGGGCACTTTCCAGCCTGGCCGAGGCAAACAACCTCCAGAGATGTCACAGAGCATAAGTGGAGCACAGATGCTCAAAAGCAGCAAAGCTGAAGAGCCTGGCTCAACTTCACTAGTGTGCAATTGACTGACTGCGAAAAACAAAGCAGCAGAGCACCGGGCTTCTGGGCGCTGTGAAGGCAATTGCCAAAACCAGGCAGCTGCTCCTTCCCAAGCACAGGCAGCTGCCTATGTTCTTGCTTGTCGACAAACTCACTGCTGCCCTTCTTTTCAGCAGCTGCCACCGTCTTCTGTGCATCTCGGAGCCTCTGGCGACGAGCAAGACTTGCCAAGGTGGGAGGCATCAGGACCAAGTCAAAACCCAGGCAAGTTGTCCTGGAACGCTTTCCATTCGCTTGCTGAGAGTGAATTCAAGAGGCAGGAGAGCGGCAGCCACCGTCCTCCAGCAGTCGGAAGGCTTGGCACACAAGCCCGCTTCTTTGCGGCTTCGTTCTTCGCCTCTTCCAAGCAACCGCGATCTCTGCTTCTCGGAGGCGAAGAAGCGGCTAATTCGCGCACAGCTCAGTAGAGCGGCAGCGCAGCGCTCCGGAGCGCCGCTTCAAGCCGAAAGACGCCGGGAAACAGCACTTTCCTCCGGATAGCTCCGGAGCCGCGCTTCTGCTTCTCTAGTCATCTCTAGCTTAGCGAAAAGCTTTCCCACTCCATTTGGCAAGGGGAGAGCGTACCTGCACAGCACACTAACCGCGGTTTGCAAAGAAAGAGGATTTGCTGCACATTCCAAGGACACGGCTCTTTCCGAGGCAATCTGCAACCTGCTGTCAGATGGAAGTGCTCTCTGCCCTCTCCTGCCCAGCTCTAGGTACTAGCTGGCACTTTCCAGCCTGGCCGAGGCAAACAACCTCCAGAGATGTCACAGAGCATAAGTGGAGCACAGATGCTCAAAAGCAGCAAAGCTGAAGAGCCTGGCTCAACTTCACTAGTGTGCAATTGACTGACTGCGAAAAACAAAGCAGCAGAGCACCGGGCTTCTGGGCGCTGTGAAGGCAATTGCCAAAACCAGGCAGCTGCTCCTTCCCAAGCACAGGCAGCTGCCTATGTTCTTGCTTGTCGACAAACTCACTGCTGCCCTTCTTTTCAGCAGCTGCCACCGTCTTCTGTGCATCTCGGAGCCTCTGGCGACGAGCAAGACTTGCCAAGGTGGGAGGCATCAGGACCAAGTCAAAACCCAGGCAAGTTGTCCTGGAACGCTTTCCATTCGCTTGCCGAGAGTGAATTCAAGAGGCAGGAGAGCGGCAGCCACCGTCCTCCAGCAGTCGGAAGGCTTGGCACACAAGCCCGCTTCTTTGCGGCTTCGTTCTTCGCCTCTTCCAAGCAACCGCGATCTCTGCTTCTCGGAGGCGAAGAAGCGGCTAATTCGCGCACAGCTCAGTAGAGCGGCAGCGCAGCGCTCCGGAGCGCCGCTTCAAGCCGAAAGACGCCGGGAAGCGGCACTTTCCTCCGGATAGCTCCGGAGCCGCGCTTCTGCTTCTCTAGTCATCTCTAGCTTAGCGAAAAGCTTTCCCACTCCAGTTGGCAAGGGGAGAGCGTACCTGCACTGCACACTAACCGCGGTTTGCAAAGAAAGAGGATTTGCTGCACATTCCAAGGACACGGCTCTTTCCGAGGCAATCTGCAACCTGCTGTCAGATGGAAGTGCTCTCTGCCCTCTCCTGCCCAGCTCTAGGTACTAGCGGGCACTTTCCAGCCTGGCCGAGGCAAACAACCTCCAGAGATGTCACAGAGCATAAGTGGAGCACAGATGCTCAAAAGCAGCAAAGCTGAAGAGCCTGGCTCAACTTCACTAGTGTGCAATTGACTGACTGCGAAAAACAAAGCAGCAGAGCACCGGGCTTCTGGGCGCTGTGAAGGCAATTGCCAAAAGCAGGCAGCTGCTCCTTCCCAAGCACAGGCAGCTGCCTATGTTCTTGCTTGTCGACAAACTCACTGCTACCCTTCTTTTCAGCAGCTGCCACCGTCTTCTGTGCATCTCGGAGCCTCTGGCGACGAGCAAGACTTGCCAAGGTGGGAGGCATCAGGACCAAGTCAAAACCCAGGCAAGTTGTCCTGGAACGCTTTCCTTTCGCTTGCCGAGAGTGAATTCAAGAGGCAGGAGAGCGGCAGCCACCGTCCTCCAGCAGTCGGAAGGCTTGGCACACAAGCCCGCTTCTTTGCGGCTTCGTTCTTCGCCTCTTCCAAGAAACTGCGATCTCTGCTTCTCGGAGGCGAAGAAGCGGCTAATTCGCGCACAGCTCAGTAGAGCGGCAGCGCAGCGCTCCGGAGCGCCGCTTCAAGCCGAAAGACGCCGGGAAGCGGCACTTTCCTCCGGATAGCTCCGGAGCCGCGCTTCTGCTTCTCTAGTCATCTCTAGCTTAGCGAAAAGCTTTCCCACTCCAGTTGGCAAGGGGAGAGCGTACCTGCACTGCACACTAACCGCGGTTTGCAAAGAAAGAGGATTTGCTGCACATTCCAAGGACACGGCTCTTTCCGAGGCAATCTGCAACCTGCTGTCAGATGGAAGTGCTCTCTGCCCTCTCCTGCCCAGCTCTAGGTACTAGCGGGCACTTTCCAGCCTGGCCGAGGCAAACAACCTCCAGAGATGTCACAGAGCATAAGTGGAGCACAGATGCTCAAAAGCAGCAAAGCTGAAGAGCCTGGCTCAACTTCACTAGTGTGCAATTGACTGACTGCGAAAAACAAAGCAGCAGAGCACCGGGCTTCTGGGCGCTGTGAAGGCAATTGCCAAAACCAGGCAGCTGCTCCTTCCCAAGCACAGGCAGCTGCCTATGTTCTTACTTGTCGACAAACTCACCGCTGCCCTTCTTTTCAGCAGCTGCCACCGTCTTCTGTGCATCTCGGAGCCTCTGGCGACGAGCAAGACTTGCCAAGGTGGGAGGCATCAGGACCAAGTCAAAACCCAGGCAAGTTGTCCTGGAACGCTTTCCATTCGCTTGCCGAGAGTGAATTCAAGAGGCAGGAGAGCGGCAGCCACCGTCCTCCAGCAGTCGGAAGGCTTGGCACACAAGCCCGCTTCTTTGCGGCTTCGTTCTTCGCCTCTTCCAAGCAACCGCGATCTCTGCTTCTCGGAGGCGAAGAAGCGGCTAATTCGCGCACAGCTCAGTAGAGCGGCAGCGCAGCGCTCCGGAGCGCCGCTTCAAGCCGAAAGACGCCGGGAAACAGCACTTTCCTCCGGATAGCTCCGGAGCCGCGCTTCTGCTTCTCTAGTCATCTCTAGCTTAGCGAAAAGCTTTCCCACTCCATTTGGCAAGGGGAGAGCGCACCTGCACTGCACACTAACCGCGGTTTGCAAAGAAAGAGGATTTGCTGCACATTCCAAGGACACGGCTCTTTCCGAGGCAATCTGCAACCTGCTGTCAGATGGAAGTGCTCTCTGCCCTCTCCTGCCCAGCTCTAGGTACTAGCGGGCACTTTCCAGCCTGGCCGAGGCAAACAACCTCCAGAGATGTCACAGAGCCTAAGTGGAGCACAGATGCTCAAAAGCAGCAAAGCTGAAGAGCCTGGCTCAGCTTCACTAGTGTGCAATTGACTGACTGCGAAAAACAAAGCAGCAGAGCACCGGGCTTCTGGGCGCTGTGAAGGCAATTGCCAAAACCAGGCAGCTGCTCCTTCCCAAGCACAGGCAGCTGCCTATGTTCTTGCTTGTCGACAAACTCACTGCTGCCCTTCTTTTCAGCAGCTGCCACCGTCTTCTGTGCATCTCGGAGCCTCTGGCGACGAGCAAGACTTGCCAAGGTGGGAGGCATCAGGACCAAGTCAAAACCCAGGCAAGTTGTCCTGGAACGCTTTCCATTCGCTTGCCGAGAGTGAATTCAAGAGGCAGGAGAGCGGCAGCCACCGTCCTCCAGCAGTCGGAAGGCTTGGCACACAAGCCCGCTTCTTTGCGGCTTCGTTCTTCGCCTCTTCCAAGCAACCGCGATCTCTGCTTCTCGGAGGCGAAGAAGCGGCTAATTCGCGCACAGCTCAGTAGAGCGGCAGCGCAGCGCTCCGGAGCGCCGCTTCAAGCCGAAAGACGCCGGGAAGCGGCACTTTCCTCCGGATAGCTCCGGAGCCGCGCTTTTGCTTCTCTAGTCATCTCTAGCTTAGCGAAAAGCTTTCCCACTCCATTTGGCAAGGGGAGAGCGTACCTGCACTGCACACACTAACCGCGGTTTGCAAAGAAAGAGGATTTGCTGCACATTCCAAGGACACGGCTCTTTCCGAGGCAATCTGCAACCTGCTGTCAGATGGAAGTGCTCTCTGCCCTCTCCTGCCCAGCTCTAGGTACTAGCGGGCACTTTCCAGCCTGGCCGAGGCAAACAACCTCCAGAGATGTCACAGAGCATAAGTGGAGCACAGATGCTCAAAAGCAGCAAAGCTGAAGAGCCTGGCTCAACTTCACTAGTGTGCAATTGACTGACTGCGAAAACAAAGCAGCAGAGCACCGGGCTTCTGGGCGCTGTGAAGGCAATTGCCAAAACCAGGCAGCTGCTCCTTCCCAAGCACAGGCAGCTGCCTATGTTCTTGCTTGTCGACAAACTCACCGCTGCCCTTCTTTTCAGCAGCTGCCACCGTCTTCTGTGCATCTCGGAGCCTCTGGCGACGAGCAAGACTTGCCAAGGTGGACGCATCATGACCAAGTCATAACCCAGGCAAGTTTGTCCTGGAACGCTTTCCATTCGCTTGCTGAGAGTGAATTCAAGAGGCAGGAGAGCGGCAGCCACCGTCCTCCAGCAGTCTGAAGGCTTCGCACACAAGCCCGCTTCTTTGCGGCTTCGTTCTTCGCCTCTTCCAAGCAACCGCGATCTCTGCTTCTCGGAGGCGAAGAAGCGGCTAATTCGCGCACAGCTCAGTAGAGCGGCAGCGCAGCGCTCCGGAGCGCCGCTTCAAGCCGAAAGACGCCGGGAAGCGGCACTTTCCTCCGGATAGCTCCGGAGCCGCGCTTCTGCTTCTCTAGTCATCTCTAGCTTAGCGAAAAGCTTTCCCACTCCATTTGGCAAGGGGAGAGCGTACCTGCACTGCACACTAACCGCGGTTTGCAAAGAAAGAGGATTTGCTGCACATTCCAAGGACACGGCTCTTTCCGAGGCAATCTGCAACCTGCTGTCAGATGGAAGTGCTCTCTGCCCTCTCCTGCCCAGCTCTAGGTACTAGCGGGCACTTTCCAGCCTGGCCGAGGCAAACAACCTCCAGAGATGTCACAGAGCATAAGTGGAGCACAGATGCTCAAAAGCAGCAAAGCTGAAGAGCCTGGCTCAGCTTCACTAGTGTGCAATTGACTGACTGCGAAAAACAAGCAGCAGAGCACCGGGCTTCTGGGCGCTGTGAAGGCAATTGCCAAAACCAGGCAGCTGCTCCTTCCCAAGCACAGGCAGCTGCCTATGTTCTTGCTTGTCGACAAACTCACTGCGTGCCCTTCTTTTCAGCAGCTGCCACCGTCTTCTGTGCATCTCGGAGCCTCTGGCGACGAGCAAGACTTGCCAAGGTGGAGGCATCAGGACCAAGTCAAAACCCAGGCAAGTTGTCCTGGAACGCTTTCCATTCGCTTGCTGAGAGTGAATTCAAGAGGCAGGAGAGCGGCAGCCACCGTCCTCCAGCAGTCGGAAGGCTTGGCACACAAGCCCGCTTCTTTGCGGCTTCGTTCTTCGCCTCTTCCAAGCAACCGCGATCTCTGCTTCTCGGAGGCGAAGAAGCGGCTAATTCGCGCACAGCTCAGTAGAGCGGCAGCGCAGCGCTCCGGAGCGCCGCTTCAAGCCGAAAGACGCCGGGAAGCGGCACTTTCCTCCGGATAGCTCCGGAGCCGCGCTTCTGCTTCTCTAGTCATCTCTAGCTTAGCGAAAAGCTTTCCCACTCCATTTGGCAAGGGGAGAGCGTACCTGCACAGCACACTAACCGCGGTTTGCAAAGAAAGAGGATTTGCTGCACATTCCAAGGACACGGCTCTTTCGAGGCAATCTGCAACCTGCTGTCAGATGGAAGTGCTCTCTGCCCTCTCCTGCCCAGCTCTAGGTACTAGCGGGCACTTTCCAGCCTGGCCGAGGCAAACAACCTCCAGAGATGTCACAGAGCATAAGTGGAGCACAGATGCTCAAAAGCAGCAAAGCTGAAGAGCCTGGCTCAGCTTCACTAGTGTGCAATTGACTGACTGCGAAAAACAAAGCAGCAGAGCACCGGGCTTCTGGGCGCTGTGAAGGCAATTGCCAAAACCAGGCAGCTGCTCCTTCCCAAGCACAGGCAGCTGCCTATGTTCTTGCTTGTCGACAAACTCACCGCTGCCCTTCTTTTCAGCAGCTGCCACCGTCTTCTGTGCATCTCGGAGCCTCTGGCGACGAGCAAGACTTGCCAAGGTGGGAGGCATCAGGACCAAGTCAAAACCCAGGCAAGTTGTCCTGGAACGCTTTCCATTCGCTTGCTGAGAGTGAATTCAAGAGGCAGGAGAGCGGGCAGCCACCGTCCTCCAGCAGTCGGAAGGCTTGGCACACAAGCCCGCTTCTTTGCGGCTTCGTTCTTCGCCTCTTCCAAGCAACCGCGATCTCTGCTTCTCGGAGGCGAAGAAGCGGCTAATTCGCGCACAGCTCAGTAGAGCGGCAGCGCAGCGCTCCGGAGCGCCGCTTCAAGCCGAAAGACGCCGGGAAGCGGCACTTTCCTCCGGATAGCTCGGAGCCGCGCTTCTGCTTCTCTAGTCATCTCTAGCTTAGCGAAAAGCTTTCCCACTCCATTTGGCAAGGGGAGAGCGTACCTGCACTGCACACTAACCGCGGTTTGCAAAGAAAGAGGATTTGCTGCACATTCCAAGGACACGGCTCTTTCCGAGGCAATCTGCAACCTGCTGTCAGATGGAAGTGCTCTCTGCCCTCTCCTGCCCAGCTCTAGGTACTAGCGGGCACTTTCCAGCCTGGCCGAGGCAAACAACCTCCAGAGATGTCACAGAGCATAAGTGGAGCACAGATGCTCAAAAGCAGCAAAGCTGAAGAGCCTGGCTCAACTTCACTAGTGTGCAATTGACTGACTGCGAAAAACAAAGCAGCAGAGCACCGGCTTCTGGGCGCTGTGAAGGCAATTGCCAAAACCAGGCAGCTGCTCCTTCCCAAGCACAGGCAGCTGCCTATGTTCTTGCTTGTCGACAAACTCACCGCTGCCCTTCTTTATCAGCAGCTTGCCACCGTCTTCTGTGCATCTCGGAGCCTCTGGCGACGAGCAAGACTTGCCAAGGTGGGACGCATCATGACCAAGTCATAACCCAGGCAAGTTGTCCTGGAACGCTTTCCATTCGCTTGCTGAGAGTGAATTCAAGAGGCAGGAGAGCGGCAGCCACCGTCCTCCAGCAGTCGGAAGGCTTGGCACACAAGCCCGCTTCTTTGCGGCTTCGTTCTTCGCCTCTTCCAAGCAACCGCGATCTCTGCTTCTCGGAGGCGAAGAAGCGGCTAATTCGCGCACAGCTCAGTAGAGCGGCAGCGCAGCGCTCCGGAGCGCCGCTTCAAGCCGAAAGACGCCGGGAAGCGGCACTTTCCTCCGGATAGCTCCGGAGCCGCGCTTCTGCTTCTCTAGTCATCTCTAGCTTAGCGAAAAGCTTTCCCACTCCATTTGGCAAGGGGAGAGCGTACCTGCACTGCACACTAACCGCGGTTTGCAAAGAAAGAGGATTTGCTGCACATTCCAAGGACACGGCTCTTTCCGAGGCAATCTGCAACCTGCTGTCAGATGGAAGTGCTCTCTGCCCTCTCCTGCCCAGCTCTAGGTACTAGCGGGCACTTTCCAGCCTGGCCGAGGGCAAACAACCTCCAGAGATGTCACAGAGCATAAGTGGAGCACAGATGCTCAAAAGCAGCAAAGCTGAAGAGCCTGGCTCAGCTTCACTAGTGTGCAATTGACTGACTGCGAAAAACAAAGCAGCAGAGCACCGGGCTTCTGGGCGCTGTGAAGGCAATTGCCAAAACCAGGCAGCTGCTCCTTCCCAAGCACAGGCAGCTGCCTATGTTCTTGCTTGTCGACAAACTCACTGCTGCCCTTCTTTTCAGCAGCTGCCACCGTCTTCTGTGCATCTCGGAGCCTCTGGCGACGAGCAAGACTTGCCAAGGTGGGAGGCATCAGGACCAAGTCAAAACCCAGGCAAGTGTCCTGGAACGCTTTCCATTCGCTTGCTGAGAGTGAATTCAAGAGGCAGGAGAGCGGCAGCCACCGTCCTCCAGCAGTCGGAAGGCTTGGCACACAAGCCCGCTTCTTTGCGGCTTCGTTCTTCGCCTCTTCCAAGCAACCGCGATCTCTGCTTCTCGGAGGCGAAGAAGCGGCTAATTCGCGCACAGCTCAGTAGAGCGGCAGCGCAGCGCTCCGGAGCGCCGCTTCAAGCCGAAAGACGCCGGGAAGCGGCACTTTCCTCCGGATAGCTCCGGAGCCGCGCTTCTGCTTCTCTAGTCATCTCTAGCTTAGCGAAAAGCTTTCCACTCCATTTGGCAAGGGGAGAGCGTACCTGCACTGCACACTAACCGCGGTTTGCAAAGAAAGAGGATTTGCTGCACATTCCAAGGACACGGCTCTTTCCGAGGCAATCTGCAACCTGCTGTCAGATGGAAGTGCTCTCTGCCCTCTCCTGCCCAGCTCTAGGTACTAGCGGGCACTTTCCAGCCTGGCCGAGGCAAACAACCTCCAGAGATGTCACAGAGCATAAGTGGAGCACAGATGCTCAAAAGCAGCAAAGCTGAAGAGCCTGGCTCAGCTTCACTAGTGTGCAATTGACTGACTGCGAAAAACAAGCAGCAGAGCACCGGGCTTCTGGGCGCTGTGAAGGCAATTGCCAAAACCAGGCAGCTGCTCCTTCCCAAGCACAGGCAGCTGCCTATGTTCTTGCTTGTCGACAAACTCACCGCTGCCCTTCTTTTCAGCAGCTGCCACCGTCTTCTGTGCATCTCGGAGCCTCTGGCGACGAGCAAGACTTGCCAAGGTGGGAGGCATCAGGACCAAGTCAAAACCCAGGCAAGTTGTCCTGGAACGCTTTCCATTCGCTTGCCGAGAGTGAATTCAGAGGCAGGAGAGCGGCAGCCACCGTCCTCCAGCAGTCGGAAGGCTTGGCACACAAGCCCGCTTCTTTGCGGCTTCGTTCTTCGCCTCTTCCAAGCAACCGCGATCTCTGCTTCTCGGAGGCGAAGAAGCGGCTAATTCGCGCACAGCTCAGTAGAGCGGCAGCGCAGCGCTCCGGAGCGCCGCTTCAAGCCGAAAGACGCCGGGAAGCGGCACTTTCCTCCGGATAGCTCCGGAGCCGCGCTTCTGCTTCTCTAGTCATCTCTAGCTTAGCGAAAAGCTTTCCCACTCCATTTGGCAAGGGGAGAGCGTACCTGCACTGCACACTAACCGCGGTTTGCAAAGAAAGAGGATTTGCTGCACATTCCAAGGACACGGCTCTTTCCGAGGCAATCTGCAACCTGCTGTCAGATGGAAGTGCTCTCTGCCCTCTCCTGCCCAGCTCTAGGTACTAGCGGGCACTTTCCAGCCTGGCCGAGGCAAAACAACTCCAGAGATGTCACAGAGCATAAGTGGAGCACAGATGCTCAAAAGCAGCAAAGCTGAAGAGCCTGGCTCAACTTCACTAGTGTGCAATTGACTGACTGCGAAAAACAAAGCAGCAGAGCACCGGGCTTCTGGGCGCTGTGAAGGCAATTGCCAAAACCAGGCAGCTGCTCCTTCCCAAGCACAGGCAGCTGCCTATGTTCTTGCTTGTCGACAAACTCACCGCTGCCCTTCTTTTCAGCAGCTGCCACCGTCTTCTGTGCATCTCGGAGCCTCTGGCGACGAGCAAGACTTGCCAAGGTGGGACGCATCATGACCAAGTCATAACCCAGGCAAGTTGTCCTGGAACGCTTTCCATTCGCTTGCTGAGAGTGAATTCAAGAGGCAGGAGAGCGGCAGCCACCGTCCTCCAGCAGTCGGAAGGCTTGGCACACAAGCCCGCTTCTTTGCGGCTTCGTTCTTCGCCTCTTCCAAGCAACCGCGATCTCTGCTTCTCGGAGGCGAAGAAGCGGCTAATTCGCGCACAGCTCAGTAGAGCGGCAGCGCAGCGCTCCGGAGCGCCGCTTCAAGCCGAAAGACGCCGGGAAGCGGCACTTTCCTCCGGATAGCTCCGGAGCCGCGCTTCTGCTTCTCTAGTCATCTCTAGCTTAGCGAAAAGCTTTCCCACTCCATTTGGCAAGGGGGAGAGCGTACCTGCACTGCACACTAACCGCGGTTTGCAAAGAAAGAGGATTTGCTGCACATTCCAAGGACACGGCTCTTTCCGAGGCAATCTGCAACCTGCTGTCAGATGGAAGTGCTCTCTGCCCTCTCCTGCCCAGCTCTAGGTACTAGCGGGCACTTTCCAGCCTGGCCGAGGCAAACAACCTCCAGAGATGTCACAGAGCATAAGTGGAGCACAGATGCTCAAAAGCAGCAAAGCTGAAGAGCCTGGCTCAGCTTCACTAGTGTGCAATTGACTGACTGCGAAAAACAAAGCAGCAGAGCACCGGGCTTCTGGGCGCTGTGAAGGCAATTGCCAAAACCAGGCAGCTGCTCCTTCCCAAGCACAGGCAGCTGCCTATGTTCTTGCTTGTCGACAAACTCACTGCTGCCCTTCTTTTCAGCAGCTGCCACCGTCTTCTGTGCATCTCGGAGCCTCTGGCGACGAGCAAGACTTGCCAAGGTGGGAGGCATCAGGACCAAGTCAAAACCCAGGCAAGTTGTCCTGGAACGCTTTCCATTCGCTTGCTGAGAGTGAATTCAAGAGGCAGGAGAGCGGCAGCCACCGTCCTCCAGCAGTCGGAAGGCTTGGCACACAAGCCCGCTTCTTTGCGGCTTCGTTCTTCGCCTCTTCCAAGCAACCGCGATCTCTGCTTCTCGGAGGCGAAGAAGCGGCTAATTCGCGCACAGCTCAGTAGAGCGGCAGCGCAGCGCTCCGGAGCGCCGCTTCAAGCCGAAAGACGCCGGGAAGCGGCACTTTCCTCCGGATAGCTCCGGAGCCGCGCTTCTGCTTCTCTAGTCATCTCTAGCTTAGCGAAAAGCTTTCCCACTCCATTTGGCAAGGGGAGAGCGTACCTGCACTGCACACTAACCGCGGTTTGCAAAGAAAGAGGATTTGCTGCACATTCCAAGGACACGGCTCTTTCCGAGGCAATCTGCAACCTGCTGTCAGATGGAAGTGCTCTCTGCCCTCTCCTGCCCAGCTCTAGGTACTAGCGGGCACTTTCCAGCCTGGCCGAGGCAAACAACCTCCAGAGATGTCACAGAGCATAAGTGGAGCACAGATGCTCAAAAGCAGCAAAGCTGAAGAGCCTGGCTCAGCTTCACTAGTGTGCAATTGACTGACTGCGAAAAACAAAGCAGCAGAGCACCGGGCTTCTGGGCGCTGTGAAGGCAATTGCCAAAACCAGGCAGCTGCTCCTTCCCAAGCACAGGCAGCTGCCTATGTTCTTGCTTGTCGACAAACTCACCGCTGCCCTTCTTTTCAGCAGCTGCCACCGTCTTCTCTGCATCTCGGAGCCTCTGGCGACGAGCAAGACTTGCAAGGTGGGGACGCATCAGGACCAAGTCAAAACGCAGGCAAGTTGTCCTGGAACGCTTTCCATTCGCTTGCCGAGAGTGAATTCAAGAGGCAGGAGAGCGGCAGCCACCGTCCTCCAGCAGTCGGAAGGCTTGGCACACAAGCCCGCTTCTTTGCGGCTTCGTTCTTCGCCTCTTCCAAGCAACCGCGATCTCTGCTTCTCGGAGGCGAAGAAGCGGCTAATTCGCGCACAGCTCAGTAGAGCGGCAGCGCAGCGCTCCGGAGCGCCGCTTCAAGCCGAAAGACGCCGGGAAGCGGCACTTTCCTCCGGATAGCTCCGGAGCCGCGCTTCTGCTTCTCTAGTCATCTCTAGCTTAGCGAAAAGCTTTCCCACTCCATTTGGCAAGGGGGAGAGCGTACCTGCACTGCACACTAACCGCGGTTTGCAAAGAAAGAGGATTTGCTGCACATTCCAAGGACACGGCTCTTTCCGAGGCAATCTGCAACCTGCTGTCAGATGGAAGTGCTCTCTGCCCTCTCCTGCCAGCTCTAGGTACTAGCGGGCACTTTCCAGCCTGGCCGAGGCAAACAACCTCCAGAGATGTCACAGAGCATAAGTGGAGCACAGATGCTCAAAAGCAGCAAAGCTGAAGAGCCTGGCTCAGCTTCACTAGTGTGCAATTGACTGACTGCGAAAAACAAAGCAGCAGAGCACCGGGCTTCTGGGCGCTGTGAAGGCAATTGCCAAAACCAGGCAGCTGCTCCTTCCCAAGCACAGGCAGCTGCCTATGTTCTTGCTTGTCGACAAACTCACCGCTGCCCTTCTTTTCAGCAGCTGCCACCGTCTTCTGTGCATCTCGGAGCCTCTGGCGACGAGCAAGACTTGCCAAGGTGGGAGGCATCAGGACCAAGTCAAAACCCAGGCAAGTTGTCCTGGAACGCTTTCCATTCGCTTGCCGAGAGTGAATTCAAGAGGCAGGAGAGCGGCAAGCCACCGTCCTCCAGCAGTCGGAAGGCTTGGCACACAAGCCCGCTTCTTTGCGGCTTCGTTCTTCGCCTCTTCCAAGCAACCGCGATCTCTGCTTCTCGGAGGCGAGAAGAAGCGGCTAATTCGCGCACAGCTCAGTAGAGCGGCAGCGCAGCGCTCCGGAGCGCCGCTTCAAGCCGAAAGACGCCGGGAAGCGGCACTTTCCTCCGGATAGCTCCGGAGCCGCGCTTCTGCTTCTCTAGTCATCTCTAGCTTAGCGAAAAGCTTTCCCACTCCATTTGGCAAGGGGAGAGCGTACCTGCACTGCACACTAACCGCGGTTTGCAAAGAAAGAGATTTGCTGCACATTCCAAGGACACGGCTCTTTCCGAGGCAATCTGCAACCTGCTGTCAGATGGAAGTGCTCTCTGCCCTCTCCTGCCCAGCTCTAGGTACTAGCGGGCACTTTCCAGCCTGGCCGAGGCAAACAACCTCCAGAGATGTCACAGAGCATAAGTGGAGCACAGATGCTCAAAAGCAGCAAAGCTGAAGAGCCTGGCTCAACTTCACTAGTGTGCAATTGACTGACTGCGAAAAACAAAGCAGCAGAGCACCGGGCTTCTGGGCGCTGTGAAGGCAATTGCCAAAACCAGGCAGCTGCTCCTTCCCAAGCACAGGCAGCTGCCTATGTTCTTGCTTGTCGACAAACTCACCGCTGCCCTTCTTTTCAGCAGCTGCCACCGTCTTCTGTGCATCTCGGAGCCTCTGGCGACGAGCAAGACTTGCCAAGGTGGGACGCATCATGACCAAGTCATAACCCAGGCAAGTTGTCCTGGAACGCTTTCCATTCGCTTGCTGAGAGTGAATTCAAGAGGCAGGAGAGCGGCAGCCACCGTCCTCCAGCAGTCGGAAGGCTTGGCACACAAGCCCGCTTCTTTGCGGCTTCGTTCTTCGCCTCTTCCAAGCAACCGCGATCTCTGCTTCTCGGAGGCGAAGAAGCGGCTAATTCGCGCACAGCTCAGTAGAGCGGCAGCGCAGCGCTCCGGAGCGCCGCTTCAAGCCGAAAGACGCCGGGAAGCGGCACTTTCCTCCGGATAGCTCCGGAGCCGCGCTTCTGCTTCTCTAGTCATCTCTAGCTTAGCGAAAAGCTTTCCCACTCCATTTGGCAAGGGGAGAGCGTACCTGCACTGCACACTAACCGCGGTTTGCAAAGAAAGAGGATTTGCTGCACATTCCAAGGACACGGCTCTTTCCGAGGCAATCTGCAACCTGCTGTCAGATGGAAGTGCTCTCTGCCCTCTCCTGCCCAGCTCTAGGTACTAGCGGGCACTTTCCAGCCTGGCCGAGGCAAACAACCTCCAGAGATGTCACAGAGCATAAGTGGAGCACAGATGCTCAAAAGCAGCAAAGCTGAAGAGCCTGGCTCAGCTTCACTAGTGTGCAATTGACTGACTGCGAAAAACAAAGCAGCAGAGCACCGGGCTTCTGGGCGCTGTGAAGGCAATTGCCAAAACCAGGCAGCTGCTCCTTCCCAAGCACAGGCAGCTGCCTATGTTCTTGCTTGTCGACAAACTCACCGCTGCCCTTCTTTTCAGCAGCTGCCACCGTCTTCTGTGCATCTCGGAGCCTCTGGCGACGAGCAAGACTTGCCAAGGTGGGAGGCATCAGGACCAGTCAAAACCCAGGCAAGTTGTCCTGGAACGCTTTCCATTCGCTTGCCGAGAGTGAATTCAAGAGGCAGGAGAGCGGCAGCCACCGTCCTCCAGCAGTCGGAAGGCTTGGCACACAAGCCCGCTTCTTTGCGGCTTCGTTCTTCGCCTCTTCCAAGCAACCGCGATCTCTGCTTCTCGGAGGCGAAGAAGCGGCTAATTCGCGCACAGCTCAGTAGAGCGGCAGCGCAGCGCTCCGGAGCGCCGCTTCAAGCCGAAAGACGCCGGGAAGCGGCACTTTCCTCCGGATAGCTCCGGAGCCGCGCTTCTGCTTCTCTAGTCATCTCTAGCTTAGCGAAAAGCTTTCCCACTCCATTTGGCAAGGGGAGAGCGTACCTGCACTGCACACTAACCGCGGTTTGCAAAGAAAGAGGATTTGCTGCACATTCCAAGGACACGGCTCTTTCCGAGGCAATCTGCAACCTGCTGTCAGATGGAAGTGCTCTCTGCCCTCTCCTGCCCAGCTCTAGGTACTAGCGGGCACTTTCCAGCCTGGCCGAGGCAAACAACTTCCAGAGATGTCACAGAGCATAAGTGTGAGCACAGATGCTCAAAGCAGCAAAGCTGAAGAGCCTGGCTCAACTTCACTAGTGTGCAATTGACTGACTGCGAAAAACAAAGCAGCAGAGCACCGGGCTTCTGGGCGCTGTGAAGGCAATTGCCAAAACCAGGCAAGCTGCTCCTTCCCAAGCACAGGCAGCTTGCCTATGTTCTTGCTTGTCGACAAACTCACCGCTGCCCTTCTTTTCAGCAGCTGCCACCGTCTTCTGTGCATCTCGGAGCCTCTGGCGACGAGCAAGACTTGCCAAGGTGGGAGGCATCAGGACCAAGTCAAAACCAGGCAAGTTGTCTGGAACGCTTTCCATTCGCTTGCCGAGAGTGAATTCCAGAGGCAGGAGAGCGGCAGCCACCGTCCTCCAGCAGTCGGAAGGCTTGGCACACAAGCCCGCTTCTTTGCGGCTTCGTTCTTCGCCTCTTCCAAGCAACCGCGATCTCTGCTTCTCGGAGGCGAAGAAGCGGCTAATTCGCGCACAGCCTCAGTAGAGCGGCAGCGCAGCGCTCCGGAGGCGCCGCTTCAAGCCGAAAGACGCCGGGAAGCGGCACTTTCCTCCGGATAGCTCCGGAGCCGCGCTTCTGCTTCTCTAGTCATCTCTAGCTTAGCGAAAAGCTTTCCCACTCCATTTGGCAAGGGGAGAGCGTACCTGCACTGCACACTACCGCGGTTTGCAAAGAAAGAGGATTTGCTGCACATTCCAAGGACACGGCTCTTTCCGAGCAATCTGCAACCTGCTGTCAGATGGAAGTGCTCTCTGCCCTCTCCTGCCCAGCTCTAGGTACTAGCGGGCACTTTCCAGCCTGGCCGAGGCAAACAACTTCCAGAGATGTCACAGAGCATAAGTGGAGCACAGATGCTCAAAAGCAGCAAAGCTGAAGAGCCTGGCTCAACTTCACTAGTGTGCAATTGACTGACTGCGAAAACACAAGCAGCAGAGCACCGGGCTTCTGGGCGCTGTGAAGGCAATTGCCAAAAACCAGGCAGCTGCTCCTTCCCAAGCACAGGCAGCTGCCTATGTTCTTGCTTGTCGACAAACTCACTGCTGCCCTTCTTTTCAGCAGCTGCCACCGTCTTCTGTGCATCTCGGAGCCTCTGCGACGAGCAAGACTTGCCAAGGTGGGGAGGCATCAGGACCAAGTCAAAACCCAGGCAAGTTGTCCTGGAACGCTTTCCATTCGCTTGCCGAGAGTGAATTCAAGAGGCAGGAGAGCGGCTGCCACCGTCCTCCAGCAGTCGGAAGGCTTGGCACACAAGCCCGCTTCTTTGCGGCTTCGTTCTTCGCCTCTTCCAAGCAACCGCGATCTCTGCTTCTCGGAGGCGAAGAAGCGGCTAATTCGCGCACAGCTCAGTAGAGCGGCAGCGCAGCGCTCCGGAGCGCCGCTTCAAGCCGAAAGACGCCGGGAAGCGGCACTTTCCTCCGGATAGCTCCCGGAGCCGCGCTTCTTGCTTCTCTAGTCATCTCTAGCTTAGCGAAAAGCTTTCCCACTCCATTTGGCAAGGGGAGAGCGTACCTGACACTGCACACTAACGCGGTTTGCAAAGAAAGAGATTGCTGCACATTCCAAGGACACGGCTCTTTCCGAGGCAATCTGCAACCTGCTGTCAGATGGAAGTGCTCTCTGCCCTCTCCTGCCCAGCTTCTAGGTACTAGCGGGCACTTTCCAGCCTGGCCGAGGCAAACAACCTCCAGAGATGTCACAGAGCATAAGTGGAGCACAGATGCTCAAAAGCAGCAAAGCTGAAGAGCCTGGCTCAGCTTCACTAGTGTGCAATTGACTGACTGGCGAAAAACAAAGCAGCAGAGCACCGGGCTTCTGGGCGCTGTGAAGGCAATTGCCAAAACCAGGCAGCTGCTCCTTCCCAAGCACAGCAGCTGCCTATGTTCTTGCTTGTCGACAAACTCACCGCTGCCCTTCTTTTCAGCAGCTGCCACCGTCTTCTGTGCATCTCGGAGCCTCTGGCGACGAGCAAGACTTGCCAAGGTGGGAGGCATCAGGACCAAGTCAAAACCCAGGCAAGTTGTCCTGGAACGCTTTCCATTCGCTTGCCGAGAGTGAATTCAAGAGGCAGGGAGAGCGGCAGCCACCGTCCTCCAGCAGTCGGAAGGCTTGGCACACAAGCCCGCTTCTTTGCGGCTTCGTTCTTCGCCTCTTCCAAGCAACCGCGATCTCTGCTTCTCGGAGGCGAAGAAGCGGCTAATTCGCGCACAGCTCAGTAGAGCGGCAGCGCAGCGCTCCGGAGCGCCGCTTCAAGCCGAAAAGACGCCGGGAAGCGCACTTTCCTCGGATAGCTCCGGAGCCGCGCTTCTGCTTCTCTAGGTCATCTCTAGCTTAGCGAAAAGCTTTCCCACTCCATTTGGCAAGGGGAGAGCGTACCTGCACTGCACACTAACCGCGTTTGCAAAGAAAGAGGATTTGCTGCACATTCCAAGGACAACGGCTCTTTTCCGAGGCAATCTGCAACCTGCTGTCAGATGGAAGTGCTCTCTGCCCTCTCCTGCCCAGCTCTAGGTACTAGCGGGCACTTTCCAGCCTGGCCGAGGCCAAACAACCTCCAGAGATGTCACAGAGCATAAGTGGAGCACAGATGCTCAAAAGCAGCAAAGCTGAAGAGCCTGGCTCAGCTTCACTAGTGTGCAATTGACTGACTGCGAAAAACAAAGCAGCAGAGCACCGGGCTTCTGGGCGCTGTGAAGGCAATTGCCAAAACCAGGCAGCTGCTCTCCTTCCCAAGCACAGGCAGCTGCCTATGTTCTTGCTTGTCGACAAACTCACCGCTGCCTTCTTTCAGCAGCTGCCACCGTCTTCTGTGCATCTCGGAGCCTCTGGCGACGAGCAAGACTTGCCAAGGTGGGAGGCATCAGACCAAGTCAAAACCCAGCAAGTTGTCCTGGAACGCTTTCCATTCGCTTGCCGAGAGTGAATTCAAGAGGCAGGAGAGCGGCAGCCACCGTCCTCCAGCAGTCGGAAGCTTGGCACACAAGCCCGCTTCTTTGCGGCTTCGTTCTTCGCCTCTTCAAGCAACCGCGATCTCTGCTTCTCGGAGGCGAAGAAGCGGCTAATTCGCGCACAGCGTCAGTAGAGCGGCAGCGCAGCGCTCCGGAGCGCCGCTTCAAGCCGAAAGACGCCGGAAGCGGCACTTTCCTCCGGATAGCTCCGGAGCCGCGCTTCTGCTTCTCTAGTCATCTCTAGCTTAGCGAAAGCTTTCCCACTCCATTTGGCAAGGGGAGAGCGTACCTGCACTGCACACTAACCGCGGTTGCAAAGAAAGAGGATTTGCTGCACATTCCAAGGACACGGCTCTTTCCGAGGCAATCTGCAACCTGCTGTCAGATGGAAGTGCTCTCTGCCCTCTCCTGCCCAGCTCTAGGTACTAGCGGGCACTTTCCAGCCTGGCCGAGGCAAACAACCTCCAGAGATGTCACAGAGCATAAGTGGAGCACAGATGCTCAAAGCAGCAAAGCTGAAGAGCCTGCTCAACTTCACTAGTGTGCAATTGACTGACTGCGAAAAACAAAGCAGCAGAGCACCGGGCTTCTGGGCGCTGTGAAGGCAATTGCCCAAAACCAGGCAGCTGCTCCTTCCCAAGCACAGGCAGCTGCCTATGTTCTTGCTTGTCGACAAACTCACCGCTGCCCTTCTTTTCAGCAGCTGCCACCGTCTTCTGTGCATCTCGGAGCTCTGGCGACGAGCAAGACTTGCCAAGGTGGGGAGGCATCAGGACAAGTCAAAACCCAGGCAAGTTGTCCTGGAACGCTTTCCATTCGCTTGCCGAGAGTGAATTCAAGAGGCAGGAGAGCGGCAGCACCGTCCTCCAGCAGTCGGAAGGCTTGGCACACAAGCCCGCTTCTTTGCGGCTTCGTTCTTCGCCTCTTCAAGCAACCGCGATCTCTGCTTCTCGGAGGCGAAGAAGCGGCTAATTCCGCGCACAGCTCAGTAGAGCGGCAGCGCAGCGCTCCGGAGCGCCGCTTCAAGCCGAAAGACGCCGGGAAGCGGCACTTTCCTCCGGATAGCTCCGGAGCCGCGCTTCTGCTTCTCTAGTCATCTCTAGCTTAGCGAAAAGCTTTCCCACTCCATTTGGCAAGGGGAGAGCCGTACCTGCACTGCACACTAACCGCGGTTTGCAAAGAAAGAGGATTTGCTGCACATTCCAAGGACACGGCTCTTTCCGAGGCAATCTGCAACCTGCTGTCAGATGGAAGTGCTCTCTTGCCCTCTCCTGCCCAGCTCTAGGTACTAGCGGGCACTTTCCAGCCTGGCCGAGGCAAACAACCTCCAGAGATGTCACAGAGCATAAGTGGAGCACAGATGCTCAAAAGCAGCAAAGCTGAAGAGCCTGGCTCAGCTTCACTAGTGTGCAATTGACTGACTGCGAAAAACAAAGCAGCAGAGCACCGGGCTTCTGGGCGCTGTGAAGGCAATTGCCAAAACCAGGCAGCTGCTCCTTCCCAAGCACAGGCAGCTGCCTATGTTCTTGCTTGTCGACAAACTCACTGCTGCCCTTCTTTTCAGCAGCTGCCCACCGTCTTCTGTGCATCTCGGAGCCTCTGGCGACGAGCAAGACTTGCCAAGGTGGGAGGCATCAGGACCAAGTCAAAACCCAGGCAAGTTGTCCTGGAACGCTTCCATTCGCTTGCTGAGAGTGAATTCAAGAGGCAGGAGAGCGGCAGCCACCGTCCTCCAGCAGTCGGAAGGCTTGGCACACAAGCCCGCTTCTTTGCGGCTTCGTTCTTCGCCTCTTCCAAGCAACCGCGATCTCTGCTTCTCGGAGGCGAAGAAGCGGCTAATTCGCGCACAGCTCAGTAGAGCGGCAGCGCAGCGCTCCGGAGCGCCGCTTCAAGCCGGAAAGACCGCCGGGAAGCGGCACTTTCC